>NC_083242.1:16447761-16752082 GCF_032191835.1 Heteronotia binoei | reverse complement strand
ATTGGCCCAAATTAAGGGCACGTTGGCACATGCTTGCCTACAGGAGATGGTGCAGGCTGTTCTTATTCTGTGGCATTTCATCAGGGAGAAGAATCAAAAGAGAAGAATGATAAATGAATCAGCACAATCTCTCATTTATCCTTTTAGAATCATAGAGTTGGAAGGGACCTCCAGGGTCATCTAGTCCAACCCCCTGCACAATGCAGGAAACTCACAAATACCTCCCCCTAAATTCACAGGATCCTCATTGCTGTCAGATGGCCATCTAGCCTCTGTTTCAAAACCTCCAAGGAAGGAGAGCCCACCACCTCCTGAGGAAGCCTGTTCCACTGAGGAACCGCTCTAACGGTCAGGAAGTTCTCCCAGATGTTGAGCTGGAAACTCTTATGATTTAATTTCAACCCATTGGTTCTGGTCCTACCTTCTAAGGCCACAGAAAACAACTCCACATCATCCTCTATAGGACAGCCCTTCAAGTACTTGATGGGGATCCTATCACCTCTCAGCCGCCTCCTCTCCTCTGTTTTAATAACACATATTTCATTTTAAATCTGATTTTTTTTTTGTCCCCCTCCCTACTTTGCTTAGGATTTTGGCTTTAAAAAATCTAGTTACCTTGCTGTGTGGTAAAGCACCTACTTATTGTCTTTTGCATTTATATACATGTGTGTAAGCGCATATGCAATTGTGTCCTCATCTTTTTTTTAAAAAGCCCGCTTTGGTGGGGTAGGGCGGGATATAAATCAAATAAATAAATAAATGAAAACCTGCAAAATTACATGGGATGGGATGGGAAGAGGGAGTGATATCGCCAGCCAGGAGGCTCTGCACAGCCTGTTCTTGCTAGAATTGGGAAGAACTGGTCATTCTTGGTGTATCGTACTAGGAAAAAAGGAAACTGGAAACCTCTATGGGAACATTGCAGGGGAAGGACCAGGCCCAAGACCGCTGGATTTCACAGAGAACCAATTTCCCCTCCATGTGTCAGGTTGGCCAAGGGACCCAGGACAAAATTTACCCTGCAAGAGAATTCCCTTTCCTTTCCTCTGGCCGCAGGTATGGCAAGGGCTGGATGTGGTGAAAACCGCTCGCCTGATGATCGGAGAAACCAACCCTGCGGATTCCAAGCCCGGAACTATCCGAGGAGACTTCTGCATTGACGTCGGCAAGTGAGTGAAAGCCCTTCCGTCCTGAAGGCATGGAAAGCATCCACCCTTGACTCTGAAGGAGTCTAGAACAATGAGGGGAAAGTGCTATCTCTGTACCAGATCATGTGGCCCTGGTTTCAAGGGGAGAAGAAGCAGGGAAAGGAGGAATGCTGTTGGCAGAGGAAGCAAGCAGCCCTTTATCCAGGCCTAAGGAAAGAATTTAAATCAGGGGTGTCAAACATGCGGCCCTCAGAGGGCTCCTATCAGGCCCCCAAGCAACTGGCTATCATTTGTTTCATTCTCCCTCTCTTTTGCTTCCTTCTGCATCCCAGCTTGCTCTGCCAGGCTTGCTCAATTGCACAGGAACTACAGAGCAAAGCCTCTATTTTCCCCATTGGTTGAGGCTCCTCCCTTAGGAAAGAAGGGTAGCTTGCTTTGCCATGCTCTCTCAATCACACAGCAGAGCTACTGAGCCAAGCCTCTCTTCCTTCTATTGGCTGAGGCTCCCCCCCCCCCTCCAGTCCCCTGGGCAAGAAAGAAAAGAGCCAGAGTTTCCTTTGCTCAGTTCCCTAGATCACATAGGAGAAATACAAAGAAAGCACCTTCAAGACCAACAGGTGCTACTGTTTTATGTTTTATTTTAAGCTTTAAAAAAATGTTGTGTTTTTCTGTGTCCCTTATAAAGTTTATATCTCTGAAATCTGGCATTTCATTTTATGACACACGTGGCCCAGCCCGACAAGCAGCATTCCCTCTAAGCTGAGTTAGCATGAGCTAGCTCATAGATTTTTAGCCTCTAGCTGACATATTTGTCTTAACTCAGGAAGGATGACTCCAGAGCACAATAATTTATGCAGTAGCTCAGAACTTTAATGCCAGTAGCTCACAAAGTAGAATCTTTGCTCACAGGACTCTGCAGCTTAGAGGGAACATTGCCAGCAAGGTCTCATTTATGTCAGATCCGGCCCTCATAACGAAAGATTTGACACTCCTGATTTAAATTGTGAGAGAGCAACAGTTGAGGTTTCCAGAAAGTGACCATTGACTTGAGGATGGGCAGGAGAGATCCGAGGCCAGGCATGGCGGTAGAAAAACCGTCCTCCATGCCTAGCGAGTGACAAGCAGTTCTGGGCGAAGGAGCCCCCAGAAACGGCTTGGCAAGGGTTTGTCACACAGCAAAGCAACTGTTTCTGTGAAGAGAAGCCAAGATAAACAGGTTGCTTACCTGTAACTGATGATCTTCGAGTGGTCATCTGTGCAGTCACACACATGGGTCTTGCCGCAGGCAATGAATCCATTCCTCGGAGTTCCAATAGCTCGCCTATAGCGCTTTTGGCGCGCTCCCCTCCCGCCCTGGGGAGCAGGCAGCGACCGCGCATGCCTGGAGCGGGGGGGGAGCGCCCATTCCACTCAGTTTCTTCCAGCCGCCGCTGACCTAACACAGTACAGAGTTAAATAACAATCACAGGAAGCCAGCAGCGGGGAAGGCTGGGTGGGCGTGTGTGACTGCACAGATGACCACTCGAAGATCATCAGTTACAGGTAAGCAACCTGTTTATCTTCTTCGTGGTCTCTGTGCAGTCCCACACATGGGTGACTAGCCAGCTGAGTAACCTGGAGGAGGGTGCTGGTAAAAGAAGAAAGTTAGTCACATAAGAAAACAGATCATGTTCCAAGACATAGAGGCAGAAGCGAAAACACTCACCATACTTCAGTGGAAGATGGATCGGAGAACTGCTTGGCCGAAAGAGGCGTCTCGTCTCGCACGAACGTCCAAAGCGTAATGGGAGACGAACGTGGAAGGAGAGGACCACGATGCAGCTGCACAGATGTCCTCTAAGGAGACGCCCTGTAGAAAAGCCGAAGACGTGGAGACCGCTCTAGTAGAGTGGGCCTTGAGGCCTTCGGGAAGAGGCTGTTTAGCCAGTTCGTAACACAACCTGATGGCACTAACTACCCATTTGGATAGTCTTTGGGTAGAAATTTTGTGTCCTTTACGTGGTTTACCGTAGGCCACAAACAGGTTAGGGTCCTTACGGAAAGGTTGTGTGCGATGCAGATAGAAGGCTAGCGCCCTTCTGACATCCAGAGAATGCAGGGATCGCTGTCCCTGGTCCGACGGGTTAGGGAAAAACGTTGGTAACGCGGTGGAGGTAGACAGATGAAACTTGGAGACAACTTTGGGGAGGAACGTAGGATCCGGTCTTAAGACAACCTTGTCCCTATGAAAGATGGTGTAGGGAGGGTCATGTCTGAAGGCACATAAGTCACTTGCCCGCTTACCCGAGGTGAGGGCTATTAGCAATGCTGTCTTCCAAGAGAGAAGATTGAGCTGTATTGTCGCCATGGGTTCAAAGGGCGCCTTCATTAGACAGGAAAGAACAAGGGATAAACTCCACGTTGGGACGAATGGTTTAACCGGTGGATGTAGGTGCAGCATTCCTTTGAGGAAGGATTTAGATAAGGGGTGAGAGAACACTGTCCTGCCGTCGATAGTGTCATGGAATGCCGAGATGGCAGACAAGTGTACTTTAAGTGAAGAGTAGCACAAGCCTGATTTCTGCAGAGATAGGAGATAATCTAAAATCAGGTTCAGAGGTGTTACCTCAGGAGTCCAATGATAGGGTGCAACGAAGGAACAAAAGCGCTTCCATTTGCGTTGGTACGAGAGTCTAGTGGAAGGCTTCCTTGCGTTGAGAAGAATATTGGTCACTTCTGTGGAGAGGCAGGTGAGTGTATCCTCCAAGCGGTGAGGGCCAGAACCCGAGGGTTGTGATGAAGTACCTGGCCGTTCGCCTGCGAGAGAAGGTCTCCCACGATCGGGAGGCGGCGGTAAGTGTGTTGTGACATTTGCAGAAGTTTGGTGAACCATGGTTGCCGTGGCCACCACGGTGCGATAAGGATGCAGTCCGTGCCATCCCGTGCGACCTTCGTCAACACGCGTGTCAGTAGGGGGGTTGGCGGAAAAATGTAGTGGAGGGGACCTCTCCAGAGATGTAGGAAGGCATCGTCGCCCTTCCTGCAGTAGAAGCGGTGACATTTGGCATTGTCCCTGGAGGCAAAGACGTCCACCCTGGGGGTCCCGAAGCACCTGAAAATCCGACGAAGGTAGGTCAGATTGATGGACCATTCGTGGTCGTCTATACGTATCCTGCTTAGGGAGTCGGCCAATACATTCTGTACACCTGGGAGGTGGATGGCGGTCATGTGGATGCTGTGTTTGATACACCATTCCCAGAGCAGAGTGGCTATGCGACATAGTCGAGGGGATCTGGTGCCTCCCTGCTTGTTTACATAAAATACTGTCGCCATGTTGTCCGTGGAAATCTGGATGTGGCGACCCGCAATGAGAGGAAGGAAGGATTGAAGAGCTCTGTGTACTGCAATCAGTTCTAAGCAGTTTATGTGCAGGGTCCTCTCCTGAGGGGTCCAGAGACCTCTGACAGTCTTGCCTTCCAAGTGGGCTCCCCATCCCCACATGGAGGCGTCTGTTGTCACGATAGCCGTTGGAGTAGTTGGTAGGAACGGCATGCCTTCGAGGAGGTTGTCGAGGCTGGTCCACCAAGTGAGAGAAGGAAGGACTCTCCTGGGGACGGTGAGCAGGGTGCTCTGAGGTTGCACGTGAGGCCGGTAGGCACGTACGAACCAGAGCTGAAGTGGTCTCATTCGTAGCCTGGCGAAGAGGAGGACTGCTGTAGTAGCGGCCATCAGACCTAAAAGACGCTGAATAGTTAGGGCCGGTTGGATGGGATGTAGCTGGACCATCCTGGCAAGGGTGATGATAGTCATAGCACGGTCCTCTGGGAGGAAGGCACGGTGGATAGAGGTGCGAAGATGGGCCCCTATGAAGCAGAGCTGTTGAGTGGGGGTGAAGTGCGATTTTGTAACATTCACCCGCAGGCCTAGAGACTCCAGCAGGAGAAGGGCTTCGTGGAGATTGGACTCGAGCTGGTCTGGGGTCGGTGCAATGAGGAGCGAATCGTCGATGTACGGGAAGACCGTGATGTTTCGTAGTCGAAGAGCAGCTGCCACCACCGCCATGCACTTGGTAAATACCCTGGGTGCGGTGGAGAGGCCGAATGGTAGGGAGATGTACTGATAATGATGTTGGCCCATCGCAAACCGGAGGTATCTGCGATGCTGAGGTCGAATAGTCACATGGAAATAAGCGTCCTGAAGATCTAGGGAAGCCATCCATGAATCCTTCGGAATCAAGGGCAAGATGGACTGCAACGAGATCATTCTGAATTTTTTGTACAGGATAAATTTGTTTAGCTTCCGAAGATCCAGAATGGGACGCTTGCCTCCATCCCTCTTGGGGACCAGGAAGTACCTTGAGTAGAGTCCCGTTCCCCGGTGTTGGGGGGGAACCGGTTCTATGGCTTTTTTCTGGAGCAGGTCCAGAATCTCGTGATGGAGGTGATGGGATGGAGGGGTAGCAACGAAATAGTGGTGGCGAGGCAGCGAAGCGAACTCTATTGCGTACCCCAGACGTACGATGGTGAGTACCCAGGAGTCGGTCGTGATTGAAGTCCAAGTCCCGTAGAATGGGGAAAGACGCGTGGGGTAAGGTGACTGTATGGGGAAGTCAAAGAGACTGCTTGGTAGGGGGGGATGATTTTTTGGACTGCTGAGGGCGTTGCCTTTGCTGAAAAGAAGGCTTCTGTTGAGCAGGTCTTCTTTTCCAGTATTCAGACTGTTTAGGAGAACGCTGGCGTCTTTGGAAAGATGGTTTCCAAGATTGTTTGCGGCCGAAGGGTTGCGAAGCAGGTTGGGCGACTCCTAGGCGCTTGGCCCTTTTACGGCCGTCGTCAACAGAGGACAAGACCTCATCGGTGGAGGCATGAAAGAGGCCAAGGCCATCAAACGGAAGATCCTCTATCTTCTGCTTGATGTCGGGTTGAAGATTAGTGGATCTCAGCCAAGCATGACGACGCAGGGCAACCGCAGAGGCAAAGACACGGGATGAACAGGAGACCGCATGTCGAATCGAATTAATTTGTTGTTTGGAGACCCTGGAGAGTTCGGAAACCAGGGCTGATGCTGTTCCCTGAGAGGAATCGGGAAGCGATGGTATCAGTGGTGTGAACTGGTTCGCTAGATTAAAAGTATAAGCAGCAAAATAAGCCAGGTAATTGTTAAGCTTCGAGTTGGTGGAAGCAAGTGTGAAGATTTTCCTTGCCAAGGTGTCTAATTTCCTTCCCTCACGATCCGGCGGTGCGGGATGCCTGGAGGGCTTGGCCTTCATGGCAGAATGAACAATTATAGAGTTCGGAGCCGGATGTGATGCAAGGAATTTGGCGTCAGGGGCATGGACTCGATAGAGGGAGTCCAGCCTTTTAGAAGTGGGAGGTACTGATGCAGGTTTGTCCCAAGTCTCCTGAAGACCCTCCAGGTGCACCGGTAGCATAGGAAGCAAGGACCCTGAAGGGAAGTCTGATTGAACCAGGTCATGTACCATGTCCGACACTTTGGGGGAGTCTGCCTGGAGAGGTATCTTCAGTGCCTCCGCCATGGAAGTAATAAGATTGAGATAGGCCTTGGATGCATCGGACGGAGAGAGCCTGAGCTGTTGCGCCGAGTCCGGTGGGAGAGAGGGAGAGTGGTCCTCCGAATCCGAAGAGCCTGGGGACTCCTTTCCCGAGGAAGAGGCCCCCGTGGAGGGGGAGGGTGGATGAACGATCGGTTCCGAGACGGGGGCTGCCTCCGAGGTCTTGGGAGAAGACCGAAGTCTAGAATCCGGGGCCACGGAAACGGTGGCAGAGGCAGTACGCGGTTTAGCCACGTCTCGGTACCGAGGGTGGTCACGGTGATGATGCGAGGGGCCAGCCTCTTGATCAGATGATAGCAGGCGATTGAGGAGTCTGGGTGAGTACTCGAAGTGACTTCGAGGGTCACGAAGCCGAGAAGGGCGGTCGAAGTGGAGCTGAGGCGAATCCTCGCGTCGGGTTGTGCGCGCGTGGCGGGACCGAGGCGAACCGCCATAACGGACCCGTGGAGTCTCGGGATCACGGTGGAAGTAGGAGTCTGACTCGTGGTATCTACGATGGATGTCCCAATCAGAGTGGGAGCCGGAACGGTGACGGGATCTGCCCTGTCGAGGTGAGGGCGATCTGGATAGAGGAGAGTATTCATATCGCCTTCTCGAGTAGTAATCCTGTTGTTCAAAGTAAACGGAGGAACCGGAGTCGTGGCGGCTACGCGGAGAGCGTGATCGAATTCGAATCCGATGGGAGGAAACTTGCGTTGCCGATTCACGGTACAGCGGAGAGAGTGCAACATCGTGGAAGGCGTCAGGTCGCAAAGACGGGCGTAAGTAAGTCTGCGTCGGGTCGGTGGAACGGTCGGGTTCAAGGATCTCGGAAGGTACCACGCTATGTACTGAAGGCGATCGAGATCGAATCGGAATCACCTCCACAGCCGTGGAGGTGTGAGGTGTAAGCCTGGGCATGTCCGTGATGACATCAACCGGGGTCGACAACTCGGACGGCAAGAGTGGTTGGGCTGAACTCGACTGAGCGGTCGAGGACATGGTGCTGCGGGGCTTTATGGGCGCCGAGTCCGTTGATTCGGAATGACGCGCCGGCTCGGAATGGTGAGGTTTCTTAGGCGCCGAATCCGAGTGCCGAGGCTTCTTCGGCGCCGACTCCGATTCGGGATGACGCAGTTTCTTCGAAGACTTGTGGCCGGCTTCGGCGTGCTTCGAAGGACGTTTCCCGGACTTGTGCGTCTTTTGAGGCTGAGGCGCAGCCGGGGCAGCCGAATCTCCCGCTCGAGGTGGGGGAGGCGGCGAGTCGGAGGTGGGCATAGCCCGCAGAGACCGTTCTAAGAGGAAGGCCTGTAGTCGTGCGGCGCGGTTTTTGCGTGCCTGCTTGCCAAAGTTTGCACAATGCGGGCAAGCGTCGACTCGATGGCCCTCCCCGAGGCAGAAAAGGCAGTGGCTGTGGCCGTCTGTGGTGGGAATTTTAGCCCCACAGTGCCTACACTTTTTGAAGGTAACCTTCCCTTCCATACGCCCCGGACGGTGGGGGGGGGGGGAGAGGGAAGGGCGGGAAGGGACGGGTATGGAAAAAGAGAGTTAAAAGCGCAGAAACGGGGTTCTTTTCTTTTTTTTTTTTTTTTTTGTATATTTTTTAGGACGAAACGGGAGAAAGAGAGAACGATACCAGTCAAAGTAGAGATGAGATGAGCTGAGGAGAGACGAGCTAAGGAAGAGCGCAGCGAGGAAGGTGTTGTCCGGGCGGCGGAAAGGAAGAAACTGAGTGGAATGGGCGCTCCCCCCCCGCTCCAGGCATGCGCGGTCGCTGCCTGCTCCCCAGGGCGGGAGGGGAGCGCGCCAAAAGCGCTATAGGCGAGCTATTGGAACTCCGAGGAATGGATTCATTGCCTGCGGCAAGACCCATGTGTGGGACTGCACAGAGACCACGAAGAAGATCCTGCGGTGTCCCATTTTTTTTGTGTGTGGGGGGGGTGGAGAGACATCCCACTTGCATGTCGGAAACCTTTCTCCCTTCCCTACAGGAACATCGTTCACGGCAGTGATTCGGTGGAGAGCGCCCAGCGCGAGATCCCCCTCTGGTTCCGCAAAGATGAAATTACCTGCTGGGAGGACAGTACAGACCACTGGATCTACGAGTAGGAAGGGGGGATCCGGAGTGCTGCTGTTGGCTTACAGTGACTCCTCTTTCCCGGAACTCTTTGTTCTTCTGCAGTGGGGAAAGGAAAGGGGAAAGGGGAGAGGATTCTGGGTCTGAAAGATCTCAGCCCACTGCAATAAAATACTTGATTCCCTCCCCATCATAGCTTTTTGGTGCAACACTTGAGTGGGATCCTGCTGCTATAAAATTTTTTTAAAAGGATCCTGTCTTTTGCTGTAGAATGTATCATTCAAAGCGCTTCTTTAAAAGTGCCTCCCTTTTAAGAACCTGAAGACCCCTGTTCTTGGGTTTGGAACAGCTTCGTTTGGCCAGAACCCCACCTTCAAAACAAGGTGGATGCAATGGGGCGGGGGGGGGGGGGAGTTGCTGCACTACAAACGTAGCATCGCTTTATTTTCCTCCACTTTTTAAAAAAGCAAAATCAGTGTTGCTTTCCTTGATTACCTTGTTCAATTCCTCTTGGGTGGGGAAAGGATAATAACCGATAAGGCAGAAGGAACATTGCCATGATGTTATTCCCACCACCCTATCCAAACAGGACAAATTAGGTGAGGAAACTGTCCTCTGTGCATGCGAGGGAATCTGTGTCCAGCAGCAACACTGCAAGAGGGACTGGTTTTTATAAAATGAGACGGGAGTTTTGACAAGGCTGTTGGGTGGGAAAGGGCTCCGTGTTCCTGATGCCTCCGCCCCGTCATCCCAATAACAGTCCACACACGCCTTCCAGTCTTCAAGGAGAGCCAGTTTGGTGTAGTGGTGAAGTGCGCGGACTCTTATCTGGGAGAACCGGGTTTGATTCCCCACTCCTCCACTTGCACCTGCTGGAATGGCCTTGGGTCAGCCATAGCTCTCGTAGGAGTTGTCCTTGAAAGGGCAGCTGCTGTGAGAGGCCTCTCAACCCCACCAACCTCACAGGGTGTCTGTTGTGGGGGAGGAAGGTAAAGGAGATTGTGAGCCGCTCTGAGACTCTTTGGAGTGGAGGGTGGGATATAAATCCAATATCATCATCTTCCTAGGAAAGTCTTTTTGCGTTTTTAAATATGTACAGGATAACTTTGAAATAAGTGGCTGTGAAAAGTGCTTTTGTAAATTAAAATTTTTGAAACTGTTTTGTTGGTCTGGCTGTAACAGAGGCCAAGGAGTGAGCCAAGGGGAGCACTGAAGACACACCAGAAAGTTCCAGTCCAGTCAAGGACTGCAAGAATGCAGTGGCTCTCGCCTGGGCTGGCAGCAACTCAAAACAGTAATCACACAAAGCCAATAAAAGTACTAGCCTGATTAACTGTATACCAGGACTGGTCAAACTTGCTTAATGTAAGAGCCATATGGAATAAATGTCAGATGTTTGAGAGCCACAAGAGAGAGAGGGGGAGGGAGGGAGGAAGGAAGGAAAATAGATGAGGAGGTGGAAAGAAAGCAGCTTTATATGCTTTCTCCAAGCTGACCAACAGGGTTCTGGGGGCTTGGAGAAGGCATTTAAAGTTAAAACTGCTTTCTTTTGAGAGCCACACAATATGCATGAAAGACCCACATGTGGTTCCTCAGCTGCAGTTTGGCCACCCCTGCTGTATCCTGTCTCTCTCTTGGGCACAAAAAGGGTCTTCCCTAACATCTGACACTGGCATCCAGACTTCCTGCATGCAAAGTATGCCCTCCCCCCTTTCTTCTATTCCTTCCCACCACCTGTCAGATGCCAGGGACACAACCGGGGCTCTGCAGCAGGCCAAACAGGTGCTTCTACCGCTGCATGAAATTTGTTGGCAAACTTTATGAAGCTGCCGTCCTATCCACTGATGCACCAGGTCCAGTAGGGCTTGGCAGATTTTCTCCAGTCCAATTCTTTATCTGAGGATGCCCAAGACTGAACCTCGGAGAGCCAGTCTGGCATGGTGGTTAAGTGTGCGGACTCTTATCTGGGAGAACCGAGTTTGATTCCCCACTCACTTCACATGCAGCTGCTGGAATGGCCTTGGGTCAGCCATAGCTCTTGCAGGAGTTGTCCTTGAAAGAGCAGCTGCTGTGAGCTCTCTCAGCCCCACCCACCTCACAGGGTGTCTGTTGTGGGGGAGGAAGGTGAAGGAGATTGTAAGCCATTCTGAGACTCTGTCCTTGAAAGGGCAGCTGCTGTGAGAGTCCTCTCAGCCCCACCCACCTCACAGGGTGTCTGTTGTGGGGGAGGAAGATATAGGAGATTCATTTTTTTTTTTTTTTTTAATATTTATATATTTATTGCTTATAAATTATATACAAACATATTGTTAACAAATAAGTAATTTCAGTCACTTAGTGCACAAGTAATAAATGTATAATTAATCTTATATAGGATTAACAGCATCCTATTACCTATCATGTAATCTAATGAGGTGAAACCCATGGTATTGAAACAGTACCGCTACACATTATCACCGACTCTCTTTATCTAATAAAAATAGATTAATAACAAATAACAAATAAACATTTAAGTTTAATTATTTTCTAACCACAGATATATTTTTTCCCATCTTCTTTTTGCTTCTTCCTTCGTATTTCCTTTCATCATACTAGCTAGGATATCCATTTCAGCCACCCTCAAAATTTTTTGGATAATTTCCTCCTTCTTAGGGAATGTTTTAGACTTCCAGTTTTGGGCGAATAGAATTCTGGCCACGGTTATAATATATATCATAATAAATTCATCCTCACGTGGAACCTCCTCTTTAACTAAAGATAACAACATAATTTCTGGTTTGAGGGCAAAATTAGTTTTAAGTATTTCAACCAAGATTTTATGAATTCCCTGCCAATATTTTTTAGACATTTTACAAGACCACCATAAGTGGAAATAGGTTCCTGCTTTAGTATTACATTTCCAACAGATAGGTGGAATATCTTTATTAATTTTATTCAATAAAACTGGTGTAATATGCCATCTATAAAAAAGTTTCAAAAAGTTTTCACGAAGGTTTACCGGTTTTATGATCTTATAATTGTTCTTCCAAAGCGTCTCCCATTGATCCAGTGTAATGGTAATCTTCAAATTCTCAGCCCATTTGAGCATCACATTTTTGACAGTTTCGTCCTCCAATTTAATATGTAAAAAATAATTGTAAACTTTCTTAATCATTTTATCAGTTTTCGTGGCTAATAATATATCAAAATCAAAATTTGCTCTTGTAAACCCTTGTGTCTTGTCTTTATTATATTTAGCTATGATTTGCGTCATTGTCCACCAGTCTATTAAAATTCCTCTTGCTTCTATGTCCTCCTTCTGTTTTAATTTATCATTTTCATCTAATAGGTCTTTGTATCTTATTATCGTCTCTAAGGGCTGCGATTGGGGTCGTTTTGAAGCCTCCACAGGGGACAGCCACCTAGGTGTTTTGTTATATATTTTCCTCCTTATTTTTGTCCAGACTTGTAATAAAGATTTGCGAATAAGATGGTTTTTGAAATACTTTTGAGGTTTTTGAATGTACCACATATTGGCATGCCATCCAGCTTGTAGATCCGAGCCTTCTATCGCAAGAAGTCGGAAATCTTCTAACATAATCCAATCTTTGAGCCATAAAATTAAACAAGCAGTATGATATATCTTATAATCAGGAAGACCAAGACCTCCATTTTCTTTTCTATCTGTAAGAATTTTCCAACTAATTCTTGGTTTTTTCCCCTGCCATATAAATTTTTTCGAAAGCTGGTTAAGGTCTACAAAAAACGAATCTTTTACAACAAACCCTGCTGTCTGAAACAGAAATAAAACTTTAGGAAGAATAACCATTTTAAGCAAAGATACTCTCCCCATAAATGATAATTTCAGATTTTCCCATTTTTTAAAGGAGGACGCTATTTCCTTCAGTACAGGCACGTAATTATCTTCATATATAGTGCTACATTTTTCGGATATTACTAATCCCAGATATTTTATTTTCCTAGCCCTTTGAAATCCCGATTTCCTTTCGAGTTCTGATATTACTTGTCCAGACATATTTTTGGTTAACATTTTTGACTTGTTTATGTTAATCTTCAACCCGGCAACTCTCCTATAATCTGCTAAATGGTCCAAAACTGCATCAATTGAGTCCAATGGGTTTTGAAGGACCAGGACCATATCGTCTGCATATGCTAACATCTTATAATTTTGGCCTTTAACTTTTATACCCTCAACTCTACTATCAGTCCTGATTGTCTCCATAAACAACTCCAGAGTAAAAATAAATAATAAAGGGGACAGGGGACAACCTTGCCTTGTACCCTTACTGATACAAATTTCTTCAGTCAAATCTCCATTAATTATAAACTTTGCGTATTGTTTATCATATATAGCCCGGATACTATTTACAAATTTTCCACCAAAATCATATTTATCGAAAAGATCTAACATAAAATCCCAATCCAGATTATCAAATGCTTTCTCCGCGTCTAAAAATAAAAGTGCTAATTGTTTGTCCCTATTAACCTCAAAGTATTCTAAAAAATCAAATATCAACCTGGTGTTTGTTCGGAGATGTCTTCTTGGTAAAAACCCTGTTTGATCGGGGTGGATAATTTCCCTCAAGATCATCTTTAATCTGTTTGAGAGTATAGTTGTGAATATTTTATAATCTATGTTTAATAAAGATATGGGACGATAATTCCCTATATCATCTACTTCTTTACCGGGTTTTGGAATGAGGACCACATTACTGTGCCGCCATGACTCTGGGATAACAGCAGTACACCAAACCTCCTCTATTAACAATTTAAATGGATCCACTAATTTCTCTTTAAAAATTATGTAGTATTCCGGAGGTATGCCGTCCGGACCTGCTGCCTTATTACGTTTTATTTTATTCCACGCTTCTACTATTTCCACCATTGTTATCGGTCCGGATAGTAGTTCTCTCTGCTCAGATGTTAATTTTGTCCGAATCTTGGTCCTAAGATAGTCTTCCTGATCCGCCTTATTTCTGTTTTCTTTGGTGTATAATTTCTTGTAGAAGTCTTGCACAATCACTTTCATAACCTCCATGTCTGAAGTATTCTGCCCGTTCTGACTCTTTAGTGTTTTAATCATCCTCTTTTCTCTCTCTTTCCTAATCTTATAGGCTAACCATTTACCTGGTTTATTAGCATTTTCAAAAAAATACGCTTTCGAATAAGCTATCTTTCTCTCCATCTGTTCTAGGTATATTAAATGTATTTTATGTTGTAGTAATCTAATTTCAGACCTAAGCTCTGTCAAAGTAGGATTAGATTTGAACAAAGTTTCTTTAGTTTTAATTAAGTCGGTCCATTTCAATAAATCTTTACTTTCTTCACGCCATTTTTTTGCGGTATAGCTAATGGTCAGGCCCCTAAAATAGGCTTTACTAGCCTCCCAAATTGTTGAGTGCAATACATCCTTCTGTGTATTTATCGAAAAGAAAGCCTTCAGTTCCTCCTCTATATATCGGATAAATTCCTTGTCCTTCAACAGATTTACGTTCATTCTCCAACCCAGTTTCTTTTTAGGAATACTTAACGATAACGTAATAGGCGAGTGATCTGCTATTGTGGAAGGGAGGATCTCCGCTTCCTGTACTACCTTCATTAGGCCTAGCGAAATCCATGTTGAATCAATCCTTGACCACGACTGATGTCTGTTTGAAAAGAAGGTATAGTCTCTTCTTTTAGGGTTGAGAGTACGCCAGACATCCACCAGAGCGAATTCATCGACTAATCTTAAAAAGATTTCTGGGAGAGAATTACTCCTGTTTGTCTTAAATTTCATTTTACCACTTTTTGGGCTTCTATCTACCTCTGGGTTTTCAACAGCATTAAAATCACCTGTAATACAAAGATTTTCAAACTCAACCTCGCTCACCTTAGCATACAACTCTTTATAAAATAATCTCTGATTCTCGTTTGGAGCGTAAACATTAACCAAAAGGAACTTTTTTGAATTATTTATTATTTCAATTTCAATTCCCTGCATTCTGGCTTCTTTGCCCTCAAAAATTAGTTTTGCTTGTAGTCCTTCTTTGACATATGTCACTAGTCCTCTCTTTTTTTTAGTTTCTTCCGATGTTATAAAGGCTTTACCAAGTTTCTTATAGACTAATAAAGTTTCATCTTTTTTCCGCATATGGGTCTCTTGGACGCATAAGATATCTGCTTTCAATTTATACAACTGAGCGAATACACGTTTCCTTTTTGAAGGTGAGTTCAACCCGTTAACATTAACCGAAATAATCTTTAAAGTGTGTACCATGTTTGTTTCTGGGCTATCTATTGAATTCTTTTCTTTTTCTGTAACCTTGTCTCCCTTTTTGTGTCTTCCGTTTGAGGGACCTCCCCCTCTTCCTGATCTTCCGAATCCAAAAGCTGATGTTCTTTTAGTGAATCAATTAATACTAACTGTGTCTCTATTTCTGTTGGATCTCTCCCTTTAAAATTTCCTTTTTGCCAATTATGGCTATAGGTTTTAATAAATTCCTCAAGTTTAGCATGTGAATTTATCCTAAATCTCTTGTTTAAGTACATAAACATTAATCCCTCGGGGACCAACCACCTATACAAAACTCCTTTTTTCTGTAAAGCAATGGCCAACTGCATATACTCTTTCCTTTTGATTCTGATTGCCCACGGTATTTCTTTCATTATCTTTATTTTTGTCCCTTTTATAATCAGCTGTTGATCTCTTCCTTCCCTCCATACTCTCTCCTTAATAATTTTGCGAACAAATCTCAAGTGTACCTCCCTATTAAGGCCATTGTTTTTAGCATAAGTGGTGTTGACTCTATGGACCCAGTCAAATTCCTTCTCTATATCAGTCTGTTCCATTGATAACAGTTCCGCGAGGGCTTCTGTCATTAACTTAACCAAATTTTCGTTCTTTTCCTCTGGTATGTTTAGGAATCTAAGTACATAATCTGCCTGATTCATTTCAAATTGTATGGATTTAACCTCTAGTTTCCCCTGGTTACTTTCTATATCCTCCATTTTATCTTCCATAAGTTTAAATTTACCTTCTATTGTCTTAGTCACATTAACCAATTCAGATATGTCATCCTTTGTTTCATTAAATTTAAGATTAAGACTTTCTATTTTGCCAACTACCTCTTCCATCTGTTTTGTTAACGTCTCCTTCAATTGATTTACTACCTCTAAGAAATTTAATTGAATGTCCTTTAACGCATCCTGTGCCAGTGCCGTCCCCACCGTCTTAGGTTGCCCTGGCGAAAATTTTGTTTTCCCTAGCTGAGACATTGTAATTTGTTAACCTAAATAATTACCAACAGCAGTAAATCATATCCAGCACATTAGGCAGAAAAGAGAGTTTCCCCTACTTAAATTGTTACATCAATCTCAGTATAGCCTATGACGTTAGCACAGAGCATTGGAGAGAATCCTTTAGGGTGTTATTAGATACACAATACGCAATAATGTCACTTCTATGCTTCCCTGAGCCACCAGTTATAACTCACACCTAGGAGTCAGTGGCAGACTAATTCACATTTGCCCAGGGAACTAAATGAAATCTATCAATGTCAATTCCCTTCAGTTCAGAAGCCAGGGAAAGGAATAAAGAACAAAAACAAAGCCAGAAACAGAACTGTTCGTGCCTTCCGTTTCTTCCGTCTCCCGTCTTTCCACCGTACCCAAATACGTCTGCACGCCTTGCGTCCTTACGTCCTTACGTCGTAGATTTTTATCTGCTTAACCCTCCATACGCCAACCAACTGTCCAGGAAAGGGACCAAAGCAAAAAAAAAAAAAAAAAAAAAAGTAAAAAAGGTCCAGCAGTTTCTTTTCTTCAACCTTCGTCAATACGCTGTGGGTCCGCTTCCAACCACCGTCGCCCAGCCTTCGCCCCACGAATCCTCCTCTTTCAGCCTCTTTCCTCCGTCTTCCGCCTCCGCCCTCAGGTCGAGCCGCGCACCGTTCCCTCGTCTCGCCCCCTCCAGGTCTCCCGGCCCGGCCACCACTCCAGCAAATTCAAAATAGAAAGACCAGACACTCGTCGAACAGGGGGCAGAAGTCATAGAAAAGAAAAAGAAAACTGAAAGAAAATTCTCTTTCACCGCCAATTCGCCTCAACCGCCGACCACAGTCCACCTCCCTACTCCGGTGGCTGGAGCTGATTCGCCGTTAGGCGCTTTCGACCTCAGAGTAAAGAAAAGAGGTAGAACACTTGGAGAAACTCCGCACGGGTCTCCCCACTATTCCCCTCGCTCTTCCTGCATACCTTCCTCCTCGACTGGAGGATTTTACGGCCCCAACGGGCCCCTAAAAAGGTCGAAATTGCGGTTCGTCCTGAGGAGCTTTCTCAGAACGCTACCACTCCGCCCCGCCGGAACCGGATGCCCCCGATATAGGAGATTCAGAGTGGAGTATGGTATAACTCCAATATCATCTTAATGCCTACCCCACCAAACTAGCCCTTCATTAAGAAATCACCTGCTGTCAGCACATCCAACCAAACGCTCTCAGCCACCTGATGTTAAACACATTTTTTATTACGTACAGAACAGATATGATTTGTTTTGTTTGATAGCATATATGGGGGACGAAGCACAGGAGACTTATTTCTTTGTTTTGTTCCCAAACATCTCTTTACATCTTTAGACCAAAACAGCGAAGTTTACAGGCCCTTAAAGACACTTTTTTCTATTTTTTTAAAAAGTCCTTTTATAACATACAGGTTAACTTTACATACATCACAGTGGAGAGATGATGGGGAGGTTACGTGTGTGTGAGTGTGTGTGTGTATGTGTGTCTTCAAGCCAATAACCTTTTCACCTTGCTGTCAAGGCAGCTGTAGCCAAGCTGGTAGCTCGCTGTCTCCCTTCTCCTGCACCCCTCCCCTTTGAACGTGTGCTTCTTTTCAAGGGAAACCTATTCAGACTGCAAAAAAAAAGTCCTTCTGGTCCATACGTGGGATAGTGAAGCAAACAAGCGTAGATCTGACAAAAGCTAGAGAGACCAGGGACTGCCGGTGGACGAGTCAGTTTCACAGTTCTGTCCCTACGCTGTGGCTCAATGCTAAAGGAGAGCCAGTCTCTTTGTTTTGGCAATAGGTAGATCGGTTTTACAACAGGTGGCACATCTTATCATCCCAAACTACCGTAGCTTGTCTCCTCTACTTTCAGAATTACAAAAGAGGGGCTTACCCCCCGCCCCTTCCTGGTCTGGTATGCGCAAAGCTGTCTGCTACTGATTTGTACCATTGGTCTATCACAGTCTGCTGTGACAGGCAGGGGGTCTCGGGTTGAGGTCTTTCACATCACTTACTGCCTGATCCTTTTCTTGCTGGGATCGATCCAAGTCACGCAAAGTAGATGCTCTACCAACCAAGCCACAGGCCTGCCCCAGCGGTGTGCCTGGGTGTGGTGTTGTCCTCTCTGCAAACAGAACTCCATTCCCATAGCATAGTAAAATGACATTTGTTGCTTCGGGGTGGGTGGGGTGTGGTGGAACTAGCCTAGCCTGGCATGGACAATACTACAGCCAATAAGCGATACGAAGTCATAAGTTAGTTTAGTCCAGCCGTTCCTTCTGCAGGGATGGTGATAGTTTCTAGACCTCGTTTGGTGTGAAAGCAAGAAAAGCCAAAATTTCCACTTGGAAGCCAATGCCTCACTGCCAGGTGAGCCTGAATAGCTCAGTTCTGGCAACACACAAAGCCGTTGGATGATCACTCAAAAGCATGCCCTCAGCAGCCTGGGAGGATGTCGCTGGACAACTATCCAGGAAGTCTGCATTTAGACATCACATGAAACCCTCATTGAAGATAACTGTGGTAAAAAGAGTAACTTCAAACCTCCTTCAACAGATCTTTGATATCCAGATTTTGGCAGAAGTCCCGAATTCAAACCATCACCTAAACTAGTTTAGTTAAACCACAGTTTCCCATGATGTCTGAAAAGAGGCACCTTCTTTATTCACAACCTACAACCAATGCTCCCTCTAAGCTGCTGAGTCTTGTGAGCAAAATTTCTACTTTGTGAGCTCCTGGCATTCAAGCCTTGAACTACTGCATACATTAGTTTGCTCTGGGGCCATTTTTCCTGAGCAAAGACAAAAAGGTGTTAGCCGGAGGCTAAAAAGCCATGAGCTGGCTCACACTAACTCAGCTTAGAGGGGACACTGCCTACAACCTGTCCAGTCTACAGTTTTAAAGACTGGGTGATGCTTTTGTCAGGACAGACTGTACTGGGGAGTTCCAATTCCAGGATAAGGCTGCAGTTTTAAGGGAAGGGGCTTGGAAACAGATCCACAGTGTCTATCCCTGAACCACAAACATGCTGCTTGGGGCTTCTGTCTTTGCAGGGGAAACCTGGCCATTCAGCTTGTAGCACTCAACTCTGGAAGTGGAGATGAGCCCATTACAGGAAGAAAACAAATTCATATTCCGGACCAGATCAGGACCAAAGGATGCAAAAAGAAAAAGGGGAAAGCCTGCCGCCATCTCCCTGTCGTTCCCCCCAGCTATTTCCATCGCTCGATCAACACAAGGAGAGGGGCAGCTGGCCCACCGTGTGCTAATGAAGAGGAGGCCACGTCCTCAGTAATGTGAGGAAACGCTGGTGAGCCAGCAGATTTGAGAACCTCAAGGGTTAGTTGGATAGGAGTCAACAAAACTCAATTAATTCCTATGGATTTCGACAGGGTGTAAGCGCATTTCAGCGTGGCCTGGGCTGTTCTTACAGTTTCTGTTGGAATCATTTAAAGGCAGGAAGTGACCAAATTAAATCAGCTTCTTGACTGTAAATTTTAAATCTACATCCCAGGGGCCTGGCGCTTTCCCTTCCAAGAGTAGTCCACCCCCGTCACTTCGGCTGTCCCCCAGCTTCTTGTGAAGAACTTCCTGCTCTTCTCTCCACTTAGCCCCCTCATCATTTACTCCCTCGCTATCCCAGAACCCCCACAACCCCACAGGTGATACAGCCAACATCTTCTAGGCCCCAGCCGCTCTCCTCCAAAGCACCCTCTCAGCCTCCCTCTTGAACCGTCTTCCTGAACTAGCCACGAGATTCAGGGCTATACGCAGCTACTCAAAGCCCAAGTTTGTCCTGATGGAATGCCAGAATTTAAATGCGGGCTCTCTCTCACACACACACCATGACAGTCATTCAGTACTGTGGGGGAGAGGAAGAAGGACACCCCCCCAAACCCCCCCCTTTCCTGTCCACCAAACAACTTAGCCAAACGACGTCTCCATCCATCAACATACTGCTTGTTGCCATGAGCTTCTCCCAACGGCTGCAGCAAGAAGAAATATTGCACCCCCTGGACAGCCCTCCCAAATTTGAATATGCTTTATCCCACCCTTTTTCCAAAGAGAAAAAACTGCCCATGAAAGATCTCCAAGTGGACTCTTATCCAGA
Source organism: Heteronotia binoei (assembly GCF_032191835.1). Classification (NCBI taxonomy): domain Eukaryota; kingdom Metazoa; phylum Chordata; class Lepidosauria; order Squamata; family Gekkonidae; genus Heteronotia; species Heteronotia binoei. Next base: position 16,731,950 of record NC_083242.1, on the reverse strand, counting down.
TGCAAATCCAAACGCCTTCAGCGATGGAACCCTGTTCAGCGGTTTCAAATCGTGGTCTGGCTTATTGAGGGCATCCCACTGATCTCTTTGACATCCTTCCAGACTCAGCCAATATGGCATGTCTTGGATCCTCAAACCAGGACTAAACAGCTCCTGAGTCACTGAAGATAATACCTGGTGAACCGAGAGGTGGAGAGGCAAGCGATTCTGCCTTGGAAGTCAGCTTTTTGTAATGTTGTACCGTAGGCAGATAAAAGCCACCCACATCGCTTCGACGGTGGGGGGAAGTAGCCTAGAAGCAGCCCTCTGTTCCATGCAGGTGGGCAGGTGAGTGAGAGAAAGGGATCGGTCACGAAAACTTCAGCCAGCCCCGCCCCCTCCAAACCAACATTGGTCCTCTGATCTTCACGACGCCCAACAGCAGGCTTCACTCTCAAGATCCTCCACCTCTGGTGACCCAGCTAATCCAGAAAGCACGCCGGCCCAATACGAAAGCTGCGAGTTTAGAGGATATAAGAGGAGGGAGGCCTTGCGATGGCACAAGGGGGCGTAGCAATCATCCGGAGTTCAGTTTCCAGCAGTAGGTATAATGCAGGAGTTCCGTATGTACATATTGGCATTCAGGGAGTCAGGGCGGGGAGAGAGAAAAATACAGTCGGCAGGAAAAGGAGAACGAGCTCATTCGGGGATGTAGGAGACCTGCCACACAATGATGTGGCTCCGTTCGGCCTTGGAGAGAATGGGCTTGACTTGGGCGGTGTCTCCCGCATTCTCCTCCGTCTCGTCATCCTCTCCATCCCCTGCCAAGAGAACACGCATAGTGAATGAAGAGAAAATGGATGTTGCGGCGGCATTGCACACACGCACCAGCTTTATTACTAGCAGGGGTCGTTTTGTAGAAAAATAGGTGGCAGAGCTCATTAGCAGAACTCATAAGCACATGTCACCCCTCCCCAGCCAAAAGCAACCCGCTGCAAGAAAGGAGAGCCCCAGGCAAGCAAGGCCTGCTTGGAATGCCTAGAGATCCAGCCAGCCCAAGCAGGTTTGGCTCTTCTTGGCCACCCCCCAGCAAAAGGCCAGCAAGCCACCCACCACCAAAAATCACATAAGAAGTGGAGGAAGGGTGGCGTGGGCTTCTCCGGGGGTTAATGAAGGCTGCTGGGGGCATGGCAAAGCCCCTGGTGGCTGGCTGGCTGCCCACTCTCCTAATCCAGGGATTGTTATGCAGCTGCACCTACTATTCAATGGACAAGGTAGGTGGGGAGGAAGAAGGGGAACCCTCAGAAAGGTTCAGGAGCTATGCTCCTGTGAGCTCCTGCTTGATCTGAGGCCTGATTACAAGGCAGGTGTACTGCTAACACAGTTTGGTGCAGACATGCTGGCCTGTTCTCTGTGTTTCACCCACCCTGCTTGCCCCCCCACAATACTCTGTTCACCTCTTCCAACAGCTGCCGCAGTGTTCTGTTCACCTACCCACCATTCCGTTAGTGGCCAAGTTTGGACCCAGGCTCCCGAATTGTAGGGATAAACAATCCCCAGGACAGGTGTGGACAGTGAAACGCCAAACCATTTTGGTTTGGATTTGAGAGCCAAATCTTCACCCCAGCTCCTGAAGCAGCAGAAGCACCAGTGGGAGAAAGCAATGGACATGGCTTGAGAACATAAGAGAAGCCATGTTGGATCAGGCCAATGGCCCATCCAGTCCAACACAGTGGCCAAAAAACCAGGTGCCATCAGGAGGTCCACCAGTGAGGTCAGGATACTAGAAGCCCTATCACTGTTACCCCTACTTTAAAAAAAACCCCTTCCCTGCATGCATAACTGGGATTCACTGCCTCTTTGATCGTTATGGCTAATAGTTACTGACATTTCTGTAATCCCTATTTAAAACCTACGGAGCGTCACTTGCCCCAGACATAAAAACATAAGAGAAGCCATGTTGGATCAGGCCAATGGCCCATCCAGTTCAACACTCTGTGTGACACAGTGGCCAAAAAAAAATCCCAGGTGCCATTAGGAAGTCCATCAGTGGGACAAGGACACTAGAAGTCCTCCCACTGTTGCCCCCCACCAAGTACCAAGAATACAGAGCATCACTACCCCAGACAGAGAGTCATTACCTCCTAGCCTGTTTGCTTTCATCCTTTACATAATTTATTGTGCTGCTGATAATAAAGGGCAGAGTCTTGTGCAATAATCCCAGCCCTGCTCATCGTTTCTTCTCCAGTCAACGTGGGTTTACTTGAAGTTGTACCCACAGCATGTTCAGAAGATGCAGGCTGACGAGAACTCACCAATCCGGAAGTCGATGTAACCTTCTCCTCCACTCAGCACCAGGACATTTTTCAGCTTCTGCCCTTCTGTCTCGATGGTGGCTGTGCCAGGGTTCTCAGAAGGACTGTCCAGCACACTCCCATTCAGCGTGGCGAGAACATTACCTGAAAGAGTTGAATGTTTCTAAAGAACATCAGGAGACCACAAATGGATCGGACTGGATGCCCTCGGGATGCCTTCAAAGAAAATATGAAGAGCCAAATCCTATTGTCACCCCCCTCCCCTGCATGCATAACTGGGAGTCACTGCCTCTTTGTTCATCATGGCTAATAGTTACTGACATTTCTCTAATTCCTTTAAAAAACCTATTAAGCCTAGAGAATCCAGCACATCCTGTAGCTGAGAAGTTCCACAAATCAGGACACTGTGCATGGAAGAGGGTCTTGCTTTTGTCTGTCCTGATTAAACAATTTCCTTTTTTAATCAATTAATTTATCAGGAATGCTGCTCATTCAACCATTACTGCTACTTCAACCGTTGTCATGAACAGGAGCACACAATCAGGTAAAACGAATCAGGCAGGTGTTTCTTTAAATATGCTGCGCTATAACTGCTGCCCAAATATTGGGCCACCTGTACAGTAACTCAGTTTTCAGCATGTCTTAATAAACCAATAAATCTTCTCATCCAGGGCATCAGAGCCAGCTCCAAGTAATGGGAGAATTAGCTTAGATCTTAAATCTGAAAATATAGAACAATTGATTATAATAGTTTTAATCAATAGAATCTATTCCATCTGAAGTAGATGTACAAAATCAGAGAATGGTATACTTTGGTAACTTCCCATTAAAACCGCAGACGGTGGGGACTTCCAGGGTTGGAAAATGCAGAGCTGAATTGCTTCTCAGAAGGGGAGCAGGCTGGGGCTTCTGTTCAGGGTAGTCGAGGGCAATTTAATGCCTACTGCCTACTTTTCTCAGTCAGAGATCAGTCCAAGATATGCACAGGAAACTCTGAGGAGATTTACCTTGGCTAAAAGGGAGTCCCGGGGGGGGGGGGGCTCCTTTGAGGCTTTGAGGGGTCTCTGGAGACGAGTTGCATATTTATCATCTGCAGAAGTTTCCAGAGTCATTTATTTGACATAAGCTCGACAGGATCCTAACCTTCTTTGAGACTGCTAAACATCTAAAGCTATACAAGACCGGTGTTGGATCTGGATAACTGCAGAAAAAGGTACTGATGACTATATTCATTCCGGGACTATTTAAAGTTAAACAAAATAAAATCAGAAGGTGGGAAATAGAGATTCAGAAAGCTTGGAAGAAGAAGGGGAGAAGGGGCAAAATTTGAATTTTGTAAATTTAAAGGACAGTGCTAAAAAGTGGAAAGGAATTTATTGTTTTGTCTACTTGCGGTTTTGGTGAAAAAGCCCCATCGTCACAGATTTGCAGCTCTCACAGTCAACATAGGAAATACGTCAAACATCGCGAGATCTTTTTACCAGTGAAAATGGGATTTGGTGGCAAGAAAAGCAAGAAGTGTCGGATAGAAAAGGGAAATCATTGAAGCAGCTAGCCTACTCTAGGACTATAATATCATAGAAAAACATCGACGGCCATTGCTAGGAGGTCAAAATTTAAACAAAGTTTTTAAAGTGTTCGGGACATTAAAAATTGGTGAAGCTGACAGTTGTGACAATTATAAGGTAAATACTATTGGATATTATCGCTGATAATTATTTTAGAAGCCTTTTGAAGGAAAACATTTTTTAAAGGGAAGCAGAAAGTCGCGACCACCATTTTGGAAGAAATAAAAACTTCAAAAATTAATATCTGAGCCCAGGAGGCTCTGAGGATGGCGAAATTAGGCTTATTGAAAAAGACAAGCCTTACTCTATCAAACCTGATAGTTTAAATTTAATTTGGAGAGGTCAAAATTTTCAGTGTTTTTTTTAAATGTCAGAGCATAAGTTAACCCGTGCAAGGACTGCCTCAATGGAGAAAATGCAAGAGCAATTAGAAGGAATGGAAGCCAAGATGATGAAAGGGGTGAGAGACATGATAACTGCTTCTAAAAATGAAATTAGAAAAGACATTGAAGCGCTAAGGAAAGATATAGAAGATCTCAGAAATGATATTGTGGTAACATCAAAGAAAGTGCAAGAGGTGGAAGAGAGAGTGAAAGTACATGATTCCACCTTGCTAAAAATGCAAGAAAAGGTGGTAATTCATGACTGCAAGTTGATGGAAACCCAGATACGTCTGAGAGGAGTACCTGAGGATGAAGAGACTGATTTGAAAGGATATATAATAAGAACAATTGCAGAATTTTTGGAGGAAGATTCTGAAGGAACTAGAAGCATGTATGACTATATGTATAGAGTGAACTCACTATATGCCAAGAAAAATAATCTACCAAGAGATGTGGTTATGATATATGACAAAAGAAATGGTGGGGAAAATCTTGAATAAAAATTTTGAAAAGACATTGATAGTGGGAGGCAGCAGAGTAAGAATCATGAAAGAATTGCCAAGACAAGTCATAAATGACAGAAAAGCATACAAAAAATTGATAGAAAAACTACAGGACAATTAAACTTGGTATACATGGATAATACCTGAAGGTCTGAGCTTTGAGCTGCAAGGAAAAAGGATCACAATTACAAGCACACATGAACTGCGTAGGTTTTATGAAGAACATAAAGAATTTGCACCATGATGGATTACAAATTATTATCTTGGAATGTAAATGGACTAAATTCACCACAAAAAAGAAAGGCAACGTTTCGTTGGATTAAAAAGCAAAATTGTAATATAGTTTGTTTACAAGAAGTGCATATCAAACAAAAGGATTACAAATTTTTATGGAATAAACAACTGGGACTAGAATTTTATTCATTGGCGGAACAGAAGAAAAGGGGAGTGATTTTCTATATTAAACAAGAAATGGAGCCGAAATTAGTGTTTAAAGATAAAAATGGAAGATTTGTAGTGGTAGAAATAATATTAAATGCAGAAAAAAGTTGTTATTGGGACTGTATGCACCAAATGGTGCAAAGGATGCTTTTTTAAAAGACATTATACAACAATTTAATGAACTGACTTATGACCAAGTTTTGACAATGGGGGACTTTAATGGAACAATTAAGAACACACTGGATAGATCTGGGGGTAAAAAAAAATAATAAGGAAGGAAAAGTCTTTTTTTGAATTGGTCAAACAAGAAAATTTGGAGGATATATGGAGGAAATTTAATTCTGAAGTGCAGGACTATACCTTTTTTTCAGCAAGACATAAAACTTTTTCTAGAATTGACATGTTGTGGGGCACTAAAGACTTAGGCCTTATAACAAATAAAATAGAGATTTTACCTAAAATTGGGGCTGACCATAACCCAATAATGTGGATTACAAAATTGTCTAAGAAGTTGAGAAGATGGAGATTGAATGAAGATTTACTACAGAATATAGAAATAGTGACATCTCTAGAAAATGAAACTAAAGCTTTCTTCCAAATAAACGATAAAGAGGATATAGAATTTCAGACGGTCTGGGATGCTTATAAAGCAGTGATGAGAGGAATATTGATTACATTGAATAACAAAGATAAGAGGGCAAAAGAAAAATAGATGTTGGACATTCAAAATGAAATAAAGAAAAAAGGAGGGGAACTGAGAAAAAGGCCAGGGAAAAAGAAAATTATAAGGGAGATTACAATATTACAAATGCAAATGAGACATTTGTTAAATAAAGAACTGGAATGGAATCCGAAAAGATTGCAGCAGAAATCTTTCGAGGGAGCAAACAAACCCGGAAAATATTTGGCCTGGCAACCGAAGAAAAAGAGAGAAAGTAAAATTATTAATAAAATTGTGGTGGATGGAAGAGAGGTGGTAGATCAAGAAGGAATAAAAAGAGAATTCTTTAAGTATTATGCCAAGTTATTTAAAAGTGTTAAAGTGAGGAAAGAAAAGATGGATGAGTACTTACAAAAGATAAAAATAGCACCCTTAGCAGAAAATATGGGAAACGTTTTGAACGATCCAATTGAAAAAATAGAAATTGAAGCAGCAATTAATGCAATGGAAAATAGAAAAGCACCTGGGCCAGATGGATATACAGCTAAATTTTTTAAAACCCTCAAAGAGGAGTTAATCCCGAAACTTCAGAAATTGATAAATATGATAAGAACAAAAGGGAAAATACCAAATACGTGGAAGGAAGCTGTTATTTCGTTGATTCCAAAGGAAGATAGAGATGTTACGAACGTAAAAAATTATAGACCAATTCATTATTAAATAATGACTTTATAATATATACAAGAATCTTGGCAGAATGATTTAAACAATATTTGATAAATTTTATAAAGGAAGATCAAGCGGTGTTTCTTCCCAAAAGGCAAATAAGAGACAATATCAGAACTGTTGTAAATATTGTAGAATATTATGAAAGACATCCAGAAAAGGAAGTAGCATTATTCTTTGTGGACGCAGAGAAAGCATTTGACAATTTAAATTGGGATTTTATGTTTGCAGTAATGGAGAAAATGGAGCTGGGAGAAAGTTTTATAAGAATGATAAAAGCAATATATACTGAACAACGTGCAAGGCTATGTATAAATGCTGATCTTACAGAAGACATGATAATTAGTAAAGGTACAAGACAAGGTTGTCCACTTTCCCCACTGTTGTTTATAATGACTCTTTAAATATTACTGATGCAAATTCAAGAAGATAAAGAAATAGAAGGATTAAAAGTAAAAGGATTTACTTACAAATACAGAGCATTTGCAGATGATATAATGTTTATAAATGAAAACCCCATACAAGTCACACCTTTGTTGTTAGCCAAAATACAAGAATATGGGGAGTTGGCGGGACTGTCATGCCTGCACCAGACCCAGCCCTTGCTAACCCAGAGCAGGAGCCACCTGAAACTGATCAGGCCACACCAGGCCCTAGCTCATCCCCTCCTGAAACTGATCAGGCCACACCGGGCCCTAGTGCATCACCTCCTGAATCCCCGCCACCTGTGAGCCGGCTCCGTGAAAAAAGACGGCAGGAGTTCAAAGACAGACGGAAAGAAGCACGCATGCGTGGGAGGAGAGATCTAAGCCCGGAGTACTAACGAGTTAACAAGCCAGCACAGTATATCTGTAGTCCTGGCCTTAGGGCAAACTGTGCTGGCAACGAACGATCCTCCTCGGACGTGACCACGCCCTGCACCCTCTTGCCTGCTGAGAGAACCCGTTTGCTCCTGACCCGGCTTGAATCTTGGACTTGGAACTGGACTCTGCTTTTGCTCTGTGGACTGGCTTAGGTACTTTGAAGATATTCGGCTTGCTTCCTCTGGCTTTTGACCCACTGCATTCCTGTGACGACGCGCCCTGCTTCTCCCTTCGGCTGGACTGATTTATGGTAGGGACTAATTAGGACTGCTAGATAACGCTTGTGCTGCTCCTTGAAAGCACCGTAGCCGGCTGCTAGCGTCCTGGCCGATTGCCAGGGCAACAGCAGCCGCCCGTCTCTACCTGCAGGTCCGGGTCGTGACAGGGACTTTGTATTAATAAAGAAAAATCAAAACTTCTATGTAAAAATATGCAACTAAATAAGCAACAAGAATTGCAGACTAATGGGCTGTGAAGTTACCTCCAAGGTAAAATATTTGGGTGTGGAGATAACAATGAAGAATATTGATTTGTTCAAAAATAATTATGAGAAGCTATGGCATAAAATGGATGAAGATATGTTAAACTGGAATAAACTTAATTTGTCACTGTTGGGTAGAATAGCCGCAATTAAAATGAATATTCTACCAAGAATAATGTATTTGTTTCAAACTATTCCGATTGTGGAAAACAGTAAACAATTTAATGGATGGCAAAGAAAAATTTCAGAGTTTGTGTGGGCGGGGAAGAAACCAAGAATTAAAATGAAAATTTTAACAGATGCAAAAGAGAGAGGCGGATTTCAATTACCAGACTTAAAATTATATCATGAAGCAGTTTGCTTAGTATGGATAAAAGAATGGTAATGTTGTTACACAAAAAACTCTTAGCATTGGAAGGTCATGGGTATAAATTTGGCTGGCACGCTTATATGTATTATGGGGGAAAAAAGATAGACAGCTTGCTAAATACATGGATGAAATATAAGAAATATGGAGATGAGAGAAAACCGTTATGGATAGTGCCAGCTGAAGTGATAAAAATAACAGCTGAGACGGGTGAAGAAAAGTGGTTGTCATATAATCAACTATGAATAATATGAATGAATAATAAGATGCCAGACAGATGTTGGAAATGTAAAAAACCATGAAGGTTCTTTCTACCATATGTGGTGGACTTGAGAAAGAGCAAAAAAAAATATTGGCAGAGGATTCAACAAGAAATTTCTAGGATCTTGGGATATGAATTTAAGAAAGTTGCAGAGACTTTTCTGTTGGGATTATAAATGGAAAAATTTCCAAAAGAAGATAGAACTATAATTTGGTACTTGCTTTCAGCTGCTAGGACATTATATGCGCAGTTGTGGAAGCAAGAAAAAATTCCAGAGAAATGGGATTGGATTGTAAAAGTTATGACATGGAGTGAAATGGACAAATTAACAAGAATTTTAAGAGACTATGATTTAGAAGTTTTTAAGATGGAGTGGAAAAAGTTCAGAAGATATGTAGAAAAAGAGTGGAAAATAAAAGGACATTGGACAATTTTTGATAATGATTAAGTCTTAGAAAAAAGAAGAATATTAATTTTTGTTTTTATTAGTTAAGGGTACCTTTAAACATTAGTACTTTAAGTAAATAACCCTGGCGGGGGTCAAGTAACCGGGGGGAGGGGTGGGTAGAAAGTAATATATGGGATAGATAAAAGAAGTTATTAATGATGCAAGAAATATAATTTGTTACCATATGTTACCAAATAAAATTGTTTTAACCAGAAAAACTGCAGACGGTAAACTGTGCTAACATAAATGGCCTGGTCAGCAGAAAAAATATATCTTGGCAGGGCTTTTTTTTGGTGTGAAATTCTGTGAAAAAGAACTCCTTTGCATACACACTCCTGATGTAGCCACTTCTCCATTAGCCTACAGTAGGCCCTGTAAGAAGAGCCCTTGAAGCTTTTGGAGGCTTGGTTACATCAGGGGTGTGTGGCCTATTATGCCACGGAGTTCCTGCTACAAAAAAAGCTCCATATCGTTGCATTTGAATTGGAGGAGGCCTGTGCAATTCCCTTTCCCTTTGAGGCTTGACTGATGCTACCTTACTCTATTTTAGGCACCAGGCAAAAACGTCTCTTTTTTACCCAAGGGTTTTAAATCTTTTAATACTGCTTTTACAGTCTGCTTTGAGCTTGAGGATGACAATTATTTTAGGCAGCTGATATTTTCAGCACCGTTTTTAGGCCTTGGATAGGTTTTTAATGGCTGTTCTTTTTATTTTTAAATGTTTCATGTGTCGTTGGTTTTATCTTGCCCGTCTCAAGCAGGTTCTCTGCAGAGGCTGCCTGGAAATTTCCCAGATAAATAAACCGAGAAGTGGCTGCTCACCAGGCACGGAAACGAAGAACTTGACTGCATCGCGGTGGCCGTGGAAGCACAGCTGGGCCTGAGCCATGGAGCAGTAGGGGATGAAGCTGCTTGCGGATTTGTCGGTCCCGTCGTCGCTGCCGTAGACGTGGATGATGCCCCCTGGGCGGCTCCCTTCCCCAGAGGTGGGAGAGGTCTTATTGGCTGAGATCCAAGAAAGAAGCAACAGTAAACACAACTGGAAGGGGAAGAACCACAGCAACACAGCGGCCAAGCAGTGTAGGGTTGCCCGGTCTCCCCTGGCCATCAGTGGGGGATGAAGGGGTATGGTTGCCACATCCAGGTTGGGAAAATCCTGGAGATTTGGGGATTGAGCCTGGGGAGGCCAGGGACCTCAGTAAATGCTACAGAATCCACCCTCCAAAGCAGCCACTTTCTCCAGGGGAAACTGATCTCTGCAGTCTGGAGATGAGCTGTAATCCTGGGGGAATCCCCAGGGCCCACCTGCAGGTTGGCATCCCTAAATGAGAGCAAAGCTCTGAATCAGCCAGGAGGAGCTGAAAAATGGGAAGATCTGGCAGAGGGAGGCTGTGAAATGACAGCTTGGATGGAAGTTTTGCCGGAAGGAGAAGGTTTCGTTTGACAGGAGTGTGATCTAAAAGATCTGTGGAGATATCAGATCTTTGGGTTAAGTTTCCTTGTTGAGGGAACAGAACACAGAGTGTTAGAGTTGCCAACAGGGTTTTGCCAGGCAAGACATATAACTTGGTTGTCACATAATACTGCATTTTATATATTATAAGCCTGCCTGTTCCTGTGGCATGACCAATATTCCCTCTAAACTGTGGAGTCTTGTGAGCAACAATTCTGTTTTGTAAGCTACTGGCATCGAAGTTGTGAGCTACTGCATAAATTAGTTTGCTCTGGGGCCATTTTTCCTGAGCTGAGACAAAAATGTGTGCGCTAGAAGCCAAAAAACTTTGAGCTGGCTCACACTAACTCAACTTAGAGGGAAAATTGGGCATGACCTAACCTAAAAACAGACATTAGAAAAAGAATTCCATGTTGATATTTACCTCACGGGTAATATTTACCTCACAAAAAATATTGTGCAGGTTTTTTAAAAAATAATTTTGTTCTTGTTTACTTTTATCACTTTTTACTTTTATCACTCAGGGTCAGAAAGACCAAGGCAGTATTCATTGTTTATTTACTTCGAATTTTATTGCTTATTGAGCCCGTCAGGGGAGGGCGGGATATAAGTGTAATAAAATAAATAAATAAAAAGTCAAACTATCTCATCCCTATCAGTTTTACCTCCATTGTCAGTCCAGCCTTGTACGGGATAAGCAGAGATCCTATCCCCTCATACCTGGGTTTAGTTCTTTTAAATTTCCCACTAGGAAATTTTCCAATGCAGTGCAGTGCAGTGGGGGAGAAATTGTACTGAGGCAGGAAAGAAGACTCCTGTGGCGGCTAGCCTCCATAAAAATCTGGCACAACATCCATTAAGACAGAGATGGGAGGAGCAAAGAGCACATCTACACCGTGCATGTAAAATGGCTTAAAAATTCTCTTCCCGCCCAGAGCATTCTGTGACCTGCCATTCCACAAGGAAAGCAAAAGATGTTTCCCGATGAAGATGGGTAACAAAAAAAAGCCATGGAGTCCAGTTTGGAAGCTCCTTGTAAAGAAATTAATTTTAGGGGAAGAAAACTCACTGTAGATAACACGAATTTGCTAGCACTTGGGAGATCATTCTAAACCTCCCACTTAAAAGCTGGAGCACTTTTGCAAAGCTTTTCAGATGAATAAAAGGCTGACTTGCCCTGATTTCCTGGGGCTTATGACACCACCTCCCTCCTCTAACTCAAAAGCAGTTTAGAAAAAGTGGATACATGAACAGGCAAGCACTTTTTAAAACAAAATACGACAGCCCATCTAAAGCACCGAGGCTCAGAAAGACCAGGGCAGTATTAATTGTTCATGTAGCTACTTATAATTTTATTGCTTATTGTTATTGCTTGAGTCTGTTGTGATCCGTTCTGAGCCTGCTGGTGGGATAGGGCGGAGTAGAAATTAACAAAATAAATAAATAAATAAATTTGAGTTATTGGTATGCCTGCCTACCACAGATACATGAAACCAAAAGGAAACTGGGTTCACATAAAGAACCTGCTGCAAATTCTGCTTCAATGCTGCTAAAGGCTTCAGCCTGTTACAGAGTCCTCCCCACCTTCAGTGAACTACAGTGAACCAGTTTCACTCTTGCAATTTTCCCACAAAGATTTCTGGGAACTTGTGGGAAAATTGCAAGAGTGAAACTGGTATGAACTAAATGTAGATCCACAATGAATGTGTGCTCGAAAGCTCTTCTTTAACCCTGAAATAATTGCGGGCTACCACATTCACTTGGTCGCTCGCATTCCTGATAACTGAGTTTGAATATCACTGGGATATTCAAGCTCCCAATGCATGTATGGTTTAGTCCACAGTGAGGAAACACAGACAGTAGAAGAGGAACCACTGAATTGAAGTCACTTTCCACCAATGTTCCCTCTAAGCTGCAGAGTCTTGTGAGCAAAAATTCTACTTTGTGAGCTACTGGCATTAAAAGTCGTGTGCTACTGCATAAATTATTGCGCTCTGGGGTCATCCTTCCTGAGCAAAGACAAAAATGTGTGTGCTGGAGGCTAAAAAACTGTGAGCTAGCTCACACAACTCAGCTTAGAGGGAACACTGCAGCTTTATACTCCACTTGTCATTTGGGAATCTCAGAGTGGCTTACAATCTCCTTCCCTTCCTCTCCTCACAACAGACACCCTGTGAGCAATGTTCCCTCTAAGCTGCAGAGTCTGTGAGCAAAAATTCTACTTTGTAATCTAGTGGTATTAAAGTTGTGAGCTGCTGCATAAATTATTGTGCTCTCATCCTTCCTGAGCTAAGACAAAAATGTGTGAGCTGGAAGCTAAAAATCTGTGAGCTAGCTCACACTAACTGAGCTTAGAAGGAATACTGCTTCCCACACACATAACAATACATCACTTAACTGACGACTTTCCGCAGAAGATGCTAATGCAATGACACCTTTTAGGGACAGACTGTTGCCTTTAGAGTTCCAAACACAGATCTATGAAAACGCCGCTGCCTTTACATTTCTCGGTGGTATTCTCAATGAAAATGTGAATGAATGAACCAACAGACTGAGGGAGCAAAGCAAATGGAAATTAATGGGAAGGACAATGGATCAGATTAAAGCTGGCATCTGGAATCTAGAAGGAAAGGCAGTCTAGAACTTACCCCTGAGCCCAAGCAGCTGACCTCTGTGGAGCACTACAGCTGGGAAGAGGAGAAAGGTAGGAATGCAGAGAGGGAAAACAGGAATACAGCAGAGGTTGGGGAAGAGAATAAAACAGCAATTACTGGGAGGAACAGATCTGGGTGGGTAGCTGTATTGGTCTGAAGCAACAGAACAAAGTTAGAGTCCAATGGCACATTTAAGAGCAACAAAGTTGTATCTAGGGTGTGAGCTTTCATGTGCAGGCACACTTCCTCGGACAGAATGGAACAAGATAAGAGTGTCTTAAAACTTGGCATGTTTGCAGATGTCATGGATCACTGCAACACTTTGTTTCTAGCAAGAGGCAGGGCTTCTTTTGTAGCAGGAACTCCTTTGCATATTAGGCCACACACCCCTGATGTAGCCAAGCCTGGAGCTTACAGTAGGCCCTATACGAAGAGCCTTGGAAGCTCTTGCAGGATTGGCTACATTAGGGTGTGTGTGGCCTGATATGCAAAGGATTTCCTGCTACAAAAAAGCATAAAGGCATAGCAAACCTATGCTGGCACTAGAGGCATAGCAAACCTATGGTAAAGTACTAGTAGGCAATGGGTGGGTAGATAAGGAGCTACAGTCACTCTAGTTTGGCAAGTCAAATGCTACTGGTTGCTTCAGCTGGAATTCTGGCTCTCTACTCCACATTTTCACTGTTCCATCTAAAATATGCAATTTACTTTTTTTAGATATTTATTTTGTAGTTCTGCCCTTCTCCATTTAATCCTCACAGCATCAAGTCTGTGAGGTAGGCTAGGCTGAGAACAAGCGATTGGCTTCCATGGCAGTTTCCACGGCAGAGGGAAGATTTGAACACAGGTTTCACAGATCCTAGTCCAAAGATCTAGCTGCTACATCGTGTTGGCTTTCAAAGGACAGGAAGACACTATGCTGGAAGATTGCTAATAAATTCAACCGACAGTTCTTTAAAATTGTAAGGTATGTGTTTTATTTTAATTTCTGTCCTTTTCTGTATTATTAATTTTGAACTTGGAACAATCAGAGATTATGATGGGAAAAATCAGCACTCTCTTCAGCATACTGTTTCTAATGAAATCATACCAATTTCATCTCTACTTACTATACTTTATGGGTTTTTACTAGAGATGGTTAATGAAGCTAACTTTTATGAAACCATTAGCCCATCTATCCCTTCTCTGATTGGTAGTAGTTCTCTGGAATGGGGAGATTGTGTGGAGAAGCGGGATTGGATTCTGAATTTTTCTCCCCTGAGCTATGATTTCTCATTTAACTTAATATCATTTGTATGTGCCTTTATGACTACAAGTCATCTTGCAATGGACAAACAGACAAACAGATCTGGCGGCAGAGGGAATGGAAGAGAATGTCCATGGAGGGCCACTTACTCTCCGTCAAAGGAATGGAAATTACGACTCCGTTGCCTGTCCCCACCCACAGACGATTGCCAGCGATGAGCAAGGCAGTGATCCTCACGAACGAGAAACCCAGCTTCCCGGTCCCTGAAGGAGAGGCGCAAAGAAAGGCGACCGGGATAGTGTGACTCATTAGGAAAGGCCTAGGAAAAACCGAGCCCAACCTCCAAAAGTCTTCTTGTTCAGCTCCCGGTGCAGCTTGTTTACCTAACATTTTGCTGACATAGGGCTCGATGTCTACGTCCTGGAGATGCTGATGAGTGTGAGCGTGGTACAGCCTCAGCGTTGAGTCCAGTCGGATGGAAACCCAAACGCCGTCTCCAATCCAAGCCAGCTGCCGGACCTGGCTCTCCCGGCGAGGATGAGCATCAAAGGACTTCTGAGAAGCAAGATTAAAAGGCATGATAAATTAATTCAAACCCTTGGGTCATGGACACATTTTTGATCACCTGGACATGCTTTTGATTTCCTGAATTAGACATGGACTTGCAGGACATTATTAGCCTAATTTTTTTCCGCACAGGGGGGGACTACCTTTACATTTTTATAATCATGAGCATAAAAGGAAACGAGCTAGGACGGAAAAAGTCAACAAAAAAGAAAACAGAAATATTCTTTCTTTCTGTGTTCCCACATTCAAACACATCCTTGCTGTACCTCGATTTGC
Organism: Heteronotia binoei; assembly: GCF_032191835.1. NCBI lineage: Eukaryota > Metazoa > Chordata > Lepidosauria > Squamata > Gekkonidae > Heteronotia > Heteronotia binoei. The sequence continues at coordinate 16,716,757 of NC_083242.1, read as the reverse complement.
ATTGTCTTGGGTTGGATGACATGGATTTTGTTCTTGTAACCGCACCACACCCTGTCGTACACCACAGCCATGCAGCGTATGGAATGGTGCGTGTGGCCCAGGTCCATGAGGTGATAGTTGCTGAGGTCCCACTGACCATCTAGAAATAAATAAAAAGGAGAGTGTCTGGGAAATGCATGACTTTTAATGAATTTGTCTGTTGCGGATAGGAGAGCTCACAGCTCACACCCTTGTGTTGCGAAAGACACTGCTGTGGATCAGAAAGAAACCAGTCTCAGACTGCTGAGGAGTCAGGTTAGAATGGATAAAAGGAAGTCCTTCTTCACCCAAAGGGTGATTAACACGTGGAATTCACTGCCACAGGAGGAAGTGGCAGCTACAGGCATAGACAGCTTCGAGAAGGGATTGGATAAACATATGGAGCAGAGGTCCATCGGTGGCTATTAGCCACAGCGTATCGATGGAACTCTCTGCCTGGGGCAAGTGATGCTTTGTATTCTTGGTGCTTGGGAGGGGCAACAGTGTGAGGACTTCTGGTATCCTGGCCCCACTGGTGGACCTCCTGATGGCACCTGTGTTTTTTGGCCACTGTGTGACATAGAGTGTGACACAGAGTGTTGGACTGGATGGGCCATTGGCCTGATTCAACATGGCTTCTCATGTTCTTACATGCGCAGAAGAGCCCTTTTGCTCACGCAACAGAAGTTTGGATCCAACCTACTACCAATTATTATGAGAGAGTCATCTCTTAAACACTGGGAACTTCATTACCTGGCCTGTTTCTTTGCTTTGGGAAGTGGTGGTGGAATCCCAAGGAAAAAATACACATTGCATCATATATAACCAGACAGCTCTTGCTTTCAAGACCTCCTGAGATTAATGAATTTATGAATTAGGCAAACCAGCCTCTCAGACTTCTCTAGTTACAACATAAACAAACTGTTTCATACTTACACCCCAGAAACTGGAATATCCCAAAATTCAATGAAAGTTTTCATCAACTGCCTGGTTTTGATTTCCCACTTTTTAATTTTTTTTTTGCTGGCTAACTGCATAATATCTGTCCTCACCCTCTCCTCGGTGGAATATAGCAAGCGTTCCATCAGCGAGGGCCACGAGCACCCGTCCTTTCACGTGCCTGCATGCACAAGACAGAAGAACCCATTTCAGATCAAGGAAGAGATATGGACCTTGAAATGGAACACAGTTTGGGAGCTTCTGTTTGAAAATGAACAAAGTATGCTTCTAGTCCTTGAAGCTATGGCAGTGAGTGAGCAAAGTGTTTTGAAACTAAGAGTGGGACAATATACTGGGAGGGGGGGACAGGATTTCCAGCAGTCACAGCTTTAGCAGTCTGACTCTGTGACACTTCTGCGATCTGAGGAAGATACACAAATTATGCAAGACTGAAGTACCTGGGTGTGAGATTTCCCAGCTTGCATAGCTGATCACATTCAGAGCTACATCTTGCACTAAATCAGAAGTCTGCATCGATATAACTACAATTCCCAGCCAGAAAGGGATCTCTCAGTTATGCAGAATAGCAAATCTGCATTTGTTTATGCATTTGTTTTTTTCTGCCTCATTTGCACAGACACAATCCAACGTGAACATACAAATCCGCCTTTTCCTAAGTCAAACCGAATTCTGTCTGTTCTGACTGGCAGCAGCACTTCAAGGTCTCAAGCAGGTAAAAGGTCTTTTGTAGCCCCTGCTATTTGAATTCTGGACTTAAACATGTCAAAGATTAAACCTGGGACAACTTCTATACAAAGCACACGTTCTACCACCGAACAATGGGCTTAGTCCACCCCACCCCATACTTACACCAAGCTTAGTACTGAGTCCTTCAGCTTTATTGAGTGTAAACATTTCTTCCAATTAGAGACCGCTGAGTGGACGTACAACCTGGGGAAGGGAAGAAGGCAGTTGGGGGATACCAGCAAGGTTCTGAAGTATGTATGTGCACATCTTGAATTAGAGTTCCCAACAACAATAATACTTGGCATATCCCCTTTCAGTATTTGGAACACTTCGCTGACATTATCTCAATCATTCTTACACCCAGCCCTTCGCGTTAGGAGAAGGAGAGACAAGTTGAGATACTGAGGACTGCTTGAGATGAGAGACAGATTTTGTGGCAGAGGCAAGATTTGAACCTGGGATCTCTTGATTCATTCTCTTAGATGGGTGCTTTACCCCTGATACCATTAGGGCTCTGTTTCCATCCTGAGCCTCACAGACTGAACTTCAAGGGTGCTACAGTGCTTGTCCCACCATGTGACCCAAGCACTTAAGTCAGCTGATTCCAAAGGACCAATCACTGTCCAAAACGCCATACAAACACCTTCAGTCTGAGCATCTTGTTTCATTCTGAGAAGACACCATCATCCCCTACCCCCCCAATTATGGATCTTCACCATCTGCTTGAGGTCCAACCAGGGTTTTTTTTGTAGCTGGAACTCCTTTGCATATTAGGCCACACACCCCTGATGTAGCCAATCCTCCAAGAGCTTACAGGGCTCGTCTTACAGGGCCTACTGTAAGCTCCAGGAGGATTGGCTACATCAGGGGTGTGTGGCCTAATATGCAAAGGATTTCCTGCTATAAAAAACCCCCTGGGTCCAACAGACTCCAAAAATAAGATGCATTACAGGCAGGCCGCTCCTAGTTCTGGGAAACAATGCAACTTTCCCCTAACTCTGAAATACAAGCCACCAACTTGCACTTATCCTCTAGGCCAACGGTAGTGCTCCAGATGTTTTTTGCCTACAGCTCCCATCAGCCCCAGCCATTGGCCATGCTGGCTGGGGCTGATGGGAGTTGTAGGCAAAAACATCTGGAGAGCTACCGTTGGCCACCCCTGCTCTAGACGCCAGGATCGCTTTCAAGTACCTGCCCAGAAGGGTGCTGTTCTCAAACATTTCTCAGCTAGAGTTCCAAGGCCCACACGCTGAAGGATCCCCCAAAGCCGAGCCCCATTACAGGCCAGAGAATCATACCAGCCATTCTGGGCTCCAAGCCACATGGTGGGGGCAGCACTCGTAGTAGTGCCAGCTGCATTGCCATTCGCCTCTTGGTCCTGTGCTACCGTGCTTGACTCCGTCTTTGCCTGTCCGTTTTCACTGCAGAGGCAAGAAAGTGCAACAGTGTCAGGCTTCCCCCCTGTTCACTCAATAAACAGTCCATTTATTTTCGTATATTTAAGGCTCAGGCAGGTAACCCAGGCCGGACTATGTCCGAGTTAGAACTGGCATGAATAGGCATGAATGCAATATTAAATGGTTACAACGAGCAATGCAAGAATGCTAGCAAGCCCCCTACCCAAGTTTCCCACAATAGGTTTACTGTGTTTTACTTTGAGAACAATATTGATATTCAACATTCATTCCCAAGGCTGTGAATGTGATACACATTGTTACTATATATCTAAACAGCAGGTGCAAAAGAGTTGCTCAAGGCTGGGAAAGTGAGAGATAGATAAGAAGATATTGGATTTCTATCCCGCCCTACACTGAATCTCAGAGCAGTCACAACCTCCTTTACCTCCCCCCTCCCACCCCGCAGACACCCTGTGAGGTAGATGGGGCTAAGCGAGCTCTTACAGCAGCTGCCCTTTCAAGGACAACTCCTACAAAATCGATGGCTAACCCAAGGTCATTCCAGCAGCTGCTTGTGGAGAAGTGGGGAATCAAACTGGTTCTCCCAGATAAAGAGTCCGTGCACTTAGCCACCACACCAAACTGGCTCTCAAGAGGAGAAGAGAAGACATTTCAGAGAAGAAACACTTCCACGAGTAGTAAAATCTTCAGTTTTAACCCTATAGTGGCAAGGCACTTGACAAACAGCATTTTAAGGTCCAAAGAAGTTCACAGTCAATTCCTGCAACCTCATTTCAAAACCTATGAAGCTGCCTGAGAACTGGTTCATCTATCAAACTCAGCAGAGTTTCCATCTTCTGCAGTTTTTCATGCCATTCATTGGCATGAAGCGCAGCTGGGTTGGGTCAAAAGCCCCTATTTTTGGTGCTTTGTGGAAGGACCTTTCTCCTAGTGTGCACACACAGAGGGCAACCAGCCCACATCTCCTGCCTCTCTTTACACATATGCTGAGAGGAGAAGCAGGACAGTGAAAATATGTCATTCAGGAATGGAGGCAGGTTCAGAGAGACTAGCGTCAGCTCTGCAGCTATCCTCAAAGCAGACCCTCAGAGTTAACAGGAGGTTAGCTTTATTGATAGATAGGATGCGTAGCAATACAGTTCTGTGTCAGATCAAGCACACCTGGGGGCTGGCCAGAACTTTATGCCCTCTGTCGGGCAGTTATGGAGCCCGCCAAATAATACAGTGCAAAAAGCCCACGCAATGCAGTACAAATCAATTCCCACTAAACTCTCTTCCCTCCCAGCCAAAGAGGGTTGATTAGACGACCTTGAGAAGCCAGCTCCAATCTTCCTCACAGGGCAGAAACGGATACTTATGAATCTTACACAAACAGAGCAAAGCAGGAACAATTCGCACTCCTCCAGATTCCCAAGGCGAAAACGCAAGCCAGCACGACTGAGTACAATAATGGCAAGGGCCCCTGACAACTAGTTCACGCTCTGGCTGTGATGGCACGAGACTTCCTACCATGTACCTGCAGCTCACAGAATCTCAAGGTTCCCTCAGTCCCTGGTCTGGAAAGGTTGAAGACTACTAGTCTGCTCTGAGACTCAGGCAAAGCAATGTCTTTATACTTTCAGCCTTGAGATCTCTTAACTGGAGATGCCAGCAAACACAGCTGGGATCTTCTGCATGCAACAGCAAGGGCTCAGTCGCTGCCCCGCCCCTCATGCACTTCATCACAGCTACACAACACTAATTTGGTCAGTTTGCTAGCTGGCTGGCAGCATGCACAAGAACCCCCACACATTTACAGAGTGACAGAAGAACTGCAGTAAGCATCAGCATCTCCAGAATGCTCAAAGGAATTAATAGCTTTTTTCTGGAAGAGGCACCCCGGGCTCCCTTAAAAAGTGGGTGCCAAGCAGCATTTCATTACCTGTTCTGCCTTACAGGTGCTGGAGCTGGGGTGGGATCTGTAAAGATGTGCTCTGTAAGTGGGCCAGGCCGCACTGGGGCTGGCTCCATTTCATTTGTGCCGTTTTCAGGCACCTCTGTGGCTTCTGTTGCCTCCTCGGTGGACTGAGCCTGGTTGATCTTTCCGTTGCTCACTGTGGGCACATCGTCTGTGGCAGAAACCAAAAGCAAAGCAAGAGAAAAATACGAAGAGAGTCACTTACAATCTGGGCCATCTTCCCAGTCTTAAAACTGACACACAAGCAAAACCGGAAATGGTAGGACTTGCTGAGACCTAAGGCACATTTAACAATCCTGCAAACACTGGCTGGTACTAGCAGGGCTTTTTTTCTAGCAGGAACTCCTTTGAATATTAGGCCACACACCCCTGATGTAGCCAATCCTCCAAAAGCTTACAGGGCTCTTAGTACAGGGCCTACTGTAAGCTCCAGGAGGGTTGGCTACATCAGGGGGTGTAGCCTAATATGCAAAGGAGTTTCTGCCAGAAAAAAAGCCCTAGGTACTAGTATTATCATATTGCAAATGGGAAAACTAAGACTAAGGAATGCCATATAGCTAACTTCAAATTTACCATAATACCACAAACTTTACAGCATTCTGGTTCTGGTTCTCAGCAAGGTCCAAGTTGTGTCTTGGCTGTATCACTTCAGACTGCAGAACGACAAGGATGGTTCATATAAAAATTCTCCCTAAAGTTAAACTTCCCTAGCCAGGCCTTTGCCCTGACAAACTAGTTTTCTATGTGCAGGGATTTTTGTTATAGAGGAGTCTTTGATCATGGATGCCTCCACCTGCAATATAGCCCTAGAACAGATTTCCACCACCTCAGTGAGAACTAGGCCTTTGACAGTGGGATGAGAAGCTGCCAGCCAACAGCAATAGTTTGAGGGTTTTCTGGCTACTGAAGATGGGAATAAAAATCAGACGAAGAATACAGAATAGATTCTACCCATAAAGCTCTGACGCTATATATATACTTCAAAGAAAATGCAAGGGAAAGTCATAACCACACTGGCTCAATTCTGGTGTCACACCAAACTGTGATTTAGCAATCAGTCATAATGGCCAAATGGAACCTCCATTTGTAGACGCAGTGCACCTTGGATGGCCTGTTGATGGGGAGGCAATAACAGTAGGCAGCTTTGGTCTCTGCACTCATGGTTGTAAGCAACGTTCTCTCTAAGCTGCAGAGTCTTGTGAGCAAAAATTCTACTTTGTGAGCTACTGGCATTAAAGTGGTCAGCTGCTGCATAAATTATTGTGTTCTGGGGTCATCCTTCCTGAGCTAAGACAAAAATGTGTGAGCTGGAGGCCAAAAATATGTGAGCCAGCTCAAACTACCTCAGCTTAGAGGGAACATTGGTTGTAAGCCTTCCCCCAGTTGCCCCTTTGGGAAACACAATACTGGACTAGATGGATACTGGGCCTGATCCAGCACAGCTGTCGTTATGTTCTGATCTACAGGAATAAGCGTTATGAACTCTAATTAAATAAATACAAAATAATTCACCATTATTTACAGTGGCACAATCACAATTACATATTGCGTTGTTCAGTTGAACTAGATTTCTCTCATATAGATGATAAGCCAACCCCTTCCCCCCCCAAATCCTAATAAAATAACTCCATTTGCAAAGCTGTTTGTGGCAGTCTAAGACTTACTCTGCCCTTTATCCAGCACAGGAGTGTCTCCGCGAGATGAGCAATTGCTGCTGGGCACATTGCACCGGGTCGCACAACCCACCAGAGTGATGCCTGCCAAAACACTGTCTGTCCCTGAAGACTCTTCGGGATTCAAGTCTCCTTCCAGAAAGATTTCACCGGGAGGGTAGTCGCTATCACAAGCCGCTGCAAAAGAAGGAAATGTTCCTGGGTTTTGTGTATGCCACCCCAAAATCTTCAGAGACCAGCCATGATACAAAGGGGACACCCATGGTGTGCCCTACTAGCTTTCCCATCAAGGGACAAGAAATTTTTTTGGACCACCAAAATGCTGTGCTTGGAACTACAGGAGTCGGGGGCGGGGGGGAGGAAGCCACATGGAACAGGAGCTAGCATGAGGGGAAAAAATCGGGGAAGGGTAAAACCAAACATAAAAGCCATTGGGATTCCACTGAATAATATCGGAAGGAAGGAAGGAAGGAAGGAAGGAAGGAAGGAAGGAAGGAAGGAAGGAAGGAAGGAAGGAAGGAAGGAAGGAAGGAAGGAAGGAAGGAAGGAAGGAAGATATTGGACTTATATTGCACTCTCCACTCTGAATCTCAGAGTCTCAAAGCGGTCACAATCGCCTTTACCTTCCTCCCCCACAACAAACACCCTGTGAGGTAGGTGGGGCTGAGAGAGCTCTCACAAGAGCTATGGCTGACCTAAGGCCATTCCAGCAGCTGCAAGTGGAGGAGTGGGGAATCAAACCCGGTTCTCCCAGATAAGAGTCTGTGCACTTAACCATTATACCAAACTGGCTCTCGGAGGCCAGCCAGCCAGCTTTCTGGTCAACCACACCTAAAGCAGCAAACCAACAAAACACAACACAGAGTCAAGTTGCACCTTTAAGACCAACCAAGTTTTATTTAGAACGGAAGCTTTCGTGCGCTTCCTAAGCACACTTCATCAGACGAAGGGGATCAGGTATTGTGGGCTGAAATACAAGCAGTTTGTTGATTAAGTACTTAATACTTAATCAACAAACTGCTTGTATTTCAGCCCACAATACTTGATCCCATCATCTGATGAAGTGTGCTTAGGAAGCACACGAAAGCTTACGTTCTAAATAAAACTTGATTGGTCTTAAAGGTGCAACTGCTTTGTTAAAAAACACAACATCACCACCATTGGACATAAATCACAATCCAAGTACAAATAATTTAGAATCTCAGAAAGACCAAGGGGTGGGAGGGGGGGAAACAGACACAGAGAAGTCAATTAAACACTGACAAATAATGAAATACAGTAAATAAAACTCTGTGCTTCAGTTGACCAAAAAACCTCGGGGGGGGGGGGGGGAGTCTATGAGCTATCCACGGTCCTGAAATCATACCACACCACTCATCTCATTTTTCCCTGTTCCTCTCCAGCATACTAACTCCAACAGCTACAGAGTGACATTGCCTGGTTAAACTGCACATACGCCAAGCTTCGTGTTCGTTTACCTGGTATGCTGGAGATGCAAAGGACGTGGGCATTGCAAACAGTGAAATGATCCACAACTGTGCCAGGTTGGTTGGCATCAACGATCACAATTTTGCTCGTGGATAAGGTGCTTGTGACGATCCACACTCTGCTGGACGTGGCATCCATCTCATGCAGTTCTTTGGCCTGTGGAAGGTCAAAATGCAGAGTAAAGAGACAGTTTGTTAGGGCTCCAGGAAGCTAATTCAAAATGAAAGGCAAAAGCTCCTGTTCATGGAGCTAAGATGCTTAGATCTGAAGGCAGGCATGTACCTTGCCCAAGGGGCAGGCAGGAAGGCTTCACTGAAAGTTAGTAATCTGAAGATCCAGAGGAGGATATCCTCAAGACCTTGTTCAGCGACACTGCTTAGACTGAGGGAAAGGAGCAAAGCTGTGAGTGGATTGGTCCTCTAGTGGTACTTGATTTCCTGGACTGGGAAATTATGGGTAGTGATGATGATCCCAAGCTCAAATTGGTTATTGTCCCCTTCTCTGCTCGGCATTCCTGATGGCCCAGAGAACCTGAACTCCTTGGAAGAGGAGCTGGGATAAAAAAAAATCTGATGTTCATGTCTTGCGGCTTTCAAACATCTGATGTTTATTCTTCTTTTTCTTCTTCTTCAGGCCTGAGCAAAGAATCTGACATGGGGGGGGGAATTACCAGGGAGAGGCAGGAATGACTATAATTATCTTGTAATCTAATTCTTAATTATCTTACAGCACAGGGGTGGCCAAACTGGCTCAGGAGCCACATGTGGCTCTTTCACATATATTGTGTGGCTCTTGAAGCCCCACCACCCGCTGGCCAGCTTGGAGAAGGCATTTGTTTCTTTAAATCACTTCTCCAAGCCAAGACAGCCAGCAGCTTGGAGAACGTATTTAAAGTTACTACGTTCCACCTCCACCTCCCCCATCTATTTGGCTTCCTTCCTTGCGGCTCTCCAACATCTGATGTTCATGCCTTGCGGCTTTCAAACATTTGATGTTTATTCTATGTGGCTCTTATGTTAAGCAAGTGTGGCCACCCCTGTTACAGCATTTTAATAAGCCTTTAATATTTGAAGGATTTTCCAAGTCTCATTCATTGAGGGAACTTTGCATATGGAACAGAAGTTGCCCACAACAATGCTTGAGGTCCTCAGGGGGGAAAGCACAGCAGGAACAGAGGGACAGCAGCACACAGAATGTTCTTGTGGCCTATCTATCCATCCATTAACCTTTTTTTTAATCCCAGCCCCTCGCCCAAGGAGTTCAGGTTCTCTGGGCCATCATGAACACTGAGCAGAGAAGGGGACAACAGCCAATTTGAGCTTGGGATCATCATCACTACCCATAATTCCCCAGTCCAGGAAATCAAGTAGCACTAAAGGACCAATCCACTCACAGCTTTGCTCCTTTTCCTCCATCTATGCAGTGTGGCTGAACAAGGTCATGAGGATATTCCCCCCCCTGGATCTTCAGATTACTAACTTTCAGTGAAGCCTTCCTGCCTGCCCCTTGGACAAGGTACACGCCCACCTTCAGATCTGAGCGTCTTGCAAAAAAAGACTGGGCAGCAGTAAACAAGCAGATGCCAGGCAGAATTCCCAACATGTCATTCCGTGAGCCCTCGCCTCCTTTGTTATCCACCCCTGGATGCTTCTGTGGTGCCGGATCTATGTCCTCTTGTCTTTTGTACTTCCTCATAGTTTTCATTTGCACCTCCTCCACAACCACTAACCTCTCAGAAACACATTGCTTGGCATTGGTTCAGTGCCCGTTTGATTTAACAGAAAAGAAAAAGATGATGATGATGATGATTCACAATCTCCTTTATCTCCGTCCCCCACAACAAGACACCCTGTGAGGCAGGTGGGACTGAGAGAGCTCTCCCGGAAGCTGCCCTTTAAAAGACAACTCCTATGAGAACTATGGCTGACTCAAGGTCATTCCAGCAGCTGCAAGTGGAGAAGTGGGGATATAGCATCGATGTGTACTAAAGTGCCCTTGTGTGATTATTTCTTTACCTGAGGAGTGGAGGTATTGCTTTACCAGGTGTGCAAAAACCTACTCATTTACCCTTTACATCTGTAAACAGAAAATCAACACATCTTCTCCAAACCTTTTTCTTTTCTGGGGATGTGTGGTTGCTCTTGCCGTTCTCTCCTTCCACTTCTTGGTCGCAAGTTAGAGGATCGCAGCCTAGATCTGGCTTTTGTCCATTTCCAGCATCTTGTTCCACAGGTTTCCAGCCTGTCAGGTTGACTCCTGCTGCACACCACAACTAAAAATGAAAGCAGCATATCAACACATATATGAACATATGAAGCTGCCTTCTACTGAATCAGACCCTGGGTCCATCCAAGTCAGTATTGTCCACTCAGACTGGCAGTGGCTCTCCAGGGTCTCCAGCTGAGGTTTTTCATGCCTATTTTGCCTGGACCCTTTTTAGTTGGAGATGCTGGGGACTGAACCTGGGACCTTCTGCTTACCAAGCAGATGCTCTACCACTGAGCCACCATCCCTCCCCTTAACAACAGAGTGTAAGAAAGGGAGAGCAGTTAGCAGGATCAAGGTATTTCATGTCCCAAATGTGCATGCAGTGTTCTAGCTTATAGAAATCTATGTTACGAAGAATGGTGCAAAAATCAGTTCCAGGAGAGAATATACCTCTCAGGAATGTACAAGGTGGAATGGCATAGAAAAGATGAGGGCTTGGCAGAAGGTCCACAAAAATTTCGTAACAAGTCTTTCATGCTTTATACAGGTGTCTAAAACAAACTAGGCACTGTATAAAAATAAAACAAACGGGTCTCTATCTGACATTGCACACTAAACATGGGATGAAAACAGATGACAGAAGGGAAAGAAGATAAAACTGCCCTAGAGATACAAGATGAAAAGAAAACAATAGGAAAAAGGAAAATGATTTTAAAAGAACATCAAGGAAATAGACAGATGATAGACAGACAGACAGATGATAGACACAGGGTTTTTTTTGTAGAAAACGCCCAGCAGGAACTCATTTGCATATTAGGCCACACCCCAATGCCAAGCCAGTCGGAACTGCATTCCTGCTCAAAAAAAGCCCTGGATAGACAGACAGATGATAGATGGACAGACAGACAGATGATAGACAAGACATATGACAGACAGACAATAGACAGACAGACAGAGAGACAGATGATAGATAGACAAGACATGACAGAGAGACAGATCGATCCCTGACACACGGCTGATTGCCAGGAGGAACCTGATTCCCCGCGGTGCATCAGCGCTTTCCTCACTGCAGTGCCCAGAGCAGCTACTTGAGTGGCTTAGCCAGACAGCCCACCCTGCATTTACCTTCATGGTCGGGTCCTTCTCCACCAGAGGTCGGCAGTAGACAGGCACTGGGACATTCTTCATACGGTTATCTTCCTGACCACCATTGGGACTCAGCTATCAGGAATACAGAAAACAGTCAAAGACATCTGAGTTGTTCAGTGAAAGCACATCGATGAAGCAAATAATTTGAAACAGTTCTTCTAGACCAGGGGTAGGGAACGTTGGCTCTTCAGATGTTTTTTGCCTACAACTCCCATCAGCCCCAGCCATTGGCCATGCTGGCTAGGGCTGATGGGAGTTGCAAGCAAAAAACGTCTGGAGAGCCAACGTTCCCTACTCCTGTTCTAGACATTGCAGAACTAACATTATAAACACCCCTCTAAACTTTTTGTTCAATCAAGCTGAACTTTGGCTATGTGCTACAAAAACGCCACTGGCTTCTACAGGCCAAGGACAGTGCTGGACAAGAAGTATAGCATATTTAGGACAGATGAATGAAAATACTTCTCTGCAAGCCACATAATTCACTTGTGGATGTAGCAACTATGAGTGTCATCCTATACTAGTATATGATCAATAATTTCAGTAGAAGAGTTAAACTGCATTGAAATTACAGGATCAGTTCAGATGGTTTCAAAAGGGCCAAAGTCCAGTGGAAGGGCACCTATTCTCCACAGCGGAATCCCTGGACTCTCTAGTAAAAAGGTCCCAGGAGTTGAAAAGGATCTTCCTCTGAAACAGTGCCCCTGCTGGCATGAGCAGATAATGTCAGACCTGGCAGATCTATGGTCCCATTCACTATAACAATGGCTTACTTCCATATGAAATTACCTAACCACTGTGGTCATTTTCAAAGGAACTTCTTTGGGTGCTCTTGCTGTCTAAGGCTAGATGGGTGGATGCCCAAGAAAGGGCCTCCTTTGTTGCAATGTCCAGATTATGGCCTTCCCTACCCATAGAAATTCACTTGTCCCCCTTGCTCATCCATGTTCTTTCAGCTGTGGAGCCTTATCTGTTTAGTTTGGGATTCTCTCATTGATCCTTCTTCCTGCTTATGTGGTTTTATTTTTTTTTTTAAAATGTAATATTAATTCTAATATATAATTTTAAGAGCCTGTTAATTATTTTGATTCTTCAACACCTTGGGGACCCTAAATTGGGCAGAAAGGCAGCACAGAATTTTTTTAAATGGTCTGGGACCAATGTACCTGCAGGGCCACCTCTCCTGGTATGTTCCCTGTAGAGCTTTGCGCTCATAAGAGCAGAATCTACTGGCGATCTCTGGCTCAAGAGATGTCCGGCTGTCCTCCATCAGAGCCAGGTGGAATAGTCTCCCCAGGGCTTTTTTGGTAGAAAAAGCCCAGCAGGAACTCATTTGCATAATAGGCCACACCTCCTGAAATCACCATTGCTTTGCACTGGGTTTTGTAGAAAAAGCCCAGCAGGAACTCATTTGCGTATTAGGCCACACCCCCTGGCACCAAGTCAGCCAAAACTGCATTCCTTTGTGTTCCTGCTCAGAAAAAGCCTTGGTTCTGCCTGGTAACATTCACACCCTGCAGGAACTAGTACAGTTCTGCAGGATGTGCGAGACAGAGATGTTCTGCCAAGCTTATGGTCTTTTGCCAAGACAGCACCAGTTTCCACCACACTTGGGCCATGATCAGCCCCGTCCCCACAGAGGGAGGTTTATACTGAATGCCATCACTGATAAGACTGTATTTTAATGGTTTTATTTGGTAAACTGATTAATTTAATGGATGATTAATTAATTTATGTTTTAATTATTATATTCACCACCCTGAGCCCTTTTTGGGGGGAGGGCAGTTTATATTTTTATTATTACGGACAGGGGTAGAATTCTAGCAGAAGCTCCTTTGCATATTAGGCCACACACCCCTGATGTAGCCAATCCTCCTGGAGCTTACAAGGCTCTTTTTTGTACACTCTTGGAGGATTGGCTACATCAGGGGTGTGTGGTCTAATATGCAAAGGTGCTCCTGTTAGAATTCCACCCCTGATTATGGAACTGCAAGAGACATTAATGTAGGGTGGGTCCACTGAAAGCCAAATAGATCATCCCAGTTCATAGGAGGTAAAACTCTGGATACTAGTTGCTGGAGGGCTTTGGCCACTGTGCCCTGCTTTGGGGTCTTCTGGAACATCAGATTGGTCATTGTGGAAAGCAAGATACTGGACAAAATGGACTGTCAAGCAGAGTTTCTCCTGAGAGTCACTTATCAGCAAGGGAAGACTGGTAGGTTTCTCACACTGGATGTTCTCCTTGACCTTCACCTTCCCACACCCGCCTCCCGATCCGCTGGATCCTACCTGCTTGTATTTGGCGGGCAGACTCCACCCGCAAGCCTGCAAGCGACCGTCATCATTCCGCACGTGCTCCCGGACCTGGCGGTACTGTTCGCGCTTCTGCTCGCGACGTGCGGATGACGTACAGTCACTGAGGAGAGAAGCAACAGTGTTACTTCTCAATCTATGGTTTAAGAGACAAGAGGCAGAGGGTCAAGGAAGCGGGTGCCATGGCAGCAGAAAGCAAAGAGAAAAGAGGATGAAGCCAAGGTGCAAAGTCTCGTTGAACGCATTCACAAAAGCAACGAACAGAAGGCGCAAGGAATTAAGGGAGATAAAAACAACACAGATGAGCGTCAGTCCAAATTCCAGGCCATCTTCTGGACTCCTGCATCAACCAACATTACCTTTCACCATGACAGTTGTTTTAAAATATATACTTTATTACATTCTTCTAGGATCTTGCCTTTCTTCCATGGTTCTTCTTTTCTCCTAGCAAAAGCCTAAGGCTAGGCTGAGAATGTGGCTGCCCCAGCTCTTCTGCAAGGTTTATGGTTCTCCCCTCCTTCATTTTTTCCTCACAACAGCCCTGAGTAACAGTCTTAATGTCACCCAGGAAGCTTCATGGCAGAGTAGAGCGCAGAAAGTTATTGCCACAGAACTCCCCATCCCGCCATAATATCAGAATTCATAAATGCCCAATCAAGTTGATCGGCGGAACAGTCAGGGCTAGAGATGGGGACGAACCAGCTGATGAACTCACATCTGTCATGAATTTTGTCCAGCTCGTGGTTCACAAAGCAATGTTCATGAACTGAAGAACAGCCATGAACCGTCACAATTTTTTTAAAAAGTATTTCTGTGTGTGCATGCATCTGCATGTATGCGTGTGTGTGCACTTGGAAGTCATGGCGACCTCCGGTGACTGACCCCTAAAGGGGGCCTGGAGGATATTCAGGGACGTGGCTGAATAAAGCCTGCCCCTGCCCTCCTGACTGCTGGTATTCCTAGGAAGTCTCCTATCCAAGTACTTGCCAGAGTCGAACCTGCTTAGAAGATGATGATGATATTGGATTTATATCCCGCCTTCCACTCTGAATCTCAGAGTAGTCATAATCTCCTTTATCTTCCTCCCCCACAACAGACACCCTGTGAGGTGGGTGGGGCTGAGAGGACTCTCACAGCAGCTGCCCTTTCAAGGACAACCTCTGCAAGAGCTATGGCTGACCAAAGGCCATTCCAGGAGCTGCAAGTGGAGGAGTGGGGAATCAAACCCAGTTCTCCCAGATAAGAGTCCGCACACTTAACCACTACACCAAACTGGCTCTCTAAATTTTAGGGGAAAGCGTGAACGCAGTCCCCCACTACCACAAATTATGCAGTCGATTTCCCCGCATTTGGGGAAATTGCAGGGGTCAGCACACCCAGAGTGCAATGGATGAAACTCACCCCGGGAAAACCTCCTTTGTGATCAAGGTATCTCCCCCGCCAGATAAGCCTTGCCTGGTCCATCCAGGTCAGAGTTAACCTTCACAAATTTTTGTAGCCTGTAGCAGTTCATGAAGAGCAGAAAGCAGCCTTTTGCTCATTACAAAAAACAGTTCCCTGCTCCTCAGCTGTTTGGTTTAAATGGTTCTGGACTGTGCGAAAAGCCACAGGGAGCAGAAAGCAGGGGCGTAAACTTTAAATGGCTGATGAAGTGATATAACTGGTTTAATTCACAAACTAATGTTCCAGTTCCTACCAGTTTGATATTTGGTTCATAGTTCAGCCATGAACTGAACTGCAAAAGTGTGGTTTGTGTGCAATAAATGGCATGAAAACCACTGGAGCTGATGGAAACTCTGCTGAGTTTGATAGATGAACCAGTTCTCAGGCAGCTTCAAGCCCAGTTCTCCCAGATTAGAGTCCACCGCTCTTAACCACTACACCGACTGGGTCTGCACAACACCAAACATATCAGGAGAGACAGTCCTGCTTGCTTTTGGCTTTCACTGGCTTGGAAACTCGATCTCCCATCTACCTCCATCTCCCACTTCCGGCTCTTCTCTCTTCAGCCAGCATTTACAAGGCTTGACCCTTGTGTAACCTGAACTGTGAAACCTCTCTTTGGCTCCACTGGATTGAATTCTGACTCCATCCCAAACCTGTCACCTCCATTAACCTTGGCAGCTATGCATGAAAAGAGAGGGGAGGGGGTGGAGAATCAAGAAAGACACTCTGGTCCCAGACCCAGACTGCAACAAGCGTTCCCCAGACATATCTTCTGCCAACACACACCTACATTCAAGCACATCTCCAGGTCTAGAAAGACAGATTCCCAAGATGCCAAGCTCTGGACCTGACATCAGCCAACAGAGGAGTATCCACAGCCCCACCTTCAATGCAGTGCAGGTGCACGATTAAGCCATCCTTTTTTGGTTTCTGCCAAGCAACCAAGCAGAGCCACAGCAGGATCAGCCGTTAGCCAAAGCAGATGGCAACTCACTCTTCTGGAAGAACTCAAGGGTGCGGTTCCCAGCCGAGATCTGGCACATGGTGTGGCTGCGGCGCTGGCTGAATCCAGCTGCTGTGGGAGATTTGTAATGAATGTTCACTGATGGGTAGCTTCTCTTTGCGGGTGGAGGGCTGGAGGAGGAACTGAACAGGCGGCTGAAGCTAGGACAAAGCAGGAAGCAAAAAAGATGTTAAGTCCTGAATTGGTTATTAGCCCCCGAGGAAGAGGTAGGGGAGTGTTTTTATGTAGCTGCTAAATCCCTGAAAGGTGTCCATGTAGAGGGCCACAGAATTCAAAATGACAAGGGAAATATTAATAATTAGCAGTAGGATCCAAGCAATGTTCCCTCTAAGCTACAGAGTCTTGTGAGCAAAAATTCTACTTTGTGAACTACTGAACCCAAGGTATCAAAACAATGAACGACATATTGCAAAAATCACTGCAGCACATCAAATGTTCTTATTGCCCATGCGTATCTCAGAACTGCTCATTTCCATGCAAAGGAAAGTACCCCCCACTCTGCAACTGAAGAGAAAGATAAAAATGGGGGAGGGGGAGGTAAGTCAAGAGTGGCATTTTTTTGGGAGGGAAACTGCCCCATGAGAAATTTGCCCCACCTGTTTTGTCAGCTGTTTATGCCAGGACATGCCAAAGGGGGGCAAGTTCATTCATCCAGAATGAAGGAAGAAAACACTGTTCCAGGGGTGGAATTCTAGCAGGAGCACCTTTGCATATTAGGCCACACACCTCTGATGTAGCCCATCCTCCAAGAGCTTTCAAGGCTCTTTTCTGTAAGCTTTTGGAGGATTTGCTACATCAGGGGTGTGTGGCCTAATATGCAGAGGAGCTCCTGCTAGAATTCCACCCCTGCTTATGGCTCAGTGGTAGAGCATTTGCTTAACATGCAGAAGGTCCCAGGTTCAATCCCTGCCATCTCCAGTTGAAAGGATCAGGTGGTAAGTGATGAGAAAGACCTCGGCCTGAGATCCTGGAAAGCTGTGCCACCCTGAGTAGACAATACTGACCTTGATGGGCCAAGGGTCTGATTCAGTATAAGGCAGCTTCATGTCCTCTGATGTGGCCTTATAAGAAAACTGGCTTGTTATCTGCTTGTTATCACCCTTATCGTTGCAACCCCCATTCATGTGAGTCTTGGAGGTCAGAAGGGTTTCTTTTGTCAGTCCTGTTGGGGAGCCAAATCTAACTGGCTATGTGGCACTGTGATTCCTGACTGGTTGGGAACTTCTTTCTCCAATGTGAAAAGAATGAGATGGTGGGGAAAGTATGCCTTCTCTATACCAGGGCCAATTGCACCTCAAGAGATGGGGGGGGGGGGGGGGGGAAGAGAGGTCATTTACATTAGAAAAACAGCTGGGTTTCTTTTTAACATTTTTTTACTGTTTATTTAAATCATTCAATAAGCATAACATTACTATAACCAATCAATACAGAGTAAAAGAATCACAACTGTTAAAGCATAATTAGGATTTGTGCTGTTTAGGGGTCATAAACTTATTTATAAGTACATATAGATAGTGATTAATATAAGTATTAAATCTCTCCTTTCTAATCAATAAAACATAATTTTTTTGTATTTTTCAGGTACAATATTCTTTATTAGAGTTTTCAATATATTGGTATTTATAGATGTGATCCTGGCTCTCCGATGAAGCACCAGGCAAAGCCAGAAAGGCTTTAGCCAAAGTCTCACCACCTCTATCTGTTTCTGAATATTATCAGACAAACCCAGGCCTCAGATTCAGCAGGAGCTCACAGGAACGCATCTCCTGAACCTTTCTGAGGGTTCCCCCTCCTCCTCCCTTGTCCATTGAATAATAGCATAACAATCCCTGGATTAGGAGAGTGGGCAGCCAGCCAGCCACCAGGGGCTTTGCCACAACCCCAGCAGCCCTCATTAACCCCTGGAGAAGCCTGCACCACCATTTCTCCGCTTCTTATGTAAGTTGGGTGGCGGGTGGCTTGCTGGCCTTTTGACTTGCGGGGGGAGCCAGGAGAGCCCCAGGTAAGCGAGGTCTGCTTGGGCTGGCTGGATCTCTAGCCAGCCCAAGCAGGCCTCGTTCACTCGGGGCTCTCCTTTCTTGCATCAGGTTACTTTTGGCTGGGGGGGGCAGCATATGCTAATGAGTTATGCTAATGAGTTCCACCACCTATTTTTCTATAAAATGACCCCTGGACAAACCCATTACTTACAACTGCCAAATGGTAGATTTCTTCTTCTCCTGGACCGATGGATGCTCCCGGGAAGCTCTGTGCAAAAGATTTTAAAAAGAGCTTTAAAAATAGCCAAGGGTTGGTTCTTTTTCCCAGTCTCACACCAATGACTATGGGGAAAGGGTGAAGCACCTCCTCCCTCCAACTGTTTCCCCCATTTACCTTTCTGGCTGAGACTTAAAATGGATGACAGAATATAGAAAGCCATTCAGTCAGGCACCGTAAGATGTCCAGTAAACAATGCCCATAGATCACAGAATCAGAAAACAAATCAAACCAAAAAATCCACCTAAGACATGCAATGCCATAATATGGAAGGTAGAAGACAACACAGTAAAAGGGACAAGACACATTGCAAGGGAATACTGCTCCCTTTAAAAAGCATCTTCCTGAACTGCTCCATAATATTACAGCTCTAATCCTGTTACAAAATCAACCCCCACAGGTGATTTTTCCTTTACAAAAATGGCTTGTGGGTGTTCATTATATTAAATTGCAGATGGATTTAAAGGTTTCCTCTCTGGAAGGGGAGAGGGAAAGAAGAAGAAGACCACTGCAGATTTATACCCTGCCCTTCTCTCTGAATCAGAGTCTCAAAGCGACTTACAAACTTCTTTATCTTCTTCCCCCACAACAGACACCCCATGAGGTGGGTGGAGCTGAGAGAGGTCTCCCAGAAGCTGCCCTTTCAAGGACAACTCTTGCAAGAGCTGTGGCTGGCTCAAGGCCATTCCAGCAGCTGCAAGTGGAGGAGGGGGGGATCAAACCTGGTTCTCCCAGATAAGAGTCTGCACACTTAACCACTACACCAAACTGGCTCTCTGAATGAGCATAACCTCCCTGGCTAGAGCTTTCCCAGAACTGTTCCTACAAGTGTAACTGAGGGAAAGGAAATCTGTGACATTTATAAATTATCACTGTTTCTTATAGAAGCAAGCACCTAATTTAGTTTTATAGGAACAAGCTTGATCAATTATATTTCTGTAAAGATAATTGTGTGAGTTTAACCAGTACAACATTTTGCAGCGACCTGTGGTTTTAAGCAAACAAACTGAACTACCAATTCAAGGAGCTGGCTCTTGCCTACAAACTCCTGAATAGTTTTGTAGATTGTTCCCAGGTGATGCCCACAGATTCCCAAACCAATATTTGCAAATTTAGGGGCTAGAACAGGGGTGGCCAAACTTGCTTTACATTAGAGCCACATAGAATAAACGTCAGATGTTTGAAAGCCACAAAAAGAAGGAAGGAAGGAAGGAAGGAAGGAAGGAAGGAAGGAAGGAAGGAAGGAAGGAAGGAAGGAAGGAAGGAAGGAAGGAAGGAAGGAAGGAAGGAAGGAAGGAAGGAAGGAAGGAAGGAAGGAAGGAAGGAAGGAAGGAAGGAAGGAAGGAGAGAGAGGTGGAAAGAAAGCAACTTGAACTTTAAATGCATTCTCCAAATTGCCAGCTGGCTTGACTTGGAGAAGTGATTTAAAGAGAGAAATGCCTTCTCCAAGCTGCTTGCCAGGGTGGTGAAGACTTTGAGAGCCAAACAATATGTGTGAAAGAGCCACATGTGGCTCCCAAGCCACAGTTTGGCCACTTCTGGGCTAGAAGCTTGCTGTCTTTTATATATATATATTACTCCAGTAATGCTAAATTGTATGTCCAGTGACTGGTGCAGTTGCAGAATTGTAGAAGATGCATGCCTCCAACCCCTCATCAAGATGTCCAAAAAGTCCCTCCCTCACCGGATCATCTCCGTCCACCTGACGGCTTCTTGCAGCTCCATCAACCGCTCCTTGTACTGATTGCGCTCCATCAAGACTCGGGCCATCTCCACACGGGTGAAGCGCCGCCTCTGGGCAATGGGAATGTTGTCCTGCAGAGGGGAGGAGGACTGCTTCAGCCAATGGAAAATGGAAGGGGACCCAGGTTAGTAAAGCACACGCCAGGCAACTAAAGTCACAAAGCTTCTTTCTTGCCTTCTTCAACACCCCACCTCACAGGGAGGGACGGTGGCTCAGTGGTAGAGCATCTGCTTGGTAAGCAGAAGGTCCCAGGTTCAATCCCCAGCATCTCCAACTAAAAAGGGTCCAGGCAAATAGATGTGAAAAACCTCCAGACCCTGGAGAGCCGCTGCCAGTCTGAGTAGACAATACTGACTTTGATGGACCCAGGAGGGTCTGATTCAGTATAAGGCAGCTCCATATGTTCACACTGCTAATGCCCAGCATGTGTTTTAATGTTAGCCGAGGTAATCTAGCAGCAGCCTCACTTAGAAAGGAAAGTTCTGGAGCAGAACTCATTAACAAAATGTTAATTAATTCTACAAGCCTCTGGAACAGACCAGAAAACATCCCAGTCTAACTAACATGCCTCTAAAAGCAAGACACTAATATAAGTTAGTTAATTCATACTAAAGCGATGCAAAGATTTTCCTGTTTAAAATAAAGGAAATTAATTTCAAAACTGTGCTACACACAGCAAAGGAGGAAGACAGTTTAACAGTGAAGACAGAAGTCAAATCTTTAAGAGTGGCAGCAGAGTGTTCTCCACCTGAAGGATAAGCCTAGCTTTGCAACTTCCTTTACGTGTATTTGGAAGTGATCATAGGATCAAGTCACCTTCACCCCCCAACCCCAAGCTTTGCTCATGGAGTGAGCTCTGGATAAAGGATTTCTGCATGTTTCTGGAATGCTGGGGGAGGAAACTCACTGGTTGATATTTGCCTCACCACTATCAGTGCCTCGTACAAACTGCCCTTTATTATTAAAGGGCAATTGTCCTCTCTTCCGTTGTATACGGTGTGTGTATTTATATATCCATGCTTCACTTTGCCAAAATAAATTTTAGAAAATCTTTTAACAAATAGCTTCGAAATAACTTCAAGGGCTGGGGCTGAAGGATATGGGTGGCAGCATAAGCGCTAGCCAATACGTGGCTCCCAAACGTGCCTTCCTGACAACATGCTAGAAGTTTGCAGAACTGGTTCGCCCCCCCGCCCCCAGCTTGCACCAGGAATAAAGAATGGGTACAAGTTATCAGGAAAGTGTAAAGCGTATTCCCCTTTGCCACGCTTAAACAGTTACTTCTGTTCAGAAAACAAAAGGTAATTCTGTCTATGAACTAACATCAAACATGTTAGTGAGTCAGTCTTACTAGCTCACGGGGATTAAAATCAGCTTGCTTTTTTTCTGTGCAAAAAAAAAAAAGCTCCCAGATACTACTGGAGAATAATGGAAGGAACAGCTGCAACTCAGGGCTGGAGAAAAGCCTTGGCCCCTCTGATCTAGCTTGGCCAAGCTCACCTGCTCACTCTCATCATCTGGGTGATACTCAGGGGAAGATCCTGCTGACCACTGGGCGGCAATGGAGAGAAGGGACAGATGCAAAATGCAGCCTTTCTGGCCCACAGCCACGGGGGGGGGGGGTTCATTCAGGGGCAAAACCCTCATGGAAATTCCCCTCCCTTCCAAACAGCTACCACTAAAGATTAACAGGCTTGCAGGTCAGGAGGCTACAAGGATTTTAGGATAGATGGGAGGCCAGTTTTCAGGGAAAGCACATTCTGGAACTCTGTCCTACAAGCAATACTCCCTCTAAGCTTTGGAGGTTTGTGAGCAAAAATTCTACTTTGTGAGCTACTGCCATTAAATTTATTTTATTTTATTGTGAGCTACTTTGCATAAAGTTTTGAGCTACTGCATACATTAGCTTGCTCCAGGGCCATTTTTCCTGAGCAAAGACAAAAATGTGTGAGCTAGCTCACACTAACTTGGCTTAGAGGGAACACTGCCTACAAGATCCCCATTCGCCATGTTCTGCAACTGAATGCAGTTAAGCCTATTTACGTGGGCTTGCCTGGTTGGTGGCTGCAAAAGTTGGGATGCTTCTCACAAACAGAGACCGATTTCACACTATGGCTTGTTCTAAGTGGAGAGCCCTTTTGCCCCTGGGGCTTCTCTCGGTTTTTGCACAAGCTGCCCTGGAGCTGTGAGCTGGTGCACTACTTTTCTTTGGCGAGCAGAAACTGCTTGTATCTTGCTTGCTGCTGCCAACTTGCAGCTCCAGGGTAGTTTGTGTGAAAACGGAGAGAAGCGCCGGGAGCAAAAGGGCTCTCCGCCCGGAACAAGTGCAAAATCAGTCAGTTTCAAAATGCTGGACACTTGTGGGCAAGGAAAGAAGGACTAGGAAAGGCCAAGGGGAGCACTGTGATAGGCCAGCACTGGGAGTTGTGGCAGGGCAGAGGAGAGCAATGCTGGCTCCCAAGAAAAGTACAACCTATAGGAATACGATGAGGCCACCAGGGCACAAGTGAATGGGTGGAGTGGATCGTGACACAGCGCTGCCAATAGTACAAAAGGCATGCTGCTGCCAGGGTGTGGCATCGAGCTGCTCGGTCAGGAAACCAAACACATGTTGATCCAGGAATGAAGAAGAAGACAACGACATTGGATTTATATCCCGCCCTCCACTCAAGAGTCTCAGAGCGGCTCACAATCTCCTTTCCCTTCCTCCCCCACAACAGACACGCTGTGAGGTGGGTGGGGCAGAGAGGACTCTCACAGCAGCTGCCCTTTTAAGGACAGAGTCTCAGAATGGCCTACCATCTCCTTTACCTTCCTCCCCCACAACAGACACCCTGTGAGGTGGGTGGGGCAGAGAGGACTCTCACAGCAGCTGCCCTTTCAAGGACAGAGTCTCAGAGCGGCTCACAATCTCCTTTACCTTCCTCCCTCACAACAGGCACCCTGTGAGGTGGGTGGGGCTGAGAGGGCTCTCACAGCAGCTGCCCTTTCAAGGACAGAGTCTCAGAGCGGCTCACACTCTCCTTTCCCTTCCCCCCCCCACAACAGACACCTTGTGAGGTGGGTGGGGCTGGAGAGAGCTCTCACAGCAGCTGCCCTTTCAAGGACAACCTCTGCCAGAGCTATGGCTGACCCAAGACCATGCCAGCAGGTGCAAGTGGAGGAGTGGGGAATCAAACCCGGTTCTCCCAGATAAGAATCCGCACACTTAACCACTACACCAAACTGAATGAGAAAACACAGAGCAAGGAATGAGAACCAGGCAAGAGAAGCAATAAGGCAGCTCCAAATCTATGTGACGACTGGGCAGTGGGACTCACAGCAGGACAGCCACATGTTTCAAAGAACTGGGCTAGGATCTGGAAAGGGAGCTGCTAAGGTAGCATATTCCTCATATTAAAAAGTGACTCAGGCATCCTGAGGACCTCTGAAAGGGAATTTGGAAGCTCCTCCCTGGTTGTTTTGCCTCCTCCTCTCCAGGTTAACAGGATATTCCCCTGAGGAACACTGGACCCTAAGGGAACCATGGCATCCAAAATGGGAGACCTTCAGCCAGCATTTCCCTCAGGGTTTCTGTCTCCACACAGTTGTGAGTTGTGTCAGCACAACTTTTCAGAAAGGCACAGCCAAAATTGTGCCAACACAGCTTCCAGTAGCATCTATGACTCTCTTGATATTTTGAACACAAAATCAACTGAGGCGAAACTAAAAGCTTGGCTTTTGAAGTGGACTTTTAAAAAAATTCTGAAGACACCCTTTCTGAATTGGTCTTATTGTGGATTCTTTCTGGTTTCCAGCTTCATAGCTGAAGGATCATTTGAGAACTCCCTGGAGTCCTTGTGGGAGAGCGAGCACCATAGACACATTTTTAAATGAAGACACCACACAGCATCTTTGCAGCGAATTGATAAATAAAGTCTCTGTTGTAAAGGCAGCTTCCATTTTAATGTAATCGAGTCCACAAGGTGGATGGTCATGGACTGGAATCTGGTGATATCCAACAGAACCACCTGCCTCTGGCTACCTTGCACCCAGAAGGACAACAAACAGGGGTGGAATTCTAGCAGGAGCTCCTTTGCATATCAGGCCACACCTCCCTGATGTAGCCAATCTTCCAAGAGCTTACAGGACTCTTTTTTGTAAGCTCTTGGAGGATTGGCTACATCAGGGGTGTGTGGCCTAATATGCAAAGGAGCTCCTGCTAGAATTCCATCCTTGACAATAAAGCATTAATTTTGGCTTTACTGTTCAGGTAAATGAGGAAAAAACACGCCAGCACCACCCTCACCATCCCTTCCCCGGCATTTTAGTAATGTCATATACCAATTCTGTACAGAGATAGCTGCTTACATCCTCGACCTCCTCTTTGGGTTCTCGTCGGGCAACAATTACTTCCGACTTCACTCTGGAAAAAAGAGGGAGAAAGAGACAACGAGAGGTTACAATTCCTTAGGAGTGAGCAGGGCTTTTTTTGTAGCAGGAACTCCTTTGCATATTAGGCTACACCCCTGCGATGTAGCCAATCCTCCAAGAGCTTAAAAGGCTCTTCGTACAGGTCCTACTGTAAGCTCTAGAAGGATTGGCCACATCAGGGTTGTGTGGCCTAATAAAGGAGTTCCTGCTACAAAAAAAGCCCACTGAGGGAGACATTCTGATACAAGAGTGAGGGGGTGACAGGTGAACACCTCTACACTTATCCCTAAAAGCAGACCACCACAGGTGTTGTAGTCACAGATGCTTCCCGCATCATACAG
Organism: Heteronotia binoei; assembly: GCF_032191835.1. Classification (NCBI taxonomy): domain Eukaryota; kingdom Metazoa; phylum Chordata; class Lepidosauria; order Squamata; family Gekkonidae; genus Heteronotia; species Heteronotia binoei. Next base: position 16,691,623 of record NC_083242.1, on the reverse strand, counting down.
CAACTTTGATGGTGCTAAGGAGATCTGTGTCTGGTTGTTGCCTGGATGGGAGAACTCCTGGGATCCCCCCGAGCTCTAAGATGGAAGAAACAAGGATATAAATTACATAAATACCTAAATAAATGAAATGTGAGCATCTGTTGGCAACTGGAGGATGGATTTGGCACCCTTAAGTCGGAGAGGGGCTGTGGATAGGTGACTTTTGAGTCTGATTTGCCAACGGTGGCTCAAATTTGCCTGGAAATCTTCCAGAATTACAGCTTAAATTCAGATGACAGACATCTATTCCCCTTAAGAAAATGTACCACTCTAGAGAATGGACTTTACAGAATTATAAAGAACTATGGGAATGCCAACTACCTCTTACACTATGTATCTGGAAATAGCACCAAAGGTGTTAATTTTATGTACTATGGCTTCAATATTGTCAAATAGGTTTTATATTGATATTGTTTTATGTTAGATTGCTGCACTTTTATGATGCCATCTTTGGCTTGTTAGCCCACTTGCAGGGAGAGTGGAATACAACTAAAAGGTAAAAAAAGGTAAATCCCCTGTGCAAGCACCAGTCGTTTCCGACTCTGGGGTCACATCGCATCATGACATTTTCACGGCAGACTTTTTACGAGGAGGTTTGCCACTGTCTTCCCCAGTCATCTATGCTGGGTCCTCATTTTACCGACCTTGGAAGGATGGAAGGCTAAGTCAACCTTGAGCTGGCTACCTGAAGCCAGCTTCCGCCAGGATCAAACTCAAGCCCTGAGCAGACTTGGACTGCAATACTGCAGCTTTACCACTCTGCACCACAGGGCTCTTGTGGGGATACAACTATAAATAAATAAACACCCTGCTGAGGCCCCTTCACTTCCCAAATCCTGCCTTCCGCAAGCTCCACCCCCAAATCTCCAGGAATTTCCCAATCCTAACTTGGACAGAGAGGTGGGGGGGTCCCCTCCAAAACACTAACAAAATGACAAGGGTTTTAAACAGAATCTGCCCTCCAAAGCAGCTGTCTGGGTCATCTGGAGATCAGCTGCAATAAGTGGGAGATCCACCTGCCTCCGGTTCCCTTGCACCCAGAAGGACAATCAAGTATGCATTTTGGCTTTACTGTTCAGGTAAATGTAATGTAATGTAAAATTTTATTTGTATCCCGCCCTCCCCCGCCGAAGCAGGCTCAGGGCGGCTAACAACATTTAAGGTGAACAACACAATAATAAAACAATAAATTCATATTAAATTCACATTAAAACCAATCAATGATTAAATGAGGTAGCGGCTGACAATCTTTAATAACATTATATGGGAAATGGTATGATTCTTATTTGATCTGGATGAAAGTTACCAGCCCTGACGTGGACAGCCCAGGCTAGCCAAACCTCATTGGATCTTGGAAACAAAGCAGGTTTGGCCTTGGTCAGTATTTGGATGAGAGACCAGCAAGAAATACCATGGTTGTGAGCAGGGCTTTTTTTGTAGCAGCAGCTCCTTTGCATATTAAGCCACACCCCTCTGATGTAGCCAATCTTCCTGGAGCTTCCAGTAGGCCCTGTATGAAGAGTCCTGAGAGCTCTTGTCTACATCAGGGGTGTGTGGTCTAATATGCAAAGGAGCTCCTGCTACAAAAAAAGCCCCGGTTGTGAGGCAGAAGCAGGCAATGGCAAACCACCTCTGAATATCAAATTTAACTGCAGTTTCAGATGATGTTTCAGGACATCACCTAAAACTGCAGAAGCTTCCTTGAGTGTAATCTGGCACGACATCTCAATTAAGCACAAGGAGGGAAGGAGACTCTGTGTAGGCCACAGCACTTTGTCTACAAACGTCCCAATTAAAAAATGGTTGACACTGGAGTTGGGGGAGGGGGAAGTCACTCACCTTTTCAGCTCCTCCTCCAGTTCCTTGATCCTGGCTTCCATTTTGGCTTTTGCCTGCTTTGCCGCTTCCAGCTCTCCTTTCAGCACCTCCTGCTCCCCTGTGAGCTGATCAACTTTTGCAATTAAGTCATTCTTCACTATATTCAAGGCATTTCTTTAAGGCAAAGAAAACAAATGGCATTATGATGAAAAGGGTATGCAGCATCAGTGAAACGGGGAAGAGTGGGGAGTCTGGATGTGGATGAGAAGTTTAAAAGATTCAAATGATCAATATCCAAGGCAAACCCTCACATTACAGCATCGTCATCTTATACCAAGGACCACCAACTAGATTATACGCTAGCGACAGATGACAGTTTTCCCAACTCAAAAGTTGTTTGGAAGAGGGACAGATGTGTGCGGCGTGTGCACACTCAGTTGCATTTTCACCTCTGCAAAACAGGTTCCTGTGTGGTTTCAAAAACCTGTGAAACCTACTTGGCCAGAGGCAACAATGGAACAAGAGATATGCAAGCATACTGCACAGTGCCTCTCCAAAACGGCTCTTTCTGAAAACCTTATTGTTTGTCTCCATTTTAAGCAGTCTCAGTAGAACTGTAATTATAAAAAATTATTCAAAATAGCAACGAAAAACCTTGTCTGGCCATCTGAACGTTACTTAATGCCGTTCTGGCACACATGGGATTCACTGAAGCCTTTCATTTCCTGGAAAAATCCACCCTCCACCCCCAACTCATCTGAGGCTAGGTTCTCCGAGATCTCTTAAGACACGCCACACACCTGACAAAAATGACAAAACCCATTTCTTACTTTGTTTCCAGGAGCTGCGTATTCTCCAACAAGAGATTCCCCACTTCCTTGCCCATTCCTGGGGAGGAAACAGACAAATAATAAAAGTGGCCGCAGACATTTGACCCAAGCCCTTTGGAAAGGCAGAACCTCATGATTTTTCTGAAGGGACAATTAGCCTTGCGAACAGGCGGTACGTTTTGTTGCACAATCCAAACTGTCTCCCAGCATGCTGAAATCCTGGAATAGCAGCAAACATGTCCTGCATTTTACTCCCTAGAACTGCAGGGCTACCCAGTCACCTAAGTACAGAGACTGTCCTTCATGGGATGGGCACAGCATATCGCCACACTAAAGGCAACTCTCAGATCTACAAATGGTAGCTTGGATTCTCTTTTCTCCACTATAACTTTTACAGCAACTCAAGCTGAGAGAAGCATCAGGCAGCTGGTCAGATATTCTTTCGGGTACACATGAAGGAGGTCACTCGGGGTTACGCTTGGTTGGCCCTGATGCCACATTCAAGCATACTTTTCACACAGATGCCACAGCCAACACAAAACTCTGGTACTGTCCATTTCCCTGGGGCTTGCATGCATCTGAGTGTACCCCATGAGGTTCCAGGCAAATGCTAAGCATGGATGCATTGGAGGTGAGTGGGGCTGGGGTGAGTGAGGTCATCTCTACTCAGCCTCTTCCGCAACATTCATTTCTATCCAAACAAACCACCTGAATAAAACTCTTAGGATTGTGGCTGCTTGTCTTCCAATCAGGCTCACGATACCAGCTGCAAGAATGGCCCTGTCATAATTCTGAACACCACACCTTGATACGCAAATGGTTCTGCTCTTCCAGCTAGTGCAAAGCCCATTTAGGCCTCCCCACATGACAATTCTGCACCTGAACAGGATGCCTAATGATCAGGGCTTTTTTTGTAGCAGGAACTCCTTTGCATATTAGGCCACACACCTCCCGATGCAGCCAATCCTATAAGAGCTTACAGGGCCTACTGTAAGCTCCAGGAGGATTGGCTACATCAGGGGGTGTAGCCTAATATGCAAAGGAGCTCCTGCTACAAAAAAAGACCTGCTAATGATCATCAATGAAACTCTGCTCCCACCACCATAGCATGAGTGTACAAAACTCCTTGCAAATAAGGCAATCACTGCTAGCGGCATTCACAAATTCCCGTGCCAATTTGTCCTGCAAGCCAATGATGGACAGAAACCGATTTTGGGAGGCCACTCAGACCCTTGACTTAGGTATCTGGGCTGCGGTTCCCAGTCTAGATGATGTCTGTACCAACCAAAAATCAAGACATGGGTCCTGGCTCAGTCCACGATGCTGCCTTCTATTGAATCAGCCCACAAGTCTATCGAGGACAGGTCCGTCTACTCTGATAACACCTCTCCAGTTTCTCAGGTGCAGAACTTTCACATCACCTATGACCTGATTCTTTTAACGAGATGCTGGGGTTTGAACCTGGACCTTCTGCACACAAAGCAGATGCTCAACCACAAAGCCAACCTCCTCTATATTATGCATTCTACTTAGACGGTTAGTCTATTCAGCCCAGTTTTATCTACTCTACATTCAATCTAAAGTCAACGCCATCTCCCTCACAACTCAAAATCAGAGGAGGATTCTCACTACTGTCTTTCTGCCCACGACAAGATGACTTATGCAATCACCCTGTGACTAAGTTTGCAAGAACAGAGGCCGAGGATACAGAGGTCAGTTGCCGCAGCTGGGACTGAGCAAATCAAGGACATAATCTAATATTTGCTCCCTCCATGAATTGCAACAAAGACCCTGGAAGGTGCAAACGGTTTCCAAACTCTAAGATATTGGATGCATGTTTTACCATTAAATTGGGGGCCTTCAAATTTTTGGCTAGACATTAAGAAGAACTTCCTGAAAGTCAGCGGTACCTCGGTGGAACAGACTTTCTTGGGAGGTGCTCCTTCTTTAGAGGTTTTCAGACAGAGGCTAGATGGCCACCTGACAGCAATGCTGATTCTCTGAACTTCGGCAGATCATGGGAGGGAGGGCAGGAAGGGTTGCATCAGTGCTCAGTCCTCGTGGCCCCTTCTTGCACACCCAGGGAAATGCAGTTTGCCACTTTGGGGTCAGGCAGCAATTTTTCTCCAGGCCAGTTTGGCCAGGGGTCCTGGAAGATTTTTTTTTCTTTTGCCATCTTCTGGGCATGGAGCGGGGGTCACTAGGGGGGAGGTATTTGTAAATTTCCTGCATTGTGCAGGGGGTTGGACTAGGTGACCCTGGAGGTCCCTTCCAGCTACGGTTCTATGAAATTCTAGTCAAGGATGAGATAACATCACTGTTATGCTGTCGTGTATTTAACCAGAAGCACCCAGCCCCAAAACAGTTCCACATCTAAACTGGCTGGCAGGTCTTTCCCCTGAACTTGTGAGGTCATCTTCTGTGCCCCCCATCATGTTCACAGGGAAGCCTCCAACCCTCATTAATAGTTCGGGTGAGATGGGGGGAGAGATGAGTGGAGAAGCTGAGAATGAAGCAGGATGTTCAGTTTATACCTAACCTCCTCATTATGTCTCTCTGCAATTCATACCTACGCTGCTCACGGCTCCCCCTCTAAAGAACACAGAGAATTGGCAGTTTGCTAAGAATTTTCTGTGAAAGGCCCCTTTCCCACCCTCCTCCTAGTTCTGCTAGGAATAGGGTTGCCAGGTCTGTGTTGGAAAATACCTGGGGACTTTGGGGGTGGAGCTGGGAGGGCGGGGTTTGGGGAGGGGAGAGGCCTCAGCAGGGTACAACGCCCTAAAGCCCACCCTTCACAGCAGCCATTTTCTCCAGTGGAGCTGATCTCTGCCAGCTGGAGATCAGCTGTAAAAGCGCAAGATCTCCAGGCCCCACCTGGAGGCTGGCAACCCTAGCTAGGGATGATACAAGGCATGACCTTGCTCCCCTCGGATCCTGCAGCAAGCCCCCCGCACAGGGCCAGACTGCGCCTCTCTTCTAAGAACAAAGATCAGAGCAGGAAACAACGGAACTCATAAAGGACACCTCACAGTGTTCCAAGCCAGGGCTTGCATACACTTAGATGTAGACTGTGAATGTCACAAAGGCAGAAATGTGAAAGGCACACTGAAGACAGAACGCAATACTGGGCTGCTGCCAAATAGCTACATCCCTGAATCATATTCTCTTAGGTTATCACACACCTGGCCTTATGACAGTACCACAGCCTACATTGCCCCAACTCAGCTCAGTTACCAGTGGCTGTTTCTATTGAAGGCCGGGAGATACACAATGTGAGGACGTTGAGGAATGTGGCGTGAAGTTTAAGTGGGGAGGCTATTTTCAGCAGTATCCAAGTGTTGCACATTAATGTCTAGCACAGTTTGGTGTGACAGCCGGTCTGGCGTAGTGGTTAAGTGTGTGGACTCTTATCTGGGAGAACCAGGTCTGAGTCCCTACTCCTCCACTTGCAGCTGCTGGAATGGCCTTGGGTCAGCCATAGCTCTGGCAGAGCTGTCCTTGAAAGGGCAGCTGCTGTGAGAGCTCTCTCAGCTCAACCTACCTCACAGAGTGTTTGTTGTGTGTGTGTGGGGGGGGAGGTAATGGAGATTGTGAGCCGCTCTGAGACTCTTGAGATTCAGAGTGGAGGGTGGGATACAAATCCCATGTCTTCTTCTTCTCTTAGCCTCACATGCATGAATGCCCTTAAAGCAGCAGTCCCCAACTTTTTTGGCACCAGGGACCAGTTTTGTGGAAGACAATTTTTCCATGGGCCCCCGGCAGGGGGGATGGTTTCTGGATTATACAATTGTGCACTTTATTTTGGTGTGGTGGTTAAGTGTGTGGACTCTTATCTGGGGGAACCGAGTTTTATTCCCCACTCCTCCACTTGCAGCTGCAGGAATGGCCTTGGGTCAGTCACAGCTCTCACAGGAGTTGTCCTTGAAAGGGCAGCTTCTGGGAGAGCTTTCTCAGCCCCACCCATCTTACAGGGTGTTGGTTGTGGAGGAGGAAGATAAAGAAGATTGTGAGCCACTCTGAGATTTGGAGTGGAGGGCAGGATATAAATCCAATGTCGTTGTCTTATTATTATTATTATTATTATTATTATTACTCAGGGGTCATTTTGTAGAAAAATAGGTGGTGGAGCTCATCCAGGGATTGTTATGCAGCTGCACCTACTATTCAATGGACAAGGAGGTGGAACTCTCAGAAGGAGGAGGAGGAACTCTCAGAAAGGTTCAGGAGCTGTGCTCCTGTGAGCTCCCACTGAATCTGAGGCCTGTTATTACTACATACATTGTAATATATAATGAAATAATTATACAACTTGGCCCAGTTGCAAACTGGCCACGGACCGGTACTGGTCCACGGACTGGGGGTTGGGGACCCACCTTAAAGGGTAGAGAAACATCCCACCCTGCTGTTTGAGATTGCATGGCTCAATCCAGGACTTTTTTTGAACAGGAACACACAGGAATGGAGTTCCGGCTGGCTTGGTGTCAGGGTGTGTGCATAATATACAAATGAGCTCCTACTGGGCTTTTTCTACAAAAAAGCCCTATGTGAAACAATGGTGACATCAGGGGATGTGGCCTATTATGCAGATGGGCTTTTTTTACTAAAATAGCCCTGGCTGAATCTAATTAAAAGTGAATTCCAGGCTGAAAAGAGAGATAAAAATTTCTAATATTTGCAAAACTATGGGAGGACGTTTCACTGGGCCATCGATCTCAGCACTGTTTACCGATGGGCAACAATTCTCCAGCATCTCAAGCAAAGAAGGATCATCCCAATCCCTTGTTATCTGAAATGTCAGGGACTGAACCTGGGACCTTCTGCATGCAAAATAAGGGCTCTTCCACTGAGCCACAGTAATGCTACCCAATTGTGCAATAAGCATTATTGGGATTTCAACACAGGGAAGTATTTCTTCTCTCTTGCTTGGGTTGTTTTCTCTCACTTGAGGTAAGAAAAGCCCGCCAACCAAAACAAAGGCCAAACACCTAAGTTCTCCCTCGTGCTGCTTTTTGTAGATTCAAAACTCTCTTTCCTCTTTTCGCTGGGAAGAAAAACATTAATTCGTCGCTACTCATTTTGCTTACTTGCGCAGTAAATGCCAAACACACGTTCAAGACGAATGAAAAGCCCATGAGAGCCACAGTAGCACAGAAATGTGAAAACACGTCACGACAACCCGCCCCCCCAAAGGCTGTACGCACACTGTCTTCCCACAATGAGATGAAGTGACACAGACAAGCTCCCAACAGGAAATGGAAAAGAAGCAGCAGTTGCATTTTCAAAAGGGGGGGGGGGGACCACTACAACAACCAGTAAGACAAAAAAGAGATGACTCCCTTCGGATGTTTCAGACAGCATGTGATCTGTATGCCATATTTTCCATCACCAAATCATCAGACTTCATTCTGTAGTGGAGACTAACACTCCAGTTCATATGGTGGCAAGCCTGGGTTTGCAAATGAGCAAAGACCCGTTCGGACTCAGCACGTTGTTAGGCACCAGCATAAACATTTTAGGTGCCTGGGCAACCAAGCTGCTGGGAATTTTGTGGTCCTGGATGCCAGACCCAAGGCTCAAAAAGCAGAATCAGTGCCTGAACTGCATATTGCCTTTTTAAAAAACAATGATATTTGAAGCCTGTGCATGTAGAAGTTCATTAGACATAGAGTATGGGTGGAATCTATCGGGGGCACGAAGTCCAACCTCTTGCAAAACCTCAGTGTTTTGATAGGCTTACAGGGATGCCTCACCCTGCAAAGAAGTTCTCTGCTCCTACTCATGGATATGAAAAGACAAGGTCCAGAAGAACGGCAGGAAATTCATGACTGGCTCTCCCGTTTTGGGGGAGGGGTTCAAACGGGATAATAATCATAAATATGACAAAGAAAGCAGGACTGGATTTCTGCACATGCTAAATCAGCTACAGATTAGGGGCTCAGATTACTATGGGGCATCGAGGCGGCGTGGCGGTGCTGATGTTGTTAGATCTGTCGGCCGCGTTCGATACGGTCGACCATCAGCTACTGGCCCGCCGGCTCGCCGACACAGGGATAAGGGGGTTGGCTTTACAGTGGCTTTCCTCCTTCCTTGATGGACGGGGACAAAGGGTGGCAATTGGGGGGGAGCTGTCCCGGAGGCACCCCCTAGTGTGTGGGGTGCCACAAGGGGCAGTTCTCTCTCCGATGTTATTTAACATCTACATGCGCCCCCTTGCCCAGATTGCCCGGAGGTTTGGGCTTGGGTGCCATCAATATGCAGATGACACCCAGCTCTATCTATTAATGGACGGCCGACCTGACTCCGTCCCAGAAAGCCTGGACCTAGCATTGCAAGCCGTGGCAGGTTGGCTCAGACTGAGCGGGCTGAAGTTGAATCCAACGAAGACAGAGGTCCTTTGCTTGGGTCGCGGTGCCCTGGGAAGGGAAATCCCCTTGCCGATTTTTGACGGTGTGCTGCTGAAAGCGGCACATAGGGTCAAGAGCTTGGGGGTTCTTCTGGAGCCTTCACTATCAATGGAGGCACAGATAGCGGCCGCTGCCAAGTCCGCGTTCTTTCATCTCCGACGGGCGAAGCAGTTGGCCCCCTTCCTAGAGCGCCGTGACCTAGCAACGGTGATCCATGCTACGGTCACCTCGAGACTGGATTACTGCAACGCTCTCTACATGGGGCTGCCCCTGTGCCGAACTCGGCGGCTGCAGCTGGTGCAGAACGCGGCGGCTAGGCTGTTGTTGGGACTCCCAAGATGGGAGCACATACAGCCGGGGCTGCGCGAACTGCACTGGCTGCCAGTGGGATACCGAGTTCGTTACAAGGTGCTGGTTATCACCTTTAAAGCCCTATATGGCCGAGGACCTGCCTACCTGAAGGACCGTCTCTCCCCATATGAGCCCCAAAGAGCATTGCGGTCGGCTGGAAAAAACCAGCTGACCGTCCCTGGGCCAAGGGAGGCCAGATTGAAGGCCACCCGAGATAGGGCCTTCTCTATTGCTGCTCCACTGCTGTGGAATCAACTCCCGGTAGAGGTGCGGGCCCTGCGGAGTTTGGAACAGTTCCGCAGGGCCTGTAAGACCCACCTCTATAAACTAGCCTTCAACCAATGATAAACTAGGAAATGCCTCTAAAAAAGTGCTCTTGGTTACTGAATTTTATGGAATTATTGAAGATCGAATGTTTTAGCACCATTGTAATTTGTAAATTTTAACTTGTAATTTGTCTTAACTTGGATTTTATTTGCAATTTATGTAATCTGATGTATAATGTATTTTATGTTGTAAGCCGCCCTGAGCCTGCTTTGGCGGGGAGGGCGGGATAGAAATTAAAAGTTATTATTATTATTATTATTTTTTTTAAGTGTAAAGTTAAATTTAGAGTCTAGTTTGACAAAGTGTGCTTGCACACGAAAGCTCACACCTTGAATAAAAACCCTGCTGGTCTTAAAGGTGTCACTGGATTCAAACTTTGTTCTGTTGCTTCAGACCAACATGGCTGCCCACATGGATCTATCCGTAAAGTTAAATGTTGGAACAGGGTTGGCCAAACTGCGGCTTGGGAGCCACATGTGGCTCTTTCACCCATATTTCTGTGGCTCTCAAAGCCCTCACAGTCCTGTTGGCTGGCTTGGAGAAGGCATTTCTCTCTTTAAATCACTCCTCCAAACAAAGCCAGCCAGGGAATGCATTTAAAGTTAAAGCTGCTTTCTTTCCACCTCTCCTATTCCCACCCATTTTCCTTCCTTCCTTCCTTCCTTCCTTCCTTCCTTCCTTCCTTCCTTCCTTCCTTCCTTCCTGCTCTCAGACATCTGGTATTTATTCTATGTGTTTCTTATGTTAAGCAAGTTTGGCCACCCCTGTGTTAAAATCATACACTTTTTGGCAATACTATGGCAAGGGGGCTCTTAATCTTGACAGAGTTTAAGGCCTCAACATGTCAATCTAGCCCTGGAAAGATATGTTTACCCACCCATCCGCACAGTGTTTTCCCAATCTAAATTCTACCCCCCTTACACATACATCAACAAAAGAAAAGAATATGAAAAGAGGGGAAAACTCAGCAATGTCAGATTTTCTCTTCTAAGAGAAAAAGATTTTCTCTTCTAAGACAGCATTTGTTACATGCGCTTTTTATACTTGCATTGAAGACTATCTGTTAAAAAAAATAAATAAGCATCCACTAGGGCTGAGTAATCAGGGAGAATTTTTTAATTGATTAGACTACATGACTAAAAAGGGTGTCCTTAAAAAGAAATGTTTAATACTTTGAACTATGCATCCAGGAAATATCAGTTCTGGTAGTAGTCCAACAGGTGGACCATGAAACAGGTAATATTGATGCTCACTCACATCAAGGGTGTTTGGTTTTTTGTTTCAAGTATTCTCTGGCTAAATTAACCAGGGAAAGAGACAAACTTCCAGGGCTCACCACACTTGGCCTGCCTCTTCTGAGCTGTCTGAAGCATCCGAGTGGATCACAACGACATCCCCAAACAGAAGAAAATATCTCCCAAAACAATGGAAGAACCATCTGCTGCTTCTCAAGAAAGTAACGCCATCACCAGCACAGAAATGAGAAATGAAACGAATAAAAAAAACAGGCCCAAGAAATCCTGGAAAAAGCATGAAGAGATGTCGAATGAACAGAAAAAAGGGGAAAGAAAACACCCATAGGTTTAAAAACGGCCTTTGCCTTACCAAAGAAATCATCCCGTACTACGTAAGTCATTCCATATGAGAAAAAGAGGAAGGGGGGTTCAGAGAGAGAGGGACAAAGAAGAGAAAAAGAGGGAAAAGAGAGAGAGAGAAGCAGCCATTAAATTCCAATCTGTAAATGGCAAAAAATGGCGATGCACTTTCTGAACACGTCTGAGCATGGAAATCAGTTACACTGCAGCCGGAATTGTTCTTTGTCCTCTTTCAACTGGCTGAGAAGATTCTAAAATAAAGCCATTGGCTTGTATGTTCTGGTTCTGTCACTGTTCTCTGCCCTGTAGAAACAACGGAGCTTCTGACATATTGTCCTTTTGGGGGCAAGTAACCAAAAAAAATAGCATGGATGAGGGGGGAGGCAGGAGAACACTCAAACAGGACAAAGGAAAAGTCCTCCCAAGTATTAAATTAGTACGGTGTTATCTAACAAGCAGCAATCAAGAAAGTCAAAGCTAGAGACACATCACACACAAACTCCTGTTCACAAATTGCTGAATTTCTAAGGTGACATTGCAAGGGCGTGATCCAGCAACCTTGCTAAAGGCAGGGCTTTTTTTGTAGCAAGAACTCCATTGCGTATTAGGCCACACACCCCTGATGTAGCCAATCCTCCAAGAGTTTAGTTGGCTCTTAGTACAGAGCCTATTGTAAGCTCCAGGAAGATTGGCTATATCAGGGGTGTGTGGCCTAATATGCAAAGGAGTTCCTGCTACAAAAAAAGAGCCCTGGCTAAAGGTAAGATCTCTAGGGAATACTATAAATTCCAGAATGGAAGAAACACAGGCTATAAATGGGGGAGAAATCAATCAGCTATTTGGTTAAATTTTGGGCTCACATGCTCCTTTCTCCACTAGCAATTGGAACAAAGAAAATCATCTAGTCTATATTATGAACAGTGATACATAAATGGCACGTTTCCCATTGCCATTTGAAAACTTAATTTATCCTCCAGCAGGAAGGCTACCGCCATCCCTTTCCTGTTAGATGAACGGAGGAACACAACACAGAATAAAAGCACTGCTGGATCAGACTAAGGGTAGCCAGTTCCCAACAGTAGCCAACCAGATGTTCTTAAGAAGGGCAAGAGCCAGCTCAACATCTGGCATTCAGAGATATACTGCCTCAGCATGCGGATACTTTGCCATTCAAGGCCCACAGTCGTTACATGGTCCTTCCTCCCTGGATGTGCCCAACACTTTGCAAAAGCATCTAAGCTGGGAAAAGTGAATTCCTACGCTAATTTTCCATCTGTCCTGCACTGACTCTTGAACAACTGCATTGAGCAAGCTACAAATTCCAGCACGACCAGAGGAAAACAAGCTTCTCTCTCCATGTTCATGATCTGGTACACATCTGTCATGTGTGTATCCTCCACAGACCTTTTTTGGTGATCTAAAACTGCCCAGAATTCTTTACTTTAGACAGGTGTGTCCCACCCCCTTAGCCATCTGATTCCTTTCTCTGTGCTTGCTTTATGTCTTTTGGGGGGAAACCAGATCTACACTCAGAACTGCTAAACTGCATCCCAAAGTACACAGATTCAGTACTCATCTAGAAAATGTGTTCTTTGTTAGACTCCAGCTATAGCTCTGATGGTCAACGCCATTCCTTGTTCCTCCACAAACTTGCCAGCTGCGAGAACCAAGCCTCAGCCCCATCCTGCAAGCCCTGAGCCCCTGCCCAGCTACCTAAGCCAGGGGTCCCCAACCTTTTTGGCACCAGGGACTAGTTTTGTGGAAGACAATTTTTCCACAGACTGGGGTGGGGGAATGATTTCGGGATGATACAATTTATTTTGGTGTGGTGGTTAAGTGTGTGGACTCTTATCTGATTCCCCACTCCTCCACCTGCAGCTGCTGGAATGGCCTTGGGTCAGCCATAGCTCTCTCAAGAGTTGTCCTTGAAAGGGCAGTTTCTTGGAGAGCTCTCTCAGCCCCACCCACCTCACAGGGTGTCTGTTGTGCGGGAGGAAGATAAAGGAGATTGTGAGCCAATTCAGAGGGCAAGATTCGGAGGGCAGGATATAAATCTAATGTTGTCGTCTTATTATTATTACTACTTTGCAGGGGTCATTTTGTAGAAAAATAGGTGGTGGAGCTCATCCAGGAATTGTTATGCAGTTGCACCTACTATTCAATGGACAAGGTAGGTAGGTGGGAGGGAGGAGGGGGAACCCTCAGAAAGGTTTAGGAGCTCTGCTCCTGTGAGCTCCTGCTGAATTCAAGGCCTGCTGCATAGTAATATATAATGAAATAATTATACCACTCATGGCCTGGTTGCTAACAGGTCACAGATCGGTAATGGTCCACGGACCACGGGTTGGGGACCTCTGACCTAAGCTGTGGCACCTACAAGATGAATTCACTCGGAATGAGGAACTGAATAGGAATATTGCCTGCCCTTGAAAATAAAATCCTACTCCATAGCAGACATTCATTAACAACAGGTCTGTCCCACCTCCCAGGTCCCAAGGAGGGAGAGGTCAAAGCAGTGAAGCAAGGCTGCATAAAACCACCCAAAAAAAAGTTTATCAAAATGTAGTGGGTCAAGTGAGCAGAAAGCAGAGATGTTCTAACAGGGAGGTTTGGAACCTTAAATCGTGTGAGCCAATTGGACAAGGGAGAGGCAGGACAAAGGCCGCAAAGCCAACCATGATTGGACGACAGCAGGGGAGTATCATATGTGTATACCCATGTCATTTTATTCAAAACTTGAAAAAAAGGAAGGGGCAGAAAAGGAACCAAAGGGTGGGGAGGGGACAACAAGGAATCTGAACAAAGGAGAGATACACACCTGAAAACTCCCCTATGGGCCATGTCCAGCGAAGCACAGAGAGACAAGAGGGGAGGAAAGGAAGTGGGGAAAAAAGAGTCAATCAGTGACCAAAACCAACAAAATAATAATTAAAAAAAAGTCTGGATAAAATAAATTGACAATGATTGTGCCATTTCAATGTCAAAAGGCATGAAATAGTAAGAGACAGGATCTGCTATGACTGCAAATGGCATGAATCTACATAAGGGACATTTTGTGGAGTGGGTTAAGGCTTTTTTTCCCCCCAATGGAAACAAAGGCGAGGAGCTGACACAAATATTACAATTCTGGATAAAACCTCCCTTTCTTGCTAACGTTTCCTACAAGGAAACTGCAGGACAAAAGGCAGTTTCTTGGCTTTGATCTCCTCCCCACCTTAACAAGGAGAATAAAAACCCCACAGCCTTTTTTGGCAACTAACTTTCACAGCAACCCCCATGATCTTCCAGAAGCACTGATTAAACATTGGCTAAAGCCAGCCAGCATAACGTAGCCCTAAGTCCAAAGCTGCCCATGACTTGTAGCTCATCAACTGGGTATTTATGCGACTCCAGGAAAACAAGCCAAACCAAGAGAGTTCAAGCCTGGTCTAGTCAAGCAACAGAATGAGGGATAAGAAGCATGAGGTGGTAGAATGGACCGCACCACTTCATACTTAGACTGTTTCCTTTGTATGAACAACTTCCTGCAACCAGAAAACTAGCACAATTAAGAGGGGAAGATGTTTCACAGTCTTCTAGTTGCAGAAAGCTTTCACCAGAGAGAACACGTTGAAGTGTGTGGCAGAATTTATTTTGGGTTGGCCCTCTTTATGATTTTGGCTGCAGTAGCTCTTATGAAAAAGAGCTCTTCAGCTCCAAGCTTTTCAGCACCTTAAGCATCTATTGCTCTCAGAGAAAAGCATAAGTGGGTTAGTGTGTGAAAGTTCATAAGCTGGCTCAGGGCAGGAATCTCCTTATTTGGTATGATCCTTATATGGCAGGGGTGGCCAATGGTAGCTCTCCAGATGTTTTTTGCCTACAACTCCCATCAGCCCCAGCCAGCATGGCCAATGGCTGTGGCTGATGGGAGTTGTAGGCAACAAACATCTGGAGAGCTACCATTGGCCACCCCTGTTATATGGTACCACAGGAAGCAAGAGAACTAGCCATTTGTATAAGTAGGTTAAAGGTAGAAGTAAACTGAGGGCAATGTTTTGATTTGGCAAGTATTATTGTTGATATTAAATTGCAGCTGGAGTTTTTTGGAATGCATAAACATCTGATACTGATAAGACAGAGATGGTGAGATGGTTCAAGCCTTTAAAAGCTCTGGACTTTTGAGCAGAAGGTGCTGATTGCATGAGAGGCAGGGACTTCCATGCTGCTCAGCTCAGAAATTAACAAGCCTTTGTCAATTTCAAGCCTGATCTGAAAAGAGACAGGAGACTGTCCCTAGGCTGGTCAGGTCAAACAAATAGGGACTTGGGACTTAGATTTTAAATGGGAAAATCTAATAGAGTGAAGTCCCTGTTGGGACTTATATTTTTCATAATGCTCTCTGCTTTATTGTAGAACTATGCTTCAGCTTTTCTAAACTTGGAGTCTAATAAAGTTTATCTATGAGGTCTTAAAACTTATTAGTGAGTACGTATTAGCCTTCTGATAACTGCAGATTGTTTTGGTAACTGCAGGTTTTGGTTTTGGGTTTGTGTTGCCGGGTGACAAGAAAAAAATCCGGCAATTAAGTGTAAGCCTCGTCTCTGCAGAGATTTATTCATGGTATAAGGCCATACCTTGAATGCAACTTGGTATTAAAGGTGCTACTGAACCCTAACTTTGGTTGGTCTTAAAGGTGCTACTGAACCCTAACTTTGTTCTATTGCTACAGACCAGGGGTGGCCAAACTTGCGTAACATAAGAGTCACACAGAATAAACGTCAGGTGTTTGAGAGCTGCAAGACATGAAAGTCGGAAGGAAGGAAGGAAGGAAGGAAGGAAGGAAGGAAGGAAGGAAGGAAGGAAGGAAGGAAGGAAGGAAGGAAGGAAGGAAGGAAGGAAGGAAGGAAGGAAGGAAGGAAGGAAGGAAGGAAGGAAAATAGATGGGGAAAGGGAAGGGAAGGTGGAAAGAAAGCAACTTTAACTTCATTCTCCAAAATGGCTGACAGAACCTTCAAGAGCCACACAATATGTGTGAAAGAGCCACGTGTGGCTCCTGAGCCACAGTTTGGCCACCCCTGCTACAGACCAACACGGCTTCCCATGTGGATCTATCCTCTGCCCTGCAATCATTCTTCCACTTCAGGATCCTGAAACCTCATTCTGCTACATGGGCAGACAAGACCTCAGAGGTTTTTGGTGGACTGCCTTACAGAGCAAAAGGTGAGTGGGCCAGCATTCAATATACAGATTTAAGACCTGGACTTTGAATCTCTGCTTCTGGATTTAAAGGCTTTGCATCACTTACCGCTTCTGTGTCCTTTGGGCTCCCCTCTTCATCAGATGTTCCCTCATAGTTGAGGGAACGAAAGCATTAATTGCTCCAAAACACTCAAGCAACCTAGGAGAAAACAAAGTCGCTCCCACCCACCCTCCATTCCAGAAGCTGCAGCTATGATTCAACAGCCAAAACCAAAACAAAAGAGAGTCACAGAGGAATTGAAGACAGACAGATACCGTGACGAAATAACGAAATTATTAGAAACAATTTATATAAAATTTATAGACTATATTCAAAGTAATATCAACACATATTTTAGTACTAGTAAAATTCAGGGTAACAATTATGAAACAAACTTCTCATACAACAAAGCAGATGAAACAGTTACAACTGGAGACTACTTCCAAAAGTGCAAAGTTCAAAGAGTGCTTGTAGCAAAATATGTACTCAAGGTCCATTTCAATCTGCTTTGTTGTTTCAAAATTGTTATCTTGAATTTTACTAGTACTAAATATGTGTTGATATCACTTTAAATATAGTCTATAAATTTTGTATACATTGTTTCTAATAATTTCGTTATTTCGTCACGGTATCTATCTGTCATGATTCAACAATCAGCTGCCCCTCTCTTCAAGATTCTGGATCAGAAAATACAAGAATACATTTGTCTACTAACTCTGCCCCCCACCAAGCTGCAATGAAGGAGGGGAGATGGAAACATGGATCCATGGCTAGGGCAGAAACAGAGAGGAATTCAATTAAGCAGTTAAAACAATTCTATCTTGATTTTTCCAACCATGGGGGACTGACTCTAGCCAATGGTTCCTATATCCCTATGGGTGTCCAAATATTTGCCACGAATTGGCAACTGACTCCACAACAATCAGGACTTTTTTTGTAGCAGGAACTCCTTTACATATTAGGCCACACCCCTCCGATGTAGCCAATAATCCAAGAGCTTACAGGGCGCTTTGTACAGGGCCTACTATAAGCTCCTGGAGGACTGGCTACATCAGGAGTGTGTGGCCTTATATGCAAAGGAGTTGCTGCTGCTACAAAAAAAAGCCCTGACACAATCCATTTTGAAGTTCTCTTTGCCTGTTGTGCATAGATGCAGAAAGACAAATCTTCCTGTGCTAGGATGGAGGAGGAGGAGAACTCGCGAGAACAGCCATGACATTCTTGACTCTATTAACCTTTTTGTTTTACTGATTTTGTGCTGCCGCTTTGCACGGCATCCATTTTGCCAGTCACCTGGAGCATGTCAAATGGAAAAGCAGGCTACAAATTTAGTAAATTAAATAAAATAAACCATATGGGGGCATTGGATGAGAATGCTGCGAGAAAGGGGAGCAAACCGGCAAGATGCTAGTGCGAATCTGAGCATGGGAGAGAACTTGGTGCAACACAAAGGCAAGAAGAGTGGAAGGAAATCATAAATGCCAGAAGTGGAAGCTAATAAGCTTTGAGAACTCAGCACTGTGGTTCTTTGGTTATTAAATGATGTCATTATCTGATCTGCTTCTTGATTGTTCACTTCCCTTTATAAACTGTTTAAGGGGGCACCAGGAGCACTGAGTTATTAACTTACTAAAATACCTGCTGGAACTTTTATTATGTAAAGCTGTGTGAAGGCTGGGAGTCTGTACAAGGACAGGAACAAGCACTGCCAGCTACAGGACGCAACCTACTTATAATGTGTCGTTTGCTTGTTTAAAATACCTGCTGGAACTTTTATTATGTAAAGCTGTGTGAAGGCTGGGAGTCTGTACAAGGACAGGAACAAGCACTGCCAGCTACAGGACGCAACCTACTTATAATGTGTCGTTTGCTTGTTTTTTTAAAGTTCCTAGTCCTTTTGATTGCAAAGAGTTGTCCAAAAGTACTGTGGACAAACCCTGATGAAATCTCAAACAGAAAATAAAAAAGAGGGGGCAGGGAAAGGATTTTCAGCAGTCAGAGATGTGCACAGTCCTTCAGGGACAGTCCTTCCTGGATTATGTCACTTTAAATTGTGGGTAAACTCCCCGCAGGAAGAAAGCTAGCATAACAGGCAGAAGATGGAGAGGTGCACCAGTGCACTCAGTAGTTCCTCAGCCTTCTGAAGGTTAGCAAATTAAGTCATGCAAATTAGTTAAGACTGCATAATAAATAACAGAAAATGCTAAATATGCTTAATTTGAACCATGATGCAGGATTCTGGTATTCCTGTTGCAGGATTCTGCGGATACTGCCATGGCTGATTAATTAACAGTGCAGTCACCAGACGACTACAGTCTAACTTTACACAAGATGGAACTGAAAGAATATTGCCATACTCTGAAAAACGCCAAGGTGTTAGGTTTGTCAATATAAAGCTGCTTCCCCACTCTTCTTCAGATCTTTACTCAGGTCCTGATCTCTCAGCTTAGCCTACCTCAAAGGATCAGCAGTGAGGACATATGAAGCGGAAATTTCCAAAGCAGCACTCAGCAAACATTTTTTACCTAACAGGTCTGCTCCTTCGTCCACATCTCCGATGGCTTCAGAGCCCACCTCAGTAAGCTCGGTGTACAATGAATCCGTGTTGATGCCAAAGGCTTTGTTGACAATACCTTGTGTTGGGCTGTTGTGCAAAGAGGGGGGTGGGGGACAAAGACATGCTGTGATCAGTGTTCCCTCTAAGATGAGTTAGCATGAGCTAGCTCACAGATTTTTAGCCTCCAGCTCACACATTTTTGTCTTCGCTCAGGAAGGATGACCCCAGAGCACACTCATTTATGCAGTAGCTCACAACTTTAATACCAGTAGCTCACAAAGTAGAATTATTGCTCACAAGACTCTGCAGCTTAGAGGGAACATTGGCTGTGACCAGTGTTCCCTCTAAGCTGAGTCAGTTTTTTAGCCTCCAGCTCACACATTTTTGTCTTAGCTCAGGAAAAACAGCCCCAGAGCAAACTAGTTGATGCAGTAGCTCACAGATTTAATGCCAGTAGAAGAAGAAGAAGAAGAAGAAGATGATGATGATGATGATGATGATATTGGATTTATATCCCGCCCTCCACTCCGAAGAGTCTCAGAGCGGCTCACAATCTCCTTTCCCTTCCTCCCCCACAACAGACACCCTGTGAGGTGGGTGGGGCTGGAGAGGGTTCTCACAGCAGCTGCCCTTTCAAGGACAACCTCTGCCAGAGCTATGGCTGACCCAAGGCCATGCTAGCAGGTGCAAGTGGAGGAGTGGGGAATCAAACCCGGTTCTCCCAGATAAGAGTCCGCACACTTAACCACTACACCAAACTAGCTCTCCACACCAAACTAGCTCTCCAGTATGCTCTCCAGCACACCAGTAGCTCATGAAGTAGATTTTTTTTTGCTCACAAAACTCCACAGCTTAGAGGGAGTATTGGATGTGACTGGCCATACTCCCCTCTTCTCTGCTTGTCATTATTGCATGCCATTTGTGGAAGACCCAAGGATCTAGGGATGGTGTGCAGCCAGAGGTAGAACATGTGCTTGGCAAACAGAAGGCCAAGACACTGGAAAACTGCAGACCATCAGAGCAGACAATATCAGGCTAGGTGGACCGATAGTCTGACCTGTATAAGATAGCTTCATACATAGATACATTTACTTGGAAACTGGCAGATGAGAGGGGGGAGAGCAGAGCATCTGAGATCAGGTAGGGGAACAACTAACCCAGTGGCGTCGAACTCATTTGTTATGAGGGCAGGCAAACTAGCATATCCAGATAGAGACACATTGATTCATAACAGCATGCTACACACTGAGCAGAATTAGCAAACTGTGAGATTCCGCATATTACAGATGTTCGGGGCGGGGGGTTGTAGCAGGAACTCCTTTGCATATTATGCCACACACCCTTGACATAGCCAATCCTCCTGAAGCTTACAGTAGGCCCTGTTCTAAGAGTCCTGTAAGCTCTAGGAGAATTGGCTACATCAAGGGTGTGTGCTCTAATATGCAAAGGGGTTCCTGCTGCAAGAAAAAGCCCTGAGAAATATAAACTTTATAAAAGACACAAACATAAAGATTTTTTAAAAAAACTTAAAACATGCTTAAAACATTAGCACTTGTTGGTCTTAAATGTGCTTTCTCTGTATCAGGAAACTGAGCAAAGGAAGCTCTGGCTTTCCTTTCTTCCCCAGGGGACCAGAAGGGGGAGGAGCCTCAGCCAATAGAAGGAACAGAGGCTTGGCTAAGTAGCTCCACTGTGCGATTCAGAGAGCCTTGCAAAGTAAGCTGTGATGCAGAAGGAGGCAAGAAAGAGGGAGAAGGAAGCAGATGACAGCCAGTTGCTCAGGGAACTGATAGGAGTCCTCCAGGGGCCTGATCTGGCCCCTGAGCCACATCTTTGACACCTGTGACCTAACCATTCCCATCTCAGTGCAGAAACAATAGCCATCAAGGGTTTGTTATAACATCCTATGTGTAATCCAATCTTTAAAGGTAAAGGTAGTCCCCTGTGCAAGCACCAGTCGTTTCTGACTCTGAGGTGACATTGTATCACAATGTTTTCATGGCAGATTTTTTAATAGGGTGGTTTGCCATTGCCTTCCCCAGTTATCTACACCCCCCCAGTACCCCCCCCCAAGCAAACTGGGTACTCATTTTACCAACCTTGGAAGGCTGGAAGGCCGAGTCAACCTCGAGCTGGCTACCTGAACCCAGCTTCCGCCGGGATCAAACTCAGGTCGTGAGCAGAGGGCTCCGACTGCAGTACTGCAGCTTTACCACTCTGCGCCACAGGGCTCTTACCTAATCTTAAATGGCCCGGTCCAACAAGGTCTCATTTATGTAAGATCCTTCCCCAGTCATCTACACTTTGCCCCCAATCTTTAGTGTCCTATGAATTGCCTGGCCACTCTGAGGCTGCCCCCAAAGAGGCTGCCTAATAAGAGCCAACGTATGTAGCAATTTAAAAAAAAGCATGTACCTGTTTCCAGTGCGCTCCAACCGGGGATCCTGACACATGTCCAACTCGGGAGTTGAGTCGATGTCTTGAAAATCTGACCCCTCATCACTACTTCCCATTCCTATCATTTGAAATGAGAAAAAAAAATAGAGCTCAGGAAAGCCGATGGAGCCTGGGGAGGTACAAAGGGGCGTACACCTCTCTGCTTATTGAGGAGACAGGTGATGCAGATCACAAGACAATAGCCCTTTCCACACCAGGTCCTATGAAGATTAAATGAGAATGAGCCAAGCCGTATGTTTGCCAGGCAGAACCTCTATTGAGCAGGGCTCTGAATAGGTCAAGCTGCTTCCCAAGCAAAGAAAGAGCACAGAAACATCGACCGAGGGGTGACATGATGTTTGTTAGCCCCAAATCTTTTTAATCTTTTCTTAAATGATATGGCAAAATATCTTAGTTCCATAAATGGGCATCCACCTAAGTTAAATGATCTCTCAGTTCCAATATTATTGTATGCTGATGATACAACTATACTTTCCTGCACAAGAGTCGGCCCGCAGCGATACCAGAAAGCTTTTAACAACTACTGCCAGCTTAACTCACTTGTTATAAACTACTCCAAATCTAAGGTTGTGGTCTTTTCTTAAAGTTGGCGACCACAAAAAATGGTATATAGGCAAGCACGAAATTGACCAATCCAAATGCTTTAAATATCTGGGCATAACCTTTAATTACAATCTCTAATGGGCAGTTCACTGTGACAGAATAATAAATATAGCTAGTTGTTCTTTATCTCAAATTAAACAGTTTTATTATAAAAAGGTAACCAATGTTTGCCTGCTGCAATCAGAGCTTTTAATGCTAAAACACTATCACAGATTTTGTACGTTATCCCTCTGTGGATTAATGCTCGGAACCAAAAAATAGAAAATATCCACGCTACATTTCTGCGACAACTTTTAGGAATCCCCAACCGTGTTCCTTATTTTGTAATCTGTTCAGAAACAGGCCAATCTATGATTGAAACAAAAGCCTGGACTCTAACTTTTAAATATTGGTTATGGATATTTTATAGGGCTGAACCAGCTAGCTTGCTCAACTACCTAAAAAGAGATCCTTATAATGCTGCTTGGCAAGATGGAATCATGTCGAGGCTCAAACACATGGGAATTGCAATTGACAATCTATTTTTATCTGATGGATCTTATAATTTTAGATTTATCAAACAGAGAATCTTAGATCTAGACTCTCATAAACTGTGCCCTGTCCAATTTTATACTTGCTCTCCTGCATCACTTGGACTTGATCAGACAGCCAGGAAAATGGCCAAATATTTATCTGAACTAGATAATCCGCAACATCAGAGAGCTTTTATGCTGGCTAGGATGAATGCATTTCCCTCCAATGTTCTCTATGGGAGATTTCTTCAAGTCCCCTTTAGTGAGAGACATTGTCTATGCGGGTCAAGCTTGCCAGATTCCATCCAGCATATCTTATTGAACTGCCAACTATATACTAATCTCCAGAAGGTTCTGTTAGATAGTCTAACCAAATGTGCTTTAGCTCTAAGAGAGGAGAGTTCTCTTTGATTTGTTAAGATCAAGTCCAAGAACTGTCACAAGCCAGGAAGGAGGACAAAGTTTACAGCCAGTCAGGAAGCATCCTAAGGGCTAGACAGTAAGCATTCCAAGGGCTAGTCAGGAAGCAACCCAGTGTCCACAGCTAGCCATACCTATGCACACATTCCTCATCTCCTGGGTGACCTGGACTTCCATATTTCGACTGTTCCGCTTCTCCCGAGACCGCTTGTTGTTCTTGGCTGTGATGCCATAGTCGTTCATGGGCTGAAGGCTCTCATTCAAGGGGGTGACGGCAGCAGAGGGCACAGATGATGTGGGGGTGTTGGATTTTGTCCCAGTGGTGCTCGGCGTTGCAGCTGCAGAAGACTGCCCAGATTCAGACATTTGCTCCGTTGGGCACTGTTACCCAGCATTGATTGGAGCACAGGGGAAAGAAAAAGGGGGAAAGGTGTCAGTACGTACTAGTTTATTTCCCCATTGGTGGCTGCTTTATAGCATTATGGGATGCAAGTGCTACTCTCTAGGAAGCCCATCATGGCAATGGTCAATGAGCAGCTCGTGCAGCCAGTTACAATGCAATGGTTCAGATTTTCATCAGAAAAGCCAAGCTCAAATCCCACAAAGCAGGATGGGTGCTCTGTTAACCTATTAGCCTAACCTACCCCCGCAGGTTTGTCATAAGGGATAAACTAAACTAGGGAGGGACGGAGGCTCAGTGGTAGAGCATCTGCTTGGTAAGCAGAAGGTCCCAGGTTCAATCCCTGTCATCTCCAACTAAAAAGGGTCCAGGCAAATAGACATGAAAAACCTCAGCTTTAAACCTTGGAGAGCCGCTGCCAGTCTGAGTAGACAATACTGACTTTGATGGACCAAGGGACTGATTCGGTATAAGGCAGCTTATATATATAGTATATATATATACTAGAACTCCAAAACATTCCATTTCTCATGTGTGCAACTCTCACGTACATAAAACATGCAACGTATAGAAAGCATACTGCTTCAGATCTATCAGAATTTGTGTTCCTTCAGACCATCCTTCTTTGAAAGAAGAGGAGGTGGGATGGATTGGACCACTGAAACAGCTCAGGGACAAGCCACAGAGCTGCAGCCTGACTGGTGACCATGACAGACATCAGTTCACCCACTTCCTCCTTCTATGCTGCCAAGCGCCATCCAGGCTAGGCTTGTGCTCAAGACAGCAGCCCATCAGGAACTTTCCTGGTAGGTTAAACTGGGTCCCAGTTACCTGGGAGAATGGCAGCCTAAAAAATTAGTTTATTGGTGGGCCAATCTGTCCCCAAGAGCAGACAGATTCCTGGAAAAGACCAGCAGCAGGAGTACTACACTGGAGAATTCCTGCAAACCTCAATGCACTATCCTGTTATATATGAAACCACAGAAGGGACAGAGCCACTCTACCCACACAGGACCAAGCTGGCTCTGTGGTCCCAAAGGGTTCATAGTTCAGCTACTAGTCATTGTTGGGATGGTTGTTCAGAACAGATTAAGAAGTCACAGTCAAAGATCCAGCAATGACTTGCAACAGGACTTCAAAACGCAAAGCAGTTAAAACAGGCGTGTCTTCGGACAAAGCAAGCTCTCAAGTTCTGCATCCAATCATGTGAGTTCCCTGTAGGGCCTTTTGTAATATGATATTCCCTGCACGGTAACCAAGGAAACAGCTGGAAGATCTGCAAACCAATCACCTCTGGAGTGGGGCAGGCCAATAATCCAATGGCAGCAGAATTCTAGGCATACGAAGCCAACACAGTCCCTTAACACCTATTCTGTATAAGTGAAAGGAGAGGTCCCTAACATGAGCTCTGTTTACTGGCAGGGACTGGGAATAAAAAAATGGTCTTGGAAGAGCACCCCCCTCAAGGGGCCACCTGGACTGTCTGTCTAGCCAGCTGCATGGGGTTCAGCCAGGCCAGCCACACCTTCCTTGTGTCACTTGGGGCTCAGTCACCACCACCATTCTCACTACTAGGCTGACCCAGCAAGGCTACTGGCCCACAAAGAAAATTTCCAGGAGCCATGATAGCTGATCTGCTCCTCGATTCTGCATTCCCAATCCATACCACCATCACCACCACCCAATTTCTCATCATGATTATCTGGAACAATGGTTGGACCAGAGCCAGCCAACTTCCTGCTTCAAATCTGTCCTTAGGGAGGAACTGTAGCTCAGTGGTAGAGTGTCTGCTTGGTCAGTGGAAGGTCTCAGGTTCAATTCCCGACATCTCCAACTAAAAAGGGTCCAGACAAGTAGGCGTGAAAAACCTCAGCGTGAGACCCTGGAGAGCAGCTGCCAGTCTGAGTAGACAACACTAACTTTGATGGACCGGGGGTCTGATTCAGTATAAGGCAGCTTCATATGCTCATATATGGGGACAATTTCTGATTTCACACTTTTCCAGGGATGCTTCAGAAACCATGACACCTGTGTGAAACATTAATTTGGTATGTATGATCCAAATTCATTCCTCCCCCCCCCCTCCAATTGAATCAACTGACAGGCCAATTCACACAAAACAGGGCTCCCTGGTTGAGTCTGGAGTCCCCATCCTGTGTCATAATAGAGTTATAGGTGACTTGAAGGTTCTCCACAACCAGGGCTTTTTTTGTAGCAAGAACTCCTTTGCATATTAGGCCACACACCCCTGATGTAGCCAATCCTCCTGGAGCTTACAGTAGTGCTGTAAGCTCTTGGAGGATTGGCCACATCAGGGGTGTGTGGCCTAATATGCAAAGGAGTTCCTGCTACAAAAAAAGTCCTGATAGTACCCTTCGGATCAGAACTGTGATGCCCATGGAGAAGCCTTCCTCTTTACCATTTACCCAACCTAAAACTATCCAGAGAGGGGGGTGGGACAATATTTCAGGGAACCTATATGTTTCCCCTACTGTTCCCCCACTTGGGAACTGTTTCAGGTTGGAAAAATGGCCCAGAGAAAAGCTGAAGCCCCTTTTCCGTATGAGCCAGTTCTGATCTGAATTGGGCACTTCACACACAGAAATGGAGGGGAATTCATCATTTATCTCTGTCTGCGTATCCCATAATGAGTGAATCAACCCTAACTCTCAGCTTCTGTTCAGACAGTTGCTGCTATTACAATGGTGCTGTTACAATGATGGCGATGAAGAGGCTGATACTGGTATAGGCTTCTGTTCCCATACCATCTTATGATTTCACAGCTTTCAAAATAAAAGGGGGGGGGGAGCATAGCAGAATGGCAACTGAAAACTGTGAGAAGATGGCCGCTCAACCCTTTGCAATCATACCTTTCTGAAAGGCAAAGGATGCTCATGCTCTGCTTGGAAGAGAAACTAGATTAGGAGTCATGCATGTTAATCTGATCCGGTTGACTAGACAGGTACTTTCTCTGACTAAGCAATGACAAAACACTGTATTGTATAATGGCCCTTCCTCTACACACATACACTTGATTCTTTAATGCAATTTCGCACTTGTACTGACAGCTGGTTTACAGTACAGTGGGGCAGAGTTTTGTTTGCACACCACCAAAAAGAATAGTGCTTTGCTTGCAACCTACTGCCTGAAGGAGTAAGTAATATTAGGAGCAAATTTAGGGTATCCTACTCGTTTCTCAGTTCCTGGGAGCCTAATTCTGGAGATACTTGGGAGCGGGGGGGGGGGAGTAAATAATTAAAGGTTTCAGATTAATTAATTAAGGTGCCCACCAATAGAGAAGGCCACCAACTACAGCTGGGTAAGATTCAGAGGTCTACCCCACCTCTTCCCTGTAGGTCACTTTGGGGGTGGGTAAATGTACACCAAAGGTTACTGGATCATTCAAGCCTCTGAGAGACAGCGTGATTACTCAGCCTCAGAGGAAACTGTCTGTTGAACCTCTGCAGGAGTCAGTGCTCCAGGCTTCTTTTCTTCCAAAGGTGCCACTGGACTCTAACTTTGTTCTTTCCAAGTCATTAGTCACTTGTGCAGAAACACAGTGTCTATTTCTTACTCAGTTTCTTACTATTTCTACCCTACAGTAACTTTTTTTTTTTAGATACAGAGGTGCCTCCAAATGTAAGTCAGAGTAGAAAAACATATGCATCAAATATCAGCGATTCAGGGTTTAAATCACTGCTTGTCTCTAGTCAAAATGCTCGCCTCAGAGACGCTGCATGTGATAAGTCACATCAGAACCCACAGTACTCGACAACACGGCGTTCTCCAGTCCACATTACAGATTTCCTATACCCAAAGTCACTTCCATTTTGGAAAGGGCATGGTTCCCACACAGACAGCAATTCCACGTGCTTACAGTACTGACAGGAGGCCAGACATTGCCTCTCACCAACACACACAGAGTGATTTACAGCAGCTTCCATCTACACATGGGAACTGCTCTTTTTTCTACACAAAAGTGACTTCTGTGAAAAGACCGATATGTGAAGCAGCCCTTCTCAGGGCTGGCCCTGCCACTAGGCAAACTAGGCCGCTGCCTAGGGAGTCGGTCTTCTGAGGGTGCCAGATTGGGTGCCCTCATGTGACTCAGTGACATTATCAGTGCAAGGGGAAGGTGTGTGCCAGAAGTTAGCTTTGCCAAGAGTGCCGGACAGTCTAGGGCTGGCCCTGACCCTTGTATAAGACTGAAGATACTTTACTTCATCCTCTTCCTGTGGTAGAGTGAGAGTGCAGCTTCCCACCAGGTACATTCATCCTGCCTCTAAGGCCACAAGGCATCCCCCTGCAGGTGTAACATTTGAAGCATGCAGGCCACATAGCTCATGTGTTTAGGCTTGACTGGAAGAACAAATTAATATTTGGAATTCCAACCTTGCTTGTCTTACCCTTCCTCCAAAGTGCTCAGGGTGATAAACATGTGAAACAAGAGAGCTCGCAGGTATGAGTAAGGTATATAGGAGAACACTCTGTGAGAGCTTTAACTAATATATATTGAAAACAATACTTTAAACAATATTTTAAATCACAATATTTCCACATTAATTTGAAATTATTTCACAGTCCATTTTACAGCATACAATGTTTTTCTTCGTTTGTAGGACTTCCTGAAGTCCAGTTCCCCAATGCAGGTGTGGCTGCAGTTCCCAAAGTGGTGTGGCCGCTGCAACTGGACTGCTGCTTCTGCCCACTTTCAGAGAATCCTTCTTCACGCAGCTCACCAAGGGACACAGTTTCAATTTGGCTCGGCTCTGCTTATCTCCAGGGATCAAGCAGGGCTTCACATTTCTCTTTGTCCTTCGCTTCCTCTGAAAGGGCCGAACATTAATTTCAATTGAAACTGTGTCCCTTGGTGAGCTGCGTGAAGAAGGATTCTCTGAAAGTGGGCAGAAGCAGCAGTCCAGTTGCAGCGGCCACACCAGTTTGGGAACTGCAGCCACACCTGCATTGGTGAACTGGACTTCAGGAAGTCCTACAAACAAACAAAAAAACATTGCATATTGCAAAATGGACTGTGAAATAATTTCAAATTAATATGGAAATATTGTGATTTAAAATATTGTTTAAAATATTATTTACAATATATATTAGTTAAAGCTCTCACAGAGTGTTCTCCTATATACCTTACAGAGTGATAAACATGGCTGTCCTTTCTCTTTATTGTCACAACAGCCCTGCAAGGTAGGTTAGACTGAGAGCAACTGGCCCGAGGTCACCCATCAAGCTTCTTGGCAGAGTGAAGATCTTGAACTCAGGCCTCCAAAACTGTAGGCCAACATTAACCACTATACTACACCAGCTTTCTGCAACTTTTTGTTTTGTTTTGTCTAACAAGCCCTTTCTGCCCAATGTTATTAATTGTTGCTTTCATGGTTTTGTATGCATTTTAGCTCTAGTTTTAACTAGACGCTATGTTTTGATACGGCACGGGCAGCTGTGACTCTTGAAAAGCAGCTTGAATCTTGCTCAACTTTTTCATAGTTTTTAAGATGTGATTTTATTATGTATGGTTTAATTTGTTAGCTGCAGGGCTTTTTTGTACAGGAACTCCTTTGCATATTAGGCCACACATCCCTGAGATAGCCAATCCTCCAAGAGCTTACAGTTGGCCCCGTAAGAAAAGCCCTGTAAGCTCTTGGAGTGTGTGGGTGTGTGGCCTAATATGCAAAGGAGTTCCTGCTACAAAGAAAAGACCTGGCGGCCCTTATTAGGGCAGAAAGGCAGGTTACTCTTTTTGTGAAATAAAATAATTCAAACAGAATGCACCACACCAGTTGGGCCTTGATGTGTTGGGTCTGTGACCTTTTGGCCCCTATTCAAACATCACGATCAGTGTTCTCAAAAGCAGGACAACTTTGCCCGGAGGTCAGGACAGGAAGGTTCAATCGCGCTCTCCTACCGCATGTAGGAAGAAAACTGAGTAAAGTATCATTCCCCCTGGACCACAGACACTTAATAGAAAAGGAGAGGAAATCAAGAGAAAACCCTCGAAGACAGGGTTTAGCTCAGCAAAGCATCCGTGCAGAAACAGGTATAAAGCTGCAAAGGGTTCCAGACACACAGAGCTCTCCTTATGAAGATGCTATTAACACAGAGGCGGGCAGCCCTCATTGCCGGACGGTGTATAAAACCTTGTAGCTGGAGTGGGACTGCAGCTGGCCGAGGTCAGTCAGGTGCCAGTGGTCCACTGCGGGGGCGATCTTGGCCCCCACCTGCCCACGTACCATGCCATCTGTGAGGGGGATGTTCAGAGAATTGGGACGGCTCCTATGAGAGAGACAGACAGACAGAAAGAAGAGGGGAGGGAAAGCATCAGAGAAAGCACCAGCCGACATTGGAAATATAGAAACCAACAAAATAAACCTTTGTAGTTATAATTGAAGCAACTTAATTACTTTCCCATTCAGAAAGGCTCACGGCAATCAGTGCCAGATTAAACCCTGTGGAGGCTCCCAGGCAGTCAAAATTTTAAGGCCCCCTTGCAAATTGTCTCAGATTCGGAGCACCCGCTTCACCACCTATGGTCCCTGCTGCAGCCTGCAGGCACCTTCTTAAAACCCCCTTTTACTAAGCTGTGGGGGAAAGGCACAGAGAGGCAAACTTGGCGACTACACCAGCAGCTGGGCAAAGAGCCCCTCTGTGCATGCAGGCTGGGAGGGCTGCAAGCAGGGGGGAAACCAGGGGGAAAGCCAGCCTGGGGCCCCTAAAGGTGTGGGGGTCCACAGGCCAGTGCCTACTTGGCTTAATTGTTAATCCGGCCCTGACAGCACTCCTGGAACAAATCTGGGGATGCAATCATCCAGAACTAGAATAGCACAGGGGTCTCCCGAGGCAGTGGTGTGCCTATGAATCCTAAATGTGGCTGCACATGTCCTCCAAGTTCACAAATGTGCATTGCCATGTTATGATTAGATTCTGATGTACCTTTGGGATAATGCTGTTGTTCCAGGATACCATTTTATTCAGATTACACAGCTCACTTTTTTACAACTTTTTTATATTGCCATTTGATTTACAGGGATGTTTGTTTCACTTCCTGTGATTTAATGTATTTTTCCTGGAATCAACCTTGGATATATATTTGGAGAGGCAGCCCACAAGTACTTTGACATACAGAAACAAGTCTTACTGAAAATCAGACTTTCCGTTTTATAAAAAAAAATCTCTAGTCCTCGTGGATGTGAAAATACGCCTGGAGAAACCTGCAAAGCTACAGGGCGGTGACTGCATAAAACCTTCTGTGGCTGGGTCTTCAGTGCCTTCCCCAGCACTTTGCCTTGGGACTACTACAATCCAAACACATTGTATAGTTTATTCTGTAAGTTCTGCACAAGTCATTGCAGAATTTCAGCTTCTCAGGGTGCAAAATGTGGCCTGCACTCATGCATGACTTGTAAACCGTTTTTTTGTAGCAAAAGTCCCAAGTGTTACCGAGGTGTATGAATCTGCATTGGATATACAACATGCAGTTGCCTTACAGTAGGAGTTGTTCAACTGTGGGATCAGCTGCCTAGGGAGATGATGAGCTCCCCATTATCAGCAGTCTTCAGGTAGCAGCTGCTTGTCAGGGATGCTTTAGGCTGATCCTGCACTGAGCAGGGGGTTGGACTAGATGGCCTCCAGAACTCAATGCTGTGATTCTGTGAACTGGAGTTCACCACTGACTCCAATATCAGATTGAACCCCTCTCTGAGTCACACATAAAACACTGGGCGTAAAAACAGATGTGGCACATTTATTGTGTATATTTATGATATATACACATGCAGATATTCAACAATAGCCTTGTACTTGATGTCTGGTTGGATTCTTCCTCCCGAACCAGAGACATTTCATCTCCTGTCGGCTTTCCCCCAAGATTTAGTTTAAAAACTGCTCTGCCACCTTTTTGATTTTAAGCGACAGTGTGTGTGATCCAACAAGGCTTCTCTTGTGTTCTTACCGGCTTGCTATCAGTAAGTTTTTCTTCTCAGGGCATGGTGAGAAGTAAAAAAAAGAAATATCTTTTCCTGGCTGTCAGATTGCAGTGGAAACGAGTGGCCTAAAACCCCCAACCTTCTTCTTTTTTGTTTGTTTTATCAAAAAATCAAATGCAAAACAAAGACAAAATTCACAGAAAACTGAAACAGTATGAACATTTCCATTTTAAAAGTATAACATCTTACTATAAAACATTCTGTGTGGTAGGACATTTCGTTCAGATAGGTAACTTATTACTGGGTACCATACAGCAATAAAAAGGGTTTCATAATTTTCAGTCAAAGGAATCTGGGTCTGAACAGAAATCTTAGTTATTATAAAGTATTCCCAGAGTCTTTGTTGCCATGCTAGGAGAGATGGGGGATTTTTTATCTATTCAGTGTGCCACAAGTGTAGTCCAGGCAGCTGATATTAACATATGTATTCTTTCTAAGTTTGTTTTATCTTTCCCAAGATCCACCCATTTATTGAGGAGAAGCACTTCAGGTTTCAAAGGTAGGTGTGTGTTTGTAATAAGTGCAATATGTTGTATGATAGTTTCCGGAAGTTCTGTATATATGTACAGGTCCACCATCAATGAAAGTAGTCTCCAATTTCGCCACATTGTTTTATACATTTTAGGCTTATGTCGCTATTTATGTGGTAGAGCACCATTGGAGGTAGGTACCCCCAACCCTCTCCATGATTTGTAGACTGGGCCCCTTTAAGAATGATTGGGCAGACTTTGATGACCCCTCCATGCCATCTAGCACCTTCCTGCAGCGGGTGGGGTGGGGGATAAATGTTTGCTTCCTACTACAGTTCAGAAGCAGGGGGCAGGGAGTTCGGGTTCTGTTCCATTCCTATGAATCTACCCTGAGACCTAGAGCGGTACAGGGATTAGAACACTGAATACAGACAGACGTGTGATTTCAAGCCATGAAGCTACCTAGCCTACAAGGAGGATGAGGAGGGTAAGGTGTTTGGAAGATCATATCCACAGACCTGACCACTTTTGAAGAACATCTTGGACAGATCATGAAAATAACTTGACCTGTCCTATAGGCAAGATGCAAAATGGTTCCTAGAACGCCCTTCCATCAGGGCTGCGGTTTTGGCAGGGGAGGGGAGGGAAGTCTTCAGAGCTGCAAAGAATTTTTCTTTTTGCAGCAAAATGTTCTGAGCAACATGGAAATCTGCAGCCCTGCTGCATTCAGCTCTCCTGAGCTGGGGGTGCTGCAGTAATGCCTGGGAGCCTCTGCCCAGCTGTTCCTTGGCCGCCGTCCATCCATAGGGAACTGGCTAAGAGACAGCTTGGCCTGAGATCTTGCATTAAATTCATGTATTGGCACTCAAGCCCCCAGAGGCACAAAGAAAAACATAATAAACATATGGATAAACATATGGGGCGGAGGTCCATCAGTGATGAACTTTCCATAGTAGTATCCCCCTTCCTCTAGCCATCTGAAGTGCCATAGTCCAATCCTTAGGACTGTACTACTGCATTCTAGTGCATGCTGATGAACAGATCCTTTGAATGATATTGATTTTACTTCTTGCTATGCCCATCCAATAGAAATCTGGCCCTGTGTGAATTTAAATTGCTCTATGTTGCTCGTCAGTTTTTACATAGGCATTTTTAGAGAATGCAATTCATTGTTGTACTGTTTTATTGATGATTTCTAAGTTGCTTTTGATTCTGTGTTGGGAGAAAGGTAGAAAACAAATTTATTTAAATAAAACAATATATTTTTTTAAAAAATCTGCCACCTGCCTAAATCCAGCCTCTGTTTCAAGAGGAGAGGGAATTCAGATCCAGCCTGAC
This sequence comes from Heteronotia binoei, assembly GCF_032191835.1. Taxonomy (NCBI): domain Eukaryota; kingdom Metazoa; phylum Chordata; class Lepidosauria; order Squamata; family Gekkonidae; genus Heteronotia; species Heteronotia binoei. The sequence continues at coordinate 16,658,290 of NC_083242.1, read as the reverse complement.
CACTGGTTGAAAATTTATTTCTTGCGGCCTGAATATCCTTTTCTTTAAGCCCAGCTGTACAGGTGATGCTTGTGGCTAAAGGAGGGCTAATTAAAACATTTTGACAGGAGTGTGGCCCTTTAAGTTCTAAGGAGGTATTACGCCTGGTTATAAAACACAACCAACCTTTGTTTCAATTATCTTACCGTTCAAGGTGGAACCTGGATAACTTTGGAAATGGTACATCACCAATTTTGTTGTTCATTCATTTATACTGATTTGTGTATGTCAATGATTCAGAGTTGAAATTTTATTGCAATTTATGACTGTCTTTTTACAGATCTGAATCCACTATGTTTGTATGGGCTTACTTTTATCATGCTCCATTTTGCAATGATGAATACTGTCATAATTAACGTTAGGCTTGATTTTTTTTTACTGTTATATAACTTTTAATTAATTGGATCATAATTTTATCTTATATTTTATATTAGATCCCTTGATGAAGTAAATTATGACATGTGTAGGGGATCCACAAACACTTAATACTTTCCCCTTACACCTGTTCTTCCGCATTCTTTCTGCCTACTGGTGCAGCTGTTCTTGGTTTTTTTGCTACTTCAAATATGCAAAAATCACTGCAAATAAAGCCCATGGCAGCTCCGTGGTGCAGTGTGGTAAAGCTGCAGTACTGCAGTCCAAACTCTGCTCACAACCTGAGTTCAATCCCAGCGGAAGCTGGGTTCAGGTAGCCAGCTCCAGGTTGACTCAGCCTTCCATCCTTCTGAGGTCGGTAAAATGAGTACCCAGCTTGCTGCGGGGAAAGGGCAGATGACTAGGGAAGGCAATGGCAAACCACCCTGTTAAAAGTCTGCCATGAAAACATTGTGAAAGCAACGTCACCCCAGAGTTGGATAGGACTAGTGCTTGCACAGAAGAAGAAGAATTGCAGATTTACATCTCGCCCTTCTCCCTGAATCAGAGACTCAGAGCAGCTTACAATCTCCTATATCTTCTCCCCCCCCCCCAACAGACACCCTGTGAGGTGAATGGGTCTGAAAGGGCTCTTACAGCAGCTGCCCTTTCAAGGACAACTCCTACAAGAGCGATGGCTGGCCCAAGGCCATTCCAACAGGTGCAAGTGGAGGACTGGGGAATCAAACTCGGTTCTCCCTGATAAGAGTCCTCACACCTAACCACTACACCAAACTGGCTCTCTACAGGAGACTACCTTTATCTTTAAAAAAAAAAAAAACATCACCAATGCCCTCTTCAGGCTCTGGGACTCAGAAGCTCTCCAAAAGGTTCCCAACAGGTTATGCCAATAAAAGTTTTTGGAATTGGAATTGGTTCCCAACACAGACTGCACCTTGGGGGGAGGGGGAACATCCACATTTAGACTGACCCCTACTTTCCATATCACCTCCCACATTTGAGCCGACCCTCATTTTCTCTACCCCCTACCCAACACACACAAATATAAAGTACACATAACCCCAAAAAGCCAGATAGTAGGAATTACCTTTTCCTCCATGACTGACGGTGACTGAAGTGACAAACAGAGAGCAGCCAACACAAGAGAGGCAACGGCACAAGAAGCAAGACAAGAGAACAACCATTAGAGTGCAGAGGTCATGCAAGCGCACTGACGCATGTTATGTGCTCACACAAAATGTTTACTCAAATGGGAATGGAAGATGTTCTACATCCAGCCTCACAAAGCATGCAGCTGTCTTGAGGGCACGACACACACACGCACAATCACTCTGTGATGGACAATGAACAGACAGAGCCAGGCTGGTGCCCATTTCCTATACAAGTATATTGGGGTGGGACATTCTTGAGGACTGAAGGTGCTGGTTCAATGTGTCCAACCCCCACACACCCTGGGCGGGAGGAAGAGGCAATCACGGGTCACCAGCCAACAAAGTTCTCCTGTTCCATCTTGGACTTTCTGCCTGTCCCAGAGGTCTCTTCTGGTTTAGCTCTGAAGTCAACCACAAAAAGAGGGGAAGAGAATCTAAACCAGGGTTGGGCAAACTGTGGCTCAGGAGCCACATGTGGCTCTTTCGCACATAGTGTGTGGCTCTTGAAGCTCCCACCACCCCATCAGCCGGCTTGGAAAAGGCATTTGTCTCTTTAAATCTCTTAAATCACTTCCTTAAGCCAAGCTGGCTGGTGGCTTAGAGAATGTATTCAAAGTTAAAGTTGCTTTCTTTCTACCTTTTCCCCTCTCCTTCCTTCCTTCCACCCTCCCTCCTGCCTTGCAGCTCTCAAACACCTGATATTCATGTACCACAGCTCTCAAACATCTCACGTTCAATCTGTGTGGCTCTTTAAGTTAAGCACATTTGGCCAACCCTGATCTAAACCAACCAAGCATAAACCTCCAAAGGAGGTTCAAAATACTAAGGAGCCAAAGGTTAAAAACATCAATAGTTAAAGACAAAAGTACACGTGTTTATTACAAAAACATATAAAAATCTTGTAGGGGCCCAAATAAAGCTTCATAAAACCATCAAAGTGACAAATGTGTATGAAAGATACATATATGACCTGACGCATTTCAGCCTCCAAAAAGGCCTTCAGAGGTCAAACACAAAGGCTCAGGTACCCTTGTGTATCAATAAACAACACATGACTCAAAATGGAATGTTCCGATATGGATACAAATGACACCATTTTTGGAAGGCCACAAATGTAACTGGCCTTATGGCAACACAGCAATTACATATACAGCAAATAATATTGCAAATATGTACTTCCCAGTTCAGGTCCTAAAATCTAAAGTAAAATCCCTTTATCAGGATCAGTGTAACCTCAGTATGTATTTTGTCCATAACTATTGATGTTTCTAACCTTTGGCCCCTTAGTCTTCTAAACTTCCTTTGGGAGGTTTAGTTCTAAAGTCAGCCTGAACCCATTCCATCGCTTCACCATAATGAAATGAATAAACTCAGGCCCACATAGGACGTGGCAGTCAGCCACGAGAGTTGTTGAAAAAACACAGATCTGGCCCAAGCATGAAGAAAACAGAGGGTGGGGCTGTGATGGGTGGGAAATCAGGCACAAGTCTCCTGCGATGTGATTTAACAGATTTTTCTTTAGTGGACAAAATATCGCATTGACTTTAACTTCCTGAAGTTGTTTTCACTTGTTACAGAAACATTGACAGTTCCATGTTCAGAAAGAACTCACCACATTTTTTAAAAGGCATTTATCAGGCATGAAGGAAGCCAGTTCAGATAATTACTACGGAGCAAGGGAAGGGTGGTTAAGCTTTCCCATCATGCTGTTTGACAAACTGAAAACGTTTAGTCAGGTAAACCTGTATGGGGACCCATATATACCAGCAGGCAAATCACAGCTCCCTGGTGCCATTTTACTTACAGAAAATAGAGGGAAATGATTGGCCGCACTCCCTGTCCAAAAGTGAACTGAGCCCCACTGAACTGATAATTTCATTTTGGAAACACTGACAATTCCAGATGCAGAACTCCCAAAAACTGGTTTAGCCCTGAAACCAAAGGTAAAGGGGCCACAGAAGATAAGCTGAAGGCAATCTCATCTGGTCACTCTTCCTTCTTTCTACACAACCACAAGAGACCCAGGCTTAAAAACATAGAAGTCTGTGTTATTGTGTCCAGTTTAGCTTTGACACTTTATTCGGTGCCCTAAGAATTCCAGCTTTCCTTTATAAAATAAAAACAAGCTTCAAGCCTGCAGAATGAAGTGTTTTTGTTTTGTTTTTTTTTTGGGGGGGGGAAGATGCAGGTGAGGCTCCAGGAGCCAGAAAAGGGGTGGCAGGGAGGGGCATACTAGGACCCCGGGGATAAGAATTTCACTGTCCTGTAGAATCAACAAGGCAAAGCAAACAAGCCAATGTTCATTTCCTTAAATAGGCGTAAACCCATATTGGCTGTGCAGAATTTGTTTATTTTTTTTAAGAGTATGTAATATAGTCTGATCAGACTGGGGCACTAAATCACATGCCCAGGAAACACCATTTGCTGTCCCTCATTGCTAAAGCTTATCAGGCCTGTTCACACAGAAAAGGCACTCATCTTCAGTTCAGCAAAAGGTTCCCCAAGATATCGGTGAAGTTGCCTACTTGGGAATAAGCCTTCACAGTGGCCCGTTTTTAACTGTACTGGACCAGCAGTTAGAACTTCCACGGAATTTTGATGCAGTCTCTATTTGGAACTGTGCAGAAGTTTATCTTGACTCCATTGTGATCCAACAAGTTCCCTCCCCCCCACCGTTTACATTGTGCTGTCTTGTGACAAGTATATGTACATTCCATCTGAATACACATTCATTTGTGTGTCTATCAGCCTATAATCACAGTGTTTTGTCTTGTTTTGCACCACACTCATAAGATTCAGATTTCAGTCCCCTCCTACCTCCAGTCATTGAAAACCAGTCTGGGATGAAACCTGAAGGGTAATCAGATCCCTAAAAGAAGTACATATGGACATATGAAGCTGCCTTATACTGAATCAGACCTTCGGTCCATCAAAGTCAGTGGCTCTCCAGGATCTCAAGCTGAGGTTTTTCATACCTACCTGCCTGGACCCTTTTGAGTTGGAGATGCCAGGGATTGAACCTAGGACCTTCTGCTTACCAAGCAGATGTTCTACCACTGAACCACTGTCCCTCCCCTATTTTCAATAATCTTTATGGCTGGTCCACACAGTCTGCTTCCCCTATGCATGAACAGCCTTGGCTGCTGCTCAGACACCTGAATGCTAGCCACTGCTGCATGGACAATACATTAATAGATCACCAAGCATGTGCCTCAAAATCTGCATGTGTATCAGGAAATCCAGCTGTCTGAACCAGCCAGTCTCTCTGCAGCCACACTCACAAGGAGCAAATAGCTGCTCAAATACACAGAACAGACTAACATAGAATATCCAGCACGAGGGGTGAGGATGGAAGCTAGAAATGCACACAAACTACCCACCCATGCAAAAAGTGCAACAAACATCCTGAGAGTGGATGAGGCACACTGCGTTGCATATGTATGCAATAGTGCAGCCGAAAGCATGGAAATGCACACATCTCTCCAAAAGACTGGGCAGAAAGCGACACACGACAAGCCAAATGTGGAGAGGGAGCATAGGAAAAATGAACATGGTGGGGCAACTATACAGCTCTGAAGCCATATGCTCACAAGGCACGGCCTGGAATGAAGGGAAAAGCCCCAGCACCATGGTACACTCACAGAGGATGCCCTGACCTTTGTCAAAGACCTGTGCAGTGTGGCACCTCTTCTTCGTCCCAAGAGGATAACAACACACCAGTGCCCAGTGGCACAACAAAGGACTCTTCCAGCTCAGAGTACAAAAAAATAAGTGTTGCCATGTTCCACATCTCATCCATTGGCTGTTCCACCACTATTCCTGGTATACCCCATCATATTGCTCCCCTTACACAACTGCCTAAAGATCACAGTTGTCTGAAAACAGGGGAAGGACATTTTATGGCTGGAACGATTTCTGTCCACATTATTAGGGGGAGGTATTTGTGAGTTTCCTGCACTGTGCAGGGGGTTGGACTAGATGACCCTGGAGGTCCCTTCCAACTCTATGATTCTATTGCTTTGCTCCCCACCAGAGGCTGATCTAGGGATGATCGCCACAACACTCTAGGGCCTCTGACAACTTTGCTTTGGGGATATTGATTTCTCAAAGCCAAGTTTCTATGCAAAGGAGGGAGAAGGACAACACAGAGGAACAAGATTTTCTAGGGAAGTGGATGGCTAGCAGTTTGGCCAGTGGTCCACTGCAGAGGGCAGTACAGGGGCAAAAGACAGAACCCAGACGGATGACATTTGATGGAAACCTGGATCTTGATGGAAAGCTGTGGGAAAAGAAGGTAATCTGAAGCAGAAGTGGAGTGAAGGAGAGGGACTTCTCTTGCCAGTCAGTTTCCTTCCAAGCTAGAGAGCAAGAAGGGGGAGGAAACCTGCAAAGGAGGTGAGGATGGATAAGAACTGCCTGTCACTTCTCCCCTTTAATCTGCAATTTTCAACAAAGTCTTGGGGACTCAACTCCAGGTCTCTGCTGAACATCTCAGGACTTGCCCAGGCATGACATTTCCCACATGTTCAGTTGCAAGCCACCTGTTAAATGTTGTTTAAATGTCTGATTAGACTCCTTTTCTTCTGTGTTAGCCTTCCAAGAAAACAGCTTCCCCATATACCAAAGAGTGTCCCCCTCATCCCCTTTGTCAGAGCACCAAGAAGGGATGTTGCTGTCTGTCTGGACTTGGCCCCTGGTGATCAAGGCCCCAGAGAAAGAGGCAAAGGGAAACTGTCTACTGTCTAGGGCAGGGGTGTCAAACATGTGGCCGGGGGCCGAGTCAGGCCCCCGGAGGGCTCCTATCAGGCCCCCAAGCAACTGGCTGTCATCATGTTTTGTTCTCCCTCTCTCTTGCTTCCTTCTGCATAACAGCTTGCTTTGTGAGGCTTGCTCAATCGCACAGGAGTTACAGAGTGAAGCCCCTATTTCTCCCTTGGCTAAGGCTCCTCCCTTGGGGAGGAAGGGAGAGAGAGCTTGCTTTGCTCTCTCAATCACACAGCGCAGCTACTGAGGCAACCCTCTCCTCCTTCTATTGCCTGAGGCTCCTCCCCATCCTGGTCGCCTGGGGAAGGAAGGAAAGAGTCAGAATTTTCTTCGCCCAGTTCCCTGGATCCCATGAGAAAAATATAAAGTAAGCACCTTTAAGATCAACAAGTGTTAATGTTTTAAGCATGTTTTAAGTTTTTTCTTTAAAAATATTTAATTGTGTTTGTTTGTGTTCTTTATAAAGCTTGTATCTCTGCTACCGAATCTTAAATAGGTACACACATGGCCCAGCCCAACAAGGACTCATTTATGTCTGATCCGGCCCTCATAACAAATAAGTTCAACACTGCTGGTCTAGGGAGCACTGCTTTTTTGGAAGGATAATGAGAAAAAAGAGCAACAGTGAAAAAGCAGCTATCCTGTGAAATGGACACGTGAGCAATGCAAAGTCCAGCTACATCCAGACTCTTTCACTCAATTCCCCTTCCAGGAACATCAAATTTCCAGGTCGCTGAGACTAAGCAATTTCAAACAGCTTTCTGTCTGGCCTGGGACAGAGACTGCAGACAGCATAAAGGCAAGGCAGTCAATGGGAGAAAACGCAAGATGAATCCAGCTGCAGAAACACTGGCTGGGGCTCCTTTCAGTCATTTTTTGAGGAAAGCACTGGGAAGGGCCAACCAGGAACTGGATCAACACTGCATGCACACACACAAAATAAGCCCAAAATGCTTGCAAGCACAGACCAAGGATGCACCCCTACCTCCTCCCTGGAAGACCACTCTCATTTTGACTATTTCCTGCCACCTGCTGCATCTTGGAACGCTCAATGTGTTCTACGTAGGTCTGAATCATCTGTGAAAACAAGAGAAGAATTGAGAAATGACTCCTCTTTGAGCTGTGCCATCAAGGTGCTTGGCAAAATACACAAGACAGGTTCTGGCTCCAAAGCCTTACCCTCTGAGGCAAGGAAGATAAGAAAATGAGACAGAGATAACAGAAGTGGGGGGATGCTTTTTTTTTTTGCAGTTATACATAGTGTGTAAGAGTCCTAGGAACACACAAGGTGTGAGTTCTTTACGGTTGTAAACAATACACACAATTCTACCCCATGAATTTACAGGTGAGCAATGTGCTATTTTGATATGCTTGTACAACTGACTAGGCACAGACATCAGGAAGCAAAGACCTGAGGAGTCTTCCCAATATGATTGTGACTACTGAGACTGTCAATACGTCTGGAGGATAGGAGGACACATCTATTTGCATCAAGAAACAAAGCTTTTAAGGACATGACTAGCTTTAACTGCCTCTTCCTGTCTGAAACCATACATCGGGTGCCTGCAAGCCATCTCCCACGAACTACTATCCACACCAATGAAAGGTGAAACAGTCAGATACCTCTGTGTGGCGTTGATGAAGGGCGTTGTATTCTTTCTTCATTTCTGATTCACGTTCTTCCAACCGGGAAACTGTTCATTAAGGAGAAAAAGGAAAAGAGAATAATTTAAATTTTATTGTGAACCCTAAAAAATCTTAGCAGTTTTGTTGCCTTTTTCAGTAAATTTTCCAGCCCAAGCTGACTATTTTTTTTTTTAAATGGAGGCAACCAGAGAAGAGCACAATATTTCAAAGGTGGCACTGGTAACCTCAGACTGATTTGGCACTAGGGCTTGTTCCGGGTGGAGAGCCTTTTTGCTCCCGGCGCTTCTCTCCATTTTTGCACAAGTTGCTGTGGAGCTGCGGGTTGGCTTGCTACTTTCCCATAGCAAGCAAAAACCGCTTGTAAGAGGATCTAGCTTGCCATGGGAAAGTGGAGTGCCAACTCACAGCTCTGCAGCAGCCTGTGTGAAAACAGAGAGAAGCGTCGGGAGCAAAAGGGCTCCCCACCCGGAACAAGCTTAGTCTGAAACTGGTCTCACAGAAATATACGGAGTCATTTCAGTACTGGCTTATTTGTTTTCAGTCTGCTTCCCAATAATCCCTAGCCAACACTGAGTCAGTTTGGTTCTTTATTATTATGGCAATTCGATCAACATATAATCAGTTTTACAGTTTACAGTTTTACAATTTTACAGAATGATTCTATTTCAGAGGAGGAGGAGGAGAAGAAAAAGAAGATGACTGCAGATTTATACCTTACCCTTCTCTCTGAATCAGAGACTCAGAGCATCTTACAATCTCCTATATTTTCTTCCCCCACAACAGACACCCTGTGAGGTAGGTGGGGCTGAGAGGTTGCCCTTTCAAGAACAACTCCTGTGATAGCTATGGCTGACCCAAGGCCATTCCAGCAGCTGCAAGTGGAGAAGTGGAGAATCAAACCCAGTTCTCCTAGATAAGAGTCCGCACACTCAACCACTACACCAAACTGGTGCTCAACCTGTATTTGTAGTTACAATGTAATTTCCATAGACTGAGTCAATATTTTCATCTAGCTGTCCACCATCACACCAAAATCTCTTTCCTGATCAGCGACTGCCAATTCAGTCTCTCATCAATATAAATATGTTTTTTTGGGGGGGCTGCCCCAATGTGGACCATTTCACACCAGCACTGATTCTCAATTTCAAAGGCAACAAATTGTATGACAGCTATTCATCTTGTTTATCTATTGCATGTAGATCGGATGTCATGCCATTATCTTGGACCTTCACTACTGCCCCCAATACTTTGTTGAAAAGCCCAAACACACACTCACTAATTGATTGAATAAACACGGTGTTGTAAGCCGTGGCAGGATGGCTTAGGCTGAGTCTATTGAAGTTGAATCCAGTGAAGCCTGAGTCGTGGCTGTCTGGGCAGGGAAATTCCCTTACCAGCATTTGATGGTGCACCAGGTCAAAAGCTTGGAGGTGCTGCTGGAGCCTGCCTTGACAATGGAGGCCCAGATAGCAGCCACTGCTAAATTCGCTTTTTTCCATCTTAGGCAGGTGAGGCAGTTGGTCCCCTTCCTGGAGCGTGGCGACCTGGCAATGGTGATCCATGCAACAGTCACCTCAAGGTTGTACTACTGTAATGCCCTCTACTTGGAGCTGCCCTTGTGCCAAACCCGGAAACTACAGCTAGTGCAGAACGCGGCGGCCAGGCTGCTATTGAGGCTTCCCAGGTGGGAGCACATACAGCCTGGACTGCAGGAACTGCACTGGCTGCCAATAGTATACCAGATTCATTACAAGGTGCTGGTTATTACCTTTAAAGCCCTATATGGCCTAGGACTTGCCTACCTTAGGGATCATCTCTCCCCACACATTCCCCAGAGGGTACTTCGATCTGGATTTCAAAATCTATTAGTAATCCCTGGGCCAAAGGAGGCCAAACTAAAGATCATCAGAGAGGGCCTTCTCGATCACAGCCCCCTACTGGTGGAATTAACTGCCAGAGGAAGTGAGGGCCTTGCAGAACCTTGTCCAGTTCCACAACGCTGCAAGACCGCTCTCTTCCAGTTGGCTTTTAATTGACGCAGAGCCTATATCGTAGGAAACTGAAGAAATACCGTCGTCCCGAAAACATTTAACATCAAAGAGATTAGCACCAAATTATTTTTGACTCTTTTTAACTACAGCATGTGTAATTTTTATAATATGTATTGATTTTAATTGTTGTGATTTTATACTGTGAGCCACCCTGAGCCTGCTTCGGTGGGGAGGGGATAGAAATCAAATCAAATAAATAAATAACTAAATCCTTTAGAAATGCATATGTGATCTGTGTTCTTCATCCTGTCAGTCACAGTCATAACAAAGTCCCACTCAATCTAACAGAACTTGTGGGCAAGACACAGGGGTTGTAGCCACACATATGTGCTTTCACTTACTCTGGTCTGCATAATTTTTGGTCTTCAGCTCCAGCTGCCGTGTTTGAAATTCAAGGTGCTCAACCTGTATTTGGAGTTCCTTCTTCTCTTGTTCCAGTGCATCTTCAAATTCAATGAATTTCTACACAGAGCAAACAATACACGGGTGAGCCACAGAAGACGAGAAACTGTATGTGGATGCCACACAACTGTGGGATTAAAAGTTTTTACAACCTTCTCTCCAACGTGTAAGCTTTTCAAAATTTCAGACAAACATCCTGCTCTTATTCATTCAGGTAAGTCGCATCCCAGAAGCTTTTTACCCCTGAGAGCATTCAAACTGGCACACCATAAGAGTTTACTAAATATCAATTCAACTTACGACAGCTGTAGGAGATAAAACAATGAAAAGCAGTAACTTTCTAATCTATAAAGTCAGTAATAAAGGAATCCCCCACCAAAAAAACACACTTCATACAGCAGAGTTTTGAGAGCAAAAAGACTTGAAAAATAAGCAGTAGAACTGCCTAGTTCCAAAGGTGCTCTGGAATTTCTGTCAGAAAAGGCCAATTGCCACTCCAGTGTCAAGCCCTGTCACAAGCACTTTACAGCCTCACATCAGATAACATGGGCTCCAGATGATCAATCATTCACATCTTTACGTTACCCTTCCTCAAGATGACATATATGGTTTCGCCTGAGGAGTCAAATCATTACAAATTTGAGTTATAGCTCAGATTCCATAGTATTATTCAACTCTCCAGTTCAATTCCAGTCCGGGCGTTAACATTGCAATGCATTTTAGTAACCAGCTCAAACCATTTGAACAAGTTTTAGATGCATTTAATGAAGGCTAATGGCATGATGTTGGCTTGCAGTGCAACGCTATAAAGTGGATAGGAAAGGGAGTTCAGTTGGAAAGCATGCAGTACGTTGCCTTTCCAGAGGCCTGCTAGAAATGGCTCGCTAAATCAAAACAATACAGTAAAATCAACAATGAAAGATTAGCAGTTGTAAGCCCGTTGTTTTATGGACTGCTTTGTAAGGCTGTCTGTGGCCTCCCTATGGCCAATAAAAAGAGAGACTTTCCTTCCAGGATAGAAATTGCTTGAAATTTCCAGGTGCATAATCCAGTTATTGAACTGCATGCAAAAAACATGATCATTATGTCAGGGCTCCTTCTCTTCCTTAGGCTTTAGTTTAAATTAATACTTTGCCTATATTATATATAGTAGGGGTGGCCAAACTGTGGTTTGGGAGCCACATGTGGCTCTTTCACACACATTGTGTGGCTCTTGAAGCCCCCACTGCCCCATCAGCCAGCTTAGAGAAGGCATTCGTCTCTTTAAATTACTTCTCAAAGCTAAGCCAGCCAGCAACTTGGATAAAGCATTTAAAGTTGCTTTATTTCCACCTCTCCCTCCCTCCTCTCTTCCCCATCTATTTGCTTCCTTCCCTCCCTTCACGTCTTGTGGCTCTAAAATATCCGAATTTATTCTGCATGGCTCTTATGTTAAAAAAAGAATTATATACCAAACTTGCTTAAGAAATCATTCATTTCTGCAGAGTGAACCTCCATACCCAAACAAACAAACCAGCAAGCAAAATGTGATTATTCTATTTTAGGAAGAAAGTCTCCTCTTAGACAGTAGTCAGAGGTAAGCACTAAGATTTAGTCCATGGCCAGGAGCAAAGCAGTTATTTTTCCAAAACAGCTTAAAACAGCTAACTGCCTTTCAAACTGGGTTCCCTTCCCTCCCTTTCGCACAGCCTTCCTTCTTTTTCTAAGTACCACTTGCCTTACCCCCAGTTCCTGAGCTGCAACTTGAGCTCCAGAAGAATGGTCAGCTCCCAATCCTGCCTGCCTATCCCTCCTGCTTTGTCTCCTCCTCTTCTCAGCTAACTCACCTCTCACCATCCCTCAGAAGAATCTCTTGTGCACCAGACTACTGATTTGTGCTTAGCGGTTCACATACAAGCAAGCAAAGTATTTTACACAAAGGTTCAGTGAAAAGGCCTCTCTAAACCGGTTCCAATTCCATTTGACTCCATGAGAGACCATGGAGTGGGCCAAGGTAAGCAAGTGACCTTCTTGACTAGGGCACCTGAACCCAGGTCTCCCCACTACTTATCTGGAACTCTCTCACCACTATACTCCCCTACCCCACAAGTCCTGTGTAGGATCATATGGGTAGAGGGCATCCAAGTACTTTGGACCTGAGCCATTTATTAATTTCTTTGCTTACAGTTTATTTCTAAAACATATCTCTTTTCGCTCAGCCTAGAAGATTATCAAGGCGGTTTACAAAATGAACCAAAAATATCACAGATCATCAAGAAAATGCAATTTAAAAAAATTATCCCCTTTCCCCTAAAAATCCCAGCATGCTGAAAGAAGCGCAGGAACATAAGGGACCTCACTGTAGTTCATAAAGCATATTCACCACAATGGGTTCCTGTTAAAATCTGCTTCAGTCCTGCAAGAGGGCTGAGCCACTTGACTCAGCAAACATTTAAAATATACCTCAGACAGAAGATAGCAGTGAGTGATTCAGAACATTTGTACATTGTTCTTATATTATGAACTGCCATGTATTCCAAGTTCAAGTAAGCAAAAACATACAAGTTGATAATATTTGAGAACCTGTTATTCTCATATGTCATAAATTGACACCAACACGAAACATATAGAGACCAGCACAAAACAGATTTCTTGTCTTCCCTCCTCATATGCTAACAAAGGCATCCATCCGCTAAGTTACAGATCCTATTAAACTAGACCATATAAGCATCACTCTGCACACCTCACTGTTTATCGTGCTGCTGCAACCAGATTTTCCTGCCTGCACATTGCAATCCAGAAAGAGAATGACTGCAGTAACACAAAATGTAGGCAACAACCAGCAATGTATGGATGCAACCTAACAGGATGAGGAATAACGTGAAGCAGATTGCCAGAATAGCTGTAGCCTCCCTTCCCACCCCCTGCTTCCCTCCCGCCTCTTGGTCTGGGTTTCTCTGGAAGCATTGCTGCCCATTAACCTCCTACAGCCAGACCCTCACTGAGTCTCCTGGGACAGGCTTGGAAAGCAAGCCCTTGCAGAGTTTCCTGGGACATGACCCTAAGTAAACACACACAGGTGAGAGCAGCCCTAAAGAATGTAAAAGCTGGAGAAGTTGGCATTTGAACCTGGGTCTCCCACCACCTCGTTTATCACTTCCAACCACTACATTCTAACATTCTCAAATTGTTTTGCACACCATGTTTGTTCTGCAATACCACAGGCACCAGAGCAGGGGTGGCCAAACTGTGGCTCAGGGGGCACATGTGCCTCTTTCACACTTATTGTGTGGCTCTCGAAGCTGACTTGGAAGAGGCATTTCTACCTTTAAATCACTTCTCCAAGCCAAGTCAGCTGGCAGCTTGGAGAATGCATTTAAAGTTAAAGTTGCTTTCTTTCCACCTCTCCCTCCCTCCTCCCATCTATTCGTCTGCCCACCTTCCTTCCTGTCTTGAGGCTCTCAAACATCTGATGTTTATTCTATGTGGCTCTTACATTAAGCAAGCTTTGCCACGCCTGTACTAGAGGAATGGCACCAACGTCAAGGACTTGGGGCCACTTAACTTTAAGAGCCTAAGACCTTCAGGATTTTGGAGGAGTTGTTTCCCCTACCTACAAAAGGTCCCCCCCCCCCGCAAAGAAAAAGTTGCAACAAAGCAAGAGCCAGGAAGTGAAACCAAACAGTAACATCAAGCCAAACAGAGTGAAAGGAAAATTAAATAACTGAAAAGCAGACATGTCTCTATCCCACCATGCTATCTACCATCAGTAGAGCACAAGCAATTGGTGAGGGTCTCAGCCCAACAGAAACAGCCAAGGCACACGGAGAACCCATCTCCCTCAAACCAGAAATTCCCATAGAGAGAACCTCATTATCAGGAAAAAGTCAAGGCTAGATTTCTACAGCACTGTGGGGAACCATCCAATCATGCAGTTCCTTGTCTCCATTCTGGTCAAATCCTGGCTGAATTGTGTTCAGCAACTGCTATTTGTGACAGCTGATGTCCTATTATGGCTCAGAAACTGAGCCATGAATAAGGAATGCCCCAAAAGGAATTTAATCTCTGCCACATATTTACAAGGTGGCCTTGGACATAACACTTTTATTCAGATCACTTGCAATACAGGGAATGCCACGGACCTACCTTACTGGATTATTGTAAGGCTTAAAATAATGTATGTGCATCATCAAATGCTACATAACCCATTCGTAAAACATAACACATTTGTATTTTCCAAACAGGCAAACTCATACAACCAAACTCAAACAGTCAAACATGTAATGAACTGGTAATTTCATTCATCCGTTTGCAACACAAATTACAATTTTGCTCCCTACCAATCAATTCTGATTAGGAAACCTGGACAGGGGAATAAACAACCTCTTTTGTGAGGGAGGTAGTTTTGTAGAGGGTTTTGTGGGTGCGTGCGCACACTCCTGGAAGTCATGGCAGCCACTGGTGACTGACCCCTACTGGGGGCCTGGAGGATATTCAGAGATGTGGCTGAATGAAGCCCACCCCTGCTGGTATTCCAAGGAGGTCTCCCATCCAAGTACTTGTGAGAGTCAGCACTGCTTAGCTTCTGAGATCTGATGAGGTTGGGCTAGCGTGGGCCATTCAGGTCATGGCTGAAATAAACAATCTCTTGTGGAGTGCAGAGTGGTTGTATTAATTTGGTCCAAAGTCATTTTATTTTTGCTGCTGTGGGCTACGATTATTTTTAAATCTTTAAAAACACAATACAAAACCTGCTTTGAAGACTAAGAAGCCAAGGCTGCATATGCAAAAAAATGCCCCAAGTAAACAGGTTTCTTTACTCAGAAATCAGCCTTTCCATGTTCAGTGAAGCTTACGCCTAAGAAAGGATGCATCTAAGCACAGCAAATTCACAGTCCCCTTTAGTTTAGACGTCATTCTTCAGCAAGCATAAAATCCTACTCAAGTGTCATCCACTGCTCGACCTTTAGGTTTGGTTATCATTCATATTGATTTCTTCATCTCCATATGTAGTAAAACCTTGGACTCTAAAGGCAAGGAGAAAGGCTACTTTCTTGTCTCGCTAACCATTTTAAAAGAAGCAGCTATGCTACATAAATTATCTATTTTATTTTGGCTGTAAAAGCATATAGGTATACATTTTATATTGTTTACAATAGCAGCAGTCCAAAGGATTCATCAGCATTGATGAAATGTCCGCAAAAAATTTTAAGGATTCAAAGATTCAGTGACAGACTGATAACACAAACACCTAATATTGTTTCATGACTTCTTCTCCTCCTCCTTTTGCTGAGGCTCATGCAAAGCCAGCTACTGATCTGGCATGTTCTTAACTTGAATCTACCAATAAGGAGCTGGCAGCTCAAGTCAGAAATCGGACAGACATCAGAACGGGGCCTGCTGGATCATGGTAAAGGCCCATCTAGTCCAGCTTGCTCTTTCCCAGAGTGGCAAACAACTATGGCACAGAGAAGCCAAAGTCCCCCCAATTTTGTCTGCCAGCAGCTAGGAATCAGCAATATGCTGCCTCTGAACAAGAAGACTTCTAGCCATCATGCCTAATATCATGGCTAATCCCCTTTAAATGCTACCCAAACTAGAAATGTATAGAAAGCTTCTAAGAAAATTAGGCATTTCAGTAAGCAATGGGCATCTCTCTTAATAACTTAAAAATAAATTCTACCCACCCTCCCAAACATTTTCTTTCTATCTTGAGATAACACAAAATGGCACAAATGGACACGAAACTAAACTAGTACCCCAACACTAATTTAAATTCAAGAATCAACATGGCTAACCCACTGGATTCGTTACATAAATTCCATTGTTATTGTAACGTTCTCTCTTCTTCCTTTTCCACATTGGAGGTTTAGATTAGCCAAAATCCAGGGCAAAAACCTTTCAAATAAATTAAAAGAGAAATAAATCCAGCCATTGAAATCAACAAGATTTTGAAGTGCTTATATTTAGGCAGGATTATGGCCACTATATATATTTTAATCTCTCTCCTATTAAAAGTAAAGATCACAAGAATGAAGAATATTAAAGGATGCAGCCACGTTTCGGGGAGGAGAAAAATAAGAACTGGATAAAATTTGTTTCCTAATTCCAGACCAAGGAAAGACTTTGTATTCCTATGCCTGCGATTAAGTGGACTGCAGAGTACACCACCTGCAGAAGAGGCTTTCCAGGAAGACAAACAAAACACTGAATTCTCATAGGCCACGTTCCATTTTCATGTTTCTTTTTACATCCATTCAAAGCTACCAGTTTGTATCCCTACCCACACTGCATGGCAGAGTTATGACGTGAAACATGTCACTCAAGCAGCCAGGAAGAAAGGCCTTGTGGTTGGTTTCATGGATTCAGGCATCTACACCTGGCAACCCCCCAACTCTACCTGAACCAGCAAAAGCATAACATCAAAAAGCCCCTGCTAAGAAGAAGCAATAGGAAGAGCCACTGACGGGAAGCGCCAAATTGCGAACCTATATAACAGAGGGGAGGGGAGAGATCTCTGGGCTTCAGGACTATATCCATCCAAATGAACCCCCTCATTAAGAAACGGCTCCTTTTCCACTGTTACAAGCACACGCCTGTCACTGTGGGATCCCCCCTCCCTTTTCTCATTTCACCCAGAAGGCATGGCTGGGCACAAATAGTGGTGGGTGGTCAGGTTGAGGGCAGGAGAGAGGGGGTCAGCCTAGCTCCTGGAAATGAAATCCTGGACAAGCAGGGAAGCGAGCAATGCTGCAGGAGATAAAAATCTGGTAGGAAGACTTTCTGGGGGATGAAGGAGGATGCCTGCCATAACACATGTACTGAGAGTCACAGGTCCGAGATCCCAGGACATGCATTCCAAGCTGGAGTTGCCATGCAAGGGAACGATGCCTAGATAAAGGCCCTCTAGGCTGGTAAAAGGCCCCAGTTCTCAGGGGAAAGGGCAGATTGAGAGGACTGGTAGGCAAAGAGCAGCCTTCAAGCCCACCTGCCTAGGGGGATTTTCAAGGGGTTGGCCAAGCCCGGCCACTAGGCAAACTAGGTGATTGCCTAGGGCGCCGGCCTTCTGAAGGCACAGAATTGGTACCCCCCATGTGACTTGGTGATGTCATCAGTGCAGGGGGGGCACCAGAAGTTAGCCTTGCCTAGGGTGCTAGACAGTCTAGGCCCACCTGCAAGGGGACCAGGTCAAAACCAGCAAAGAACTCCACGGAATATAGAATTTCTTCAGGAGTCTGATCATGTTTACACTTCAACTTGTTCTGCCTTCAAAACACACGATGGATTTCAGCGTTTAAAACTGCCGAACACCACACAGAATCAAATGTAGTGGAGCTAATCAGGTTGCACTCTGCACCCTCATTTCTTAAAATCTGCAAAAAACTGATGAGAAAGAGAAAAAAGTCTACCCTGTATTTTGATAAGAAGCCATTTTTCCTGGCTGTCTCCACACTATGCCAAATCACTCAGTATTGTTGCAGTGCCATCCCTGGCACACTGACTTCGACGTAAATCACACATGAGCGTGCAAAGCACTGCAGCCTTCATTATTCTGAATCACAGGCTGCAAACCACATCACCGAGGTGGGGGGACGAGGGGAGCCGGGCTCCATCCCCCCTCCCCCAATCCAGCCACGATCTCCGCTCATTAAATCCCACTGATGCCAGCAGCCGAGCTACTGTGGAGACAGTCTGACCAAACAGCCAATGAGGCGCACTCCTAAACATGGATGGGATTTCAGCCCTTTCCCCTGTCACCTACTGCCAGATCCTTTAACAGGAAATGCAGGGGACTGAACCTGGGGCCTTCTGCATGCCAAGCAGGCTCTGGCCTTTTTAAAATTCTTATTAATGATCATTCTGCCAACTAGCGCAGTGAGGGAGGCCCAGCCCCAGCCACCCAACCTCCTTCTTGCCCGGAGACCTAGTCTGCAGCGAGTGGGCCTGAGCCGGCCTCCTGGGTCCCAGGGGGGCTTAACCCCAGCAAGCCTGCGATCTGCCTGCAGCCCTATACTTCCCCCCAATGCTCAAGGGAGAGGGAGCTGCCCCAACCAAGCCAGGGCAACCTACACTGCAGCAAGTGGCGGGAGCAAGGGCAACAATCCCTCTCTCTCGTGCATTCATCAGCGCGGGGTGGCCGCAAAGGCCAGCAGCCCTCCCCGGGTTTGCAGGGCTCCTCCTCCTCCTGCTGCTGCCGCTGCGGGGCTTGGCGCTCTTACCTCCTCGGCCTGCTTGCGCAGCGCCTTCTCCCGCTCGTACTGGGTGAGGAGCTGCTCGTTGTCCTCGCGCAGCAGCTCCAGCTCCACCTCGTGCTCCTGGTTGTCGGTGAGCACCGAGTCGAGGTTCTCCAGCACGGTCACCACCAGCGGCATCAGCTCCTTCACCACCTCCTCGTCGTAGCAGTGGATGAGGCGCTCGAACTCGCGGTAGATGCTGTTGGCCAGGCCCGAGACGCGCTCCGACATCACCGAGCCCGAGCAGTAGTCGTCGCCCGGGTAGCCCCCCACGCCGCCATCGTCCAGCTGGATCTCCAACATCTTGGCGCCGCCCGGTCGCCTCCCTTCCCTTCCCCTCCCTCACCGCTCCGGCTTCCCCGCGGCGGCGGCGGCAGCAGCACCTGCCTGGCAGACGACGGATGGGATGCTGCTGCTGCTGCTGCTTCGCTCGCCCGGCCTCGGCTCTGCCCACCCGCGCTCGCCCTGCGCCACTGGCCACTCCCGGCGCGGCGCGCACAGGCGCACCAGCGCCAACAGAAGCAGCGCGGCCCCCGGCTTCTTGCCCGGAGGGCTGCAGGAAGAAGGAAGCGCTGGGAGATTCCCGACAGGCCTGGGGGTGGCAGTGGGCCTCTCCTTTTAACAGCATGCTGGCCACCACGACGTGACCGGCGTGATAAACAAAAAAACCCCGAAGTGCAGCACCACCTGCAAGACTAACCACGTTCGTTTTAATAAGAGCTGAAAAGCTTCAGTTCAGGGGTGGCCAAACTTGCTTAACACAAGAGCCACATAGAGTACATGTCAGATGTTTGAGAGCCGCAAGACATGAATGTCAGAGAGCCACAAGGGAAGGAAGGAAGGAAAATAGATGCGGAGGGAGAGGTAGAAAGAAAGCAACGTTAACTGTAAATACATTCTCCAAGCAAGTGATTTAAAGAGACAAATGCCTTCTTGAAGCTGGCTGACAGAGCAGTGGGGGGTTTGAGAGCCACACAATATGTGTGAAAGAGCCACATGTGGCTCCCAAGCCACAGTCTGGCCACCCATGCTTCAGTTCCTTCTGGTCGTGCACTAAAGCTTCTCTTAACTTGACATTTTCCTCCAGGTTGCTTAGCAACCTTCTTTCAGGAGCCAGATATCAGGGTTGCCAGCCTCAAGGTAGGGCCTGGAGATCTCCTGTTATTACATATGACCTCCAGTCTACAGAGATCAGTTCCCTAGGAGAAAATGGCTGCTTTGGAGGGTGGACTTTATGGCATAGTACTCCGCTGAGCTCCCTGCCCTCCCCTGGCTGTGCCCCAAAAATCTCCAGGAATTTCCTAACCAGAGTTGGCAGCCTTCAAATGCCAGTCAAAAATGGGGTTTTGATCCAGATTGGGAAGCATCTATACAAGCGTGACTGCTGGCACTTAATGGCCAGCACAGATGTGGACTAGCCCTTTTAAAAAAACAAACCAATGTTATGTCTAATTATTAAATGCCACAATACCCACTCTAAACTCCATTGATGGACACTGCACAGAAGAGACCATGTGTGGACTGCTTTGGGTAACGTCCCAGGGACATGGAAACTGTCTGCACTCTGTTACTGGCATGAGCCAGCTGATCCAGAGACAAGAGAAGCAGGATAAGGGTGTTTTAAGTTAGAAAAGAAATAGGGGTGTGCTGGACAGCTCCTTGGCATTCATAGTAAAAGAAGAAGACAGCCAGGAAAAGAAATAAATTCTTGGAAAGATTAACTCAGTTTTTCAATCATACAAAAAGTAATGGGTGACTATGACTAATTGGAAATCATCTGCATGTTCTAGAAAGGGGCACAAACATGTCATATAGTGTATTGTTGGAGAAAAGGAGAGTTTTCTTTCTATGCTTCTCTACACAATCTGATGCATGCACTTACTCAGAAATAATGCCCATTGAGCTTACCTCCAGGAAAGTCTGCATAGGGCTGCAACTTCTACCAACCAAGAAGGTGAGAGTAGCATAGATGAAATCTCCATTTTGTCCTCATAAAGACACTCCAAGGTGGGTGGGGGGAAGAGAGAGAATGCTTTGTGGCTGAGTAGGGGTTTAAAAAAAGATGGATCTCCATGTGCAAAGGAAGATAAACAGATATCCATTTGGATTATCTATACCAAGTGCACTCTTATGACATAACAGATAAGACAGTGAATTATAAGTTAAGAAGCTGGTGACATTAATGTCTTCTCTCCTGTGAACACTTGAGGTGGCCTTATACAAACTACTCAGTCTCTCATAAACAACAAATAATAACAGCCCTACGATGAGTTCTAAGTTAAGAAGTTGGTTGCGCAAATTTCATCTCTCCTGTGAACACATTTATTCACATTTATAAACCACTCAGCCTCTCATCAACAACTAATAATAATGGCCGTACAAAGTAATTGTAATAATTATATATCTGTGAAACTCTTTGAAATACAGAAATGCTATAAAAGTGGTAAGAGTAAGGGTAGGCCAACCCTGCCCATTGCTAACATGTCCAGTTTCCTTCTCTGTTCCTACATTTCCATCATAGGTGTTCAGTGGTCAAAGTCCAAAGAGAGGCAATCCAAGAGGAGATTAAGTGAAAGACATCTCCCACTGTTTCCTATGAAGCTACTTATATAGAATTTTCAAAAGAAGAGTACTGAGCCAGAAACAATTGTGGTGCACAGACATTTGAAATAAATCTGTTATACAAATAAAGGTTTTTGGATTGGATTATTGGTTGAAATCTTTTGGTTTCCGAATTAAAATGAGGCTACCAACTGCTGAGCTGAATGGCTTTTGAAACAAGAGAGCTTTGATAAATGATAAGGATGAGAGGTTGCTTAAACTTTTTTCTACTCACCTCTACAGACCAATGGCTTTATTTATTTAGATCAGGGGTCCCAAACCTTTTTGAGCCTGCAGGAATTTTTGAAATTCTGACACAGTAGAAGCAGCAACTGCCGAAGCAACATTATAAAAAATCTGCACAGCAAATCAAGAGTTTTGTTGGGCAAAAGCCCCACCTACTTTCTAAAAGCACTTGGTGGGCACCAGAAAAGGTACCAGTGAGCACCATGGCAACCACTGGCACTACGTTGGAGACCCCTGGCTTAGATATTTATATCCTCAATGGGGAACCAAAGAACATACAACACTCTCCATTTTTATCGTCACAGCAACACTGTGAAGAAGATTAAGTTGGTTGAGAGCTATCAAGAGGGCTGTGGGATTAAGGGGAACCAATACTGGGTTGGTCAGGGTTATTCAGAGAGTGTGTGGGGCTGGAGAAGTCATGTGGTTTTCTTTCATTCAGGATGCTAGAGCACCCACCAGTTCTGCTTATGTTCAGTTTGCCAGACACAAACAGAGAACTGATTTATCATTGGGCAGTTCATTGTTTTGTGAGCAACAGAAGCCTGTTCAGCCAGTTACTTTACATGTATTCAAACACTACATGCTGTTTTAAATGTTTAACTGTTTATATATTTAAATATTGTTTAATTTTATGTTTGACTAATTGTTGGGAGCCGCCCTGAGCCACTTGTGGGAAGGGAGGGATACAAATCATAAATAAATAAATAAATACAGTACTGTGCAGTTGCAGCATTTCCTGCGTGAATATTGTTGTACAGCCTAATGGGAGTCCTAGTCTTCCCCTCATTTGTCATTATTAAGCATCACTCTTTAATTAACATCTTATGCAAGCAGAGAAGAAACCAAGCCAGCTTTTTATATTAAAAAGTGCTTTCTTTAAAGAGTTGTGCTGTTTGACATTTGTCCAAGTGCAGGTATTCCACACTATTTCACATGCATGTTTTTGCATAGCATTATGGGTGTTGTAGTTCCCCAGTGCATTACAGAATTACGTGACCAAAACATCCATTACCCTGGAGGAGAATCAGTTCCACACTCTGAACAGCAGGGAGGAAAATTGCAAAGCAAAAGGAAGTTGAATTCCACTGCCATAGTTACTGCATAGCTGCAAAGCTGTTTCTTGGGATAGATGGAGGCAGTGGCTAGACAAACAAGCTATTGCAGCTGTCAAAAACTGCCCAAACATATTTGCAACAAAGTTATCAGTACCTCCAGATTTCCTATGATTTTGGGGTTGGATCTAAATGATGACAGTAGAGGTGGAGTCCAAGGAAATTTTTTGTGATGCTGGTACTGAAAGGAAGCTTGGCTTGAGGAAAGGAGAATTGGAGGGTTTTGGACAGATGAAGCACATGCCCTCAGATAATCCACCTCCTCCTTTACTGCTCACTTCTCCTATTTCTGAGTTCCCAAACATGTATGTACCAAGATAATAGGATGGGAGACTTATCTTGGCAGTAGTTTGTGTGAAAAGGATCAACAGACCATACACTGAACATGAGGCAGCTGTGTGATGCAGTTGCTAAAAAAAGCAAATGCAATTTTGGACTGCCTCAAACAGAAGTATAGTGTCTAGATCACGTGAAGTGATGGTACCACTTTACTCTGCACTGGTTAGACCTCACCTAGGGTATTGTGTTCGGTTTTGGGCACCACAATTTAAGAAGGATATAGACAAGCTGGAATGTGTCCAGAGGTGGGCAACGAAGATGGTGAGGGGTCTGGAGACTAAGTCCTATAAGGAAAGGTTGAAGGAGCTGGGTATGTTTAGCCTGGGGAAGAGATGACTGAGAGGTGATATGACAATCATCTTCAACTACTTAAAGGACTGTTGCATAGAGGATGGTGCAAAGTTGTTTTCTGTTGCCCCAGAAGGTCAGACAAGAACCAATGGGTTGAAACTAAATCAAAAAAGTTTTCCACTAACTATGTCCACAATAAATCAATGGTGGACAAAAGTATGGGAAACTGCAGCTATGGATAAATTAGCAACCCAGATATATGTTGCAGAAGTACCTACTAGGGAAAACAATTTTATAGAAAAATTGTTCCCCTTCTTCGACTATGTGAGTAACAACAAAGAAGTGAAAGCTACAATTCCAAAGAAATATATTGCTTTTTCTAATTATTAACAATAGTAAGCATATTGTAAACCTTTGTACTAAAAGCACGAACAATTAAAATTGCATATAGTAAGGTACTATATTATTTTTTTCATTTGTTTATATTTTATTGTTACTATTGAATATAACTGATACTTTATACTTTTTATTAAGTTATAAAACATAAAAATTGTATGTTTTTTTCAAAGAGTTTTCCAGTAAACATTAGGAAGAACTTCCTGGCAGTCAGAGCAGTTCCTCAGTGGCACAGGCTTCCTCAGGATACGGTGGGCTCTCTTTTGGAGGTTTTTAAACAGAGGCTAGATGGCCATCTGACAGCAATGCTGGGAAATGCTATTTGCCACTTTGGGGGTCAGGCAGCAATTTTTCTCCAGGTGGGTTTTGCCAGGGATCCTGGAGAGGGTTTTTTCCTGCCATCTTCTGGGATTTGAGGAGTCACTGAGTGTGTTTGTGTGGGGGAGGGGGTACTTGTGAATTTCCCACATTGTGCAGGGGGCTGGACTAGGTCTTGGAGATCCCTTTCAATTCTATGATTCTATTATTCTAATATGCAATTCCACACCGGCACACTCCTCTTTTTAAAAATAGTTTTATGGAGACAATTTGTTATATCACTTTCTAAACATGGATACAAGTGAAAGTTGCATTAGCTGTGATCGATGAATATGAAAGCAAAAACTGCTTAATACAGTTATGGCACTTACTTTACCTTTGGTGTGCCTCTTTCTAATCCGACTCATCTTTGCCACATGTCCCTGTGGAGCACAGCCTGTGATGATCTGGTCTTTTCTACAAAAGACATGAAGCACAGACTTATGTTCTGCCTATCCAGATGTTTTGCCTGAACTCAATCTTTTTAAAACATTGGTGTCTATAAATAATTTAGAATTTACAGTTTGGGTCCCATTAAGCAGACTTAAATTGAGTGTTGACAGCTACCAGTCATTTTGTTTCTAATATATTTTTCTGCTTATATCTAGAGGAAATATATTCTGCTTTGTATATACCAGCTGTCCCCAACCTTTTTGGCACAAGGGACCGGTTTTGTGGAAGACAATTTTTCCACAGTCCAGGGAGGGATGGTTTCAGGATAATACAATTGTGTACTTTATTTCTATTTGTTTGGTGTGGTGGTTAAGTATGCGGGGTCTTACCAGGGAGAACCGGGTTTGATTTCTCATTCCTGCACTTGCAGCTGCTGGAATGACCTTGGGTCAGCCATGGCTCTCACAGAGTCATCCTTCAAAGGACAGTTTCTGGGAGAGCTCTCACAGCGTGTCTGTTATGGAAAAGGAAGGTAAAGGAGATTGTGAGCTGCTCTGAGACTCTGAAATTCAGAGCAGAAGGCAGGATATAAATCCAATGTCATATTTTTCTTTTCATTATTACTACATTGTAATATATAATGAAATAAGTATACAACTCACGGCCCGGTTGCTAACAAACCACGGACCAGCACAGATCCACGGTCCAGGGATTGGGGACCCCTGGTATATACAGTCATCTCTCCTGGGAGTATTTCAGGTGTAAATTAACAGTATGTGAGTTGGAGAACAATCCTACCTAGGTCTGTTCAGTATTCCACTCTATTCAATGGGACTTTCTCCCATGAAGGAATCCTTAAGCTATGATCCACCCTGTCCTGGATTCAAATATTTCCTTGAAATTGCTTAGGTAGTCTTAGGCATGCAGGGCACATATAAAGGCTATAGCAAGACAATGCACGTGAAAGTATTTTTTACCACTGAAAGTTTTAGATGTCAGCTTCCAACAGCTACTGGCCAGCATAGGTGAGATCTAGCACATTCTTTGCCCAGGCTGAGCAACGGTGAGTGGCTGATGACCACTCAGTGATCATCATAACTGAAAGGAAAGGTATTTGAAGCCAGATCTCCCCAGTAATGCAGCCACCGTCCTGGATGGCTTTTGTCCACACAGATCCCACAAGGTTCCTGGCACAGCCTCCTGTATACTAAAAATGAGCCTCCCACCTCCCTCTTTGTCAGTGGAAAAGCTGGTAGGATGTGTAGGGTTGCCAGGTCCAATTCAATAAATATCTGGGGACTTTGGGGGTGGAGCCAGGAGACTTTGGGAGTGGAGCCAAGAACAAGGGTGTGACCAGCATAATTGAACTCCAAAGTGAGTTCTGGCCACCACATTTTAAAGGGACCACACACCTTTTAAATAGGGTTGCCAAGTCCAATTCAAGAAATATCTGGGGACTTTGAGGGTGAAGTGAGGAGACTTTGGGGGTGGAGCCAGGAACAAGGGTGTGACAAGAATAATTGAACTCCCAAGGGAGTTCTGGCCATCACATTTAAAGGGACCACACACCTTTTTAAATGCCCTCCTTTCATATTAAATAAGGATGGGGCAACTTCTTTTGGGGCTCATAGAATTGGACCCCTGGTCCAATCTTTTTGAAACTCAGGGGGTATTTTGGGGAGAGGCACTGGATGCCATGCTGCAAATTTGGTGCCTCTACCTCAAAAAACAGGGCCCCCCCAGAGCACCAGATACCCGCAGAGTATAAATTCTCCATTATTCCCTATGAGAATCAGTCTCCATAGGGAATAATGGAGTGCCCAGCAGACATTTCCCCCCCTTGCTTTCTGATGACCCTGAAGTGGGGGGAGAGCCTCCAAATGAGGGGATCCCCTGCTCCCACCTGGGGATTGGCAACCCTACTTTTAAATGCCTTTCCTCCATTGGAAATAATGAAGGATAGGGGCACCTACGTATCAGTCCCTGTAGTGACCAGGTGCTGGGCAGCAGGAGACATCAAGGCAAGGCCTTGGAACTTACAAGGGAAGCTAGGAGTCCTAAATCTCCTAGTGGGCAATTCCATACAAAGATCAGGTGGTTGTGTTGAGCTACCTGATCGTGAAAGAGAAGCTCCCCCAGGTATGGAGAAACACCTAGGAAGGCAGGGCGGAATAGGGCCCACAGGCCAGAGCACGCACATTCCACCACAGTTTGCCAGCTTCAAATAAATATCCACGCAGAAGGAAGCCTTTGGCACTGTGGTAGAGCACATGCTTCGAAATGCAGAAGGCCCCACATTCAGTCCCTGCTGTTTTCCAGTGAAAGGAGCTCTAATACCTGGTGCAAGCAAAACACCTACTTCTATCAGAGCTCCTGCTGGCCTCAGCTCAGAAGGCTGTGCTGTCAGAATCTGCCCACAAAAGGACTCAGGACCAATGTTCCCTCTAAGCTGAGTTAGTGTGAGCTAGCTCACGGTTTTTTTAGCCTCTGGCTCACACATTTTTGTCTTAGCTCATGTAAAATGGCCTCAGAGCAAACTAATTCATGCAGTAGCTCCAGCCCCGTAGCTAGGGGCCATGAGGGGGGTCATGGGGGGGACACAGGGGAGGGAACCATTTAAATAATTCAGGTGGCTGGTGACTGCTCCTGCCACCTGTCCTGTGGTATTTGGAACCCACCAATCAGCTAATTTGCAGGCCCTTTAAATGGCATGGGAGGGGCAGCGGCTGCTCCCTCCCACCCAGTTTAAATTGCACAGAAGAGAGAGGCAGCCTGGGGGTGAGGGGCCCCCCAAACTGTCAGGGGGCCAGGCCCCGTGGGCCCCTGCTTAGCTACGAGCCTGAGTAGCTAACAATTTTAATGCTAGTAGCTCACAAAGTAGAATTTTTGCTCACAAGACTCCACAGTTTTGAAGGAACATTGCTCAGGACCAGTCCTTGGCCTCTCCCATTAAAAGATAATTTAAAAGATATCGTGTAGAAACATGCATGGAGCTAGCCACATCCACTGATTCCTTGCTGCAGATCAAACAGTGATTTGGGGGAGGGGGGTCACTTTGAAAGCCCATTTGCAGGAGTTTGATCCATTTTAGAATCTAAGGCCTGTTCCTCTTGCATCACTTTGCAGTCTAGAGAGACTCGTTTGTTTAAAATCTGTAGTATAGCCCGTGTCTGGGTGCATGTTCCTCATTTATGTAAGCAGCAAAAAGAGAGAGAGAGAGAAAGAGTGAAGGAATTAGAGATCAGCTGAAAGATCCATGGTGCTTGCTCTAGGAAGAGCTAGAGATGAAATTATATGTATGTCAAGAGACTGTGCAATATGATCCATTTCTGAGTCCCTACCCCCCACTCCCAGCACTAATGGCTAATCAATGAAGCATTAGGAAGATCTGGGAAGTAATGTGAGCATTTGTGTACAAAGGCAGGAGAGGGGAATGAACAGCAGCCAAGCCTGCAAGAAACCTCCTGGGAGGCTTTTGGGTTGCTCATAACAGAGCTATAAAAGACATATTTTATTCCAAGCCTGTGGATGAATCCGTGGAGTGCGCTGCAGAATGGATAGGCAAGAGTTCCTTTTCTAGCTATCCCGATGTTTGTCAAATGGGTCAGTTTCCACGAACAGGCTTAGTTTTTATATACGTTGCTCTTCCAGAACTGCCACAGTAAACAAACATACCAAATATCAGTCGTGCGTTAAACTGAAGAATATATATAAGAATATATATAAACCAGCAAATCTCTGGACAGGGTTGGAGAATCATTCTAAAGCTTTTAGGCAGCAGCATCAACTGCATGGGAACAAGCCGCACAGGTGAATGTGTCAGGTGGAAGGGGAAATTTAAAATATGTTTGAGAGAGCATTAGCCTGATAGTTTCTACTATTCGTTTGGAACTTTCATTCTGCTTGGGATTATTATAGAGACCTTTCCTTTCTTTTCTAGAGCCTATAATTCTAGGAACAATGCCAATATTGCATTGTGCTAATTACTAACACACAGACTATTAAGCTCCCAAAGCAATTTCATTTTCTGTTTGTTTATTATATCCTTCTCTGTATGTTTTTGACTAAATTGACTTACTCATGGAAGATAAATGTGTGAAGAGGAGAGATAACAGATCCTGCTTGGTTCAATGTGGCATTCATAGACCAATTTTCTATCCCAGATGAGGGTCAATATTGAAACCTAACACAAAATCACAGAACTGCACAACAATGTGAGGTCTTCCCCCGCATAGAATTGAAAGTAAAATGCAAAAGGGTCCATTACTCCTAAGTTGCCAGCCTCCAGGTGGGGCCCAGAGACCTCCCGCTATTACAATTGATCTCCAGACAACAATGATAAATTTCCCTGGAGAAAATGGCTGCTTTGGTGAGTGGACTCTATGCCAGGGTTGACCAAACTTGCTTAATGTAAGAGCTATGTAGAATAAACATCAGGCATTTGAGAGCTACAAGACATGAACATCAGACAGAGGAAGGAAGGAAGGAAGGAAGGAAGGAAGGAAGGAAGGAAGGAAGGAAGGAAGGAAGGAAGGAAGGAAGGAAGGAAGGAAGGAAGGAGATGATGATTATGATGATAGATAGATAGATAGATAGATAGATAGATAGATAGATAGATAGATAGATAGATAGATAGATAGATAGATGGATGGATGAGGGGGAACAGAGGTGGAAAGAAAGTAACTTTAAATGCATTCTCCAAACTGACAGCTGATTTGGCAACATAGTTTAAAGAGAGAAATGAGTTCTCCAAGCCAGCTGACATGGTGGCGGGGGCTTCAAGAGCCACACAATATGTATGAAAGAGCCACATCTGTTTCCTGAGCCCCAGTTTGGCCACCCCTGCTCTATGACATTGTACTCTGCTCCTCCCCCTCCCCAAACCCTGCCCTCCCCAGACTCCACCCCCCAAATTTCCAGGTACTTCCCCATCCAGAGCTGGTAACAATCATTTTTCCCCTCATCTAAAAACACCTTTCTAGGGGTTAAATCTGATTAGATGTTGGAGGAGCCATGACCATGGTACAGAGGGAGGGGACTTAAACCCTCCTACTGCTGCTTTCCCAACCTCAAATAGCACCTATTTTTCCAGCCAGGAGATGGCAAACAGTAGCTTGAAGGAGCCATGTGAGGTTAGAAGACAGCACAGGAAAAGAGGTTGGGTTTTTTTAACCCCTGGGCTGTGGTCCTGATTCAAATAATGCACTGGATCTTCCAGTGTCTCAAGTGTTTGATCCACAGGCTTATCTGTGGATCTATCTGACTAGAAGTTACACTGGAATAAAGCATCTATCTGACTAGAAGTTACACTGGAATAAAGGAGATACATGTTTCCTGGGAAGCAAAGATTCACTCAAGTACTTTTTCAAAACTCTGTCTCCAGCCATAGAATATTCTAGCCTTTGTCAAATACTCTTAATTTCTAGTAGAATTTTTAAAAAAGATCATGCATAAATAATCTCCAGCACTCTGATAGTCAGCAATATTCTCAGTTAAGACAACATGTACTGCCAGCAATTGAGGTCTTCTGTGACACAGCAGCAATTTCCTGCAACTGACTGTATATGCAACTTACAGTATGTCTCCATATGTCAGACAAGGTTCCCGCCAAGTAAGGTGGAGAAGCCAGGACACGCCAAGGCTGACCAAGGGGATCTAGGACAGGCAGGAGCTTCAGCAAACATACAACCAGTGTGAAGACCAGCTGAGCAAACAAATGGTTAAAAACTGCCTGGGGTGGGGGCTTTTGTAGCAGAAGAAAGGATTAAGCACTATCAGGACTTTTGGGGTAGAAAAAGGCCCAGCAGGAACTCATTTGCATATTAGGCCACACCCTTAACATCACCATTGTTTCACACAGGCAGAAACTTATTTGCATATTAGTCCACACCCCTGATGCCAAGCCAACCAGAACTGCATTCCTTCTAAAAAAAAGTCCTGAGTGCTAGTCTCCTTGGTTTCCTATCAATTTGTATGCTGTTCCTTCCTCCTAAATTTTGCTTATTCCATAGACCTAAGATTTCCCTCTCTCTCAGCCAAGGAAGCCCAGGGACACACAGAGCATGAGTCATCAGACCAGATGCTGGCAGCGTCCATTTCCCAAACGCTATCTTGCAGCTGTCATAAAGAAGTCCAGTGATTAAAAAAAGAGAAGAGGTGATCCTATAAATCTGTTGACAAGAAAGCTATTTAAGTCATAGGACAGTTCTGGGCTCTTCAGTGCAGAAAAAAAGAAGCCTAAGGAGGGACATGAGAGATTTTATAAAGTTATGAATGACGGGAAGAAGAAAATAGGCAAGAAGAACCTTTCCCCCCCCTCTCCTGAAATATTCGACCCTGGGGGCACCCAATTAAGTTGATGGGTCATAGATTCAGGATGGACAAAAATAAGGAATTCTTTATGCAAGGAGTAATTAAACCATGGGATTCATTGCTAGTGAGTATAATGATAGCCACTGGTATGGATGGCTTTTAAAAGGGGATTAGACAGATTTACGGGGGATAGGTTCATTAGTGGCTACTAGCTACATTGACTAAAGGGAACCTCCATGCCCTAATGCAGTAAAACTCTGAATAACTGAATGGAAGCAAAATCAGGAGAAAGCCTTGGTTTATAAACCATGTTTGTTGCTCTCCCAGCACAATTGGTTGGTCCCTGGGTGAGGCAGGATGCTGGTTTGGATGAATGGCTGGCTTGATCCAGCTGGGCGTTCTTAACTGGTATTCCTGCTTTTTGTACTTTAAATTTAAAAAGTGAAATAATTGCAGAACCAGGAGATATTTCTTTTATATTTGCTCAAGTTATGACTGGAGTAACTTTACACAAGAGTGCACTTTAACGAGCCAGGTTAAAGAGCAGGGTTATGGGATTTTTTATCATACCCTTCCAACAAAGCAAGAGAGAGAGATAGTACCAAATGAATAATACTATACTTGGAAGACAGAGGCACCAAAGCTGACTCAGCAGAGTATTTTCCTCCTGTGGCCAAATTTTAAAAATGTATACATACACAGATGTCAACTTTGACTCTCAAAAGTTAATCCCCAGGAGAATAGTGTTGTTAAGAAAAGGTGCTACTGGACTAAAATTTACTACAGACTAACACGGCTACTCAGATACTAATATATGTAGATTTTCTCACTATCACTATCTCACTATCTCACACACATTCTCACTATCTTCCCATAAAATATATACACCATCTCTTAATTAAATGTTCAAGGTACTCAGAGGAACAGAACAATAAACACACATATTGCATATTCCATGACAGCATTGATTGTTCTCCTATTTTAGCATCACAACAGCCCTGTGAAGTAGCTTACCTTTTAAGAGAATGGACTGTCCCAAGGTCACCCAGTTGAACTTCATGGCTGAGTGGGAAATTTAAATAGCACCAGGTTTTTTTTGGAGCAGGGACACAGTTCTGGCTGCCTTGGTGTCACAGAGTGTGGCCTAATATGCAAATGAATTCCTGCTGGTCTTTTTCTATAGAAAAGTCCTATGTGAAACAATGGTGACATCAGGGGTGTGGCCTAATATGCAAATAAATTCATGCTGGGCTTTTTTGTTTAAATCAAAAAAGCTCTGAGCAGCACAAAGGGCAGCAGCACTCTCATCTGGCAAAGTGGGCATTCTTCCATGAAAGCTAATGATGGGACACAAGTTTTTAGCCTTCAAGGTTCTACTTGACGTCTGCTTAGTTTTTACAGGTGTTAACTAGCTCAGTTACTTGATTATATTTCTGTGTGTGAGAGGAAAGGTGGCGTGGCATAGCCTGATCTCGTCAGATCTTGGAAACTAAGAAGGGTCAGTGCTTGGAGGGGAGACCACCAAGGAAGGTTCTGTAGAGGAAAGCAATGGCAAACCACCTTGCCTTGAAAGCCCCTTGCTGCGGTCACTATCAGTCAGCTACTTGACCCTGATTCTATAAACAACTTGCTTAACATAAGAGTCACATAGAATAAACCGCAGATGTTTGAGAGCCGCATGACATGATGGTCAGATGTTTGAAAGTCGCAAGGCAGATAGGCAGGCAGGCAAATAGATGGGGTGAGGGAGAGGTAAAAAGAAACAGGAACAGGCTTCCTCGGGAGGTGGTGGGCTCTCCTTCCTTGGAAGTTTTTAAACAGAGGCTAGATGGCCATCTGACAACGATGAAGATCCTGTGAATTTGGGGTAGATATTTGTGGGTTTCCTCTGCATTGTGCAGGGGGTTGGACTAGATGACCCTGGAGGTCCCTTCCAACTCTTATGATTCTATGAAAGCAACTTTAACTTTAAAGGCATTATTCAAGCTGCCAGCTGGCTTGGCTTGGAGAACATAAGAGACGCCATGTTGGATCAGGCCAATGGCCCATCCAGTCCAACACTCTGTGTCACATAGTGGCCAAAAAAACCAAGTGTCATCAGGAGGTCCACCAGTGGGGCCAGGCCACTGTGCCCCCCACTGTACAGAGCATCACTGCCTCAGACAGAGTTCCAACAATACGCTGTGGCTAATAGCCACTGATGGACCTCTGCTCCATATTTTTATCCAATCCCCTCTTGAAGCCGTCTATGCATGTAGCCGCCACCACCTCCTGTGGCAGTGAATTCCACGTGTTAATCACCCTTTGGGTGAAGAAGGACTTCCTTTTACCAGTTCTAACTTGACTGCTCAGCAATTTAATTGAATGCCCACGAGTTCTTGTATTGTGAGAAAGGGAGAAAAGAAAATTCAACCGCCTTTTTCGTCTCTCACGAAACGCCTCAGGTAAGGCGGGAAGAGACCAACCTGGGCGGGGAGCGGCTGAGTGACAGGCCGAGAGGCGGGGCTTCGACGAACAGGCGAGGCCAAAAAGCGAAAAAAGGGGAGGAGACACAGGCCTTAGTCAGCAGGGGGCGTGGCTTAATAGGCATTGGGTAGGGGAGGCTGTAGGCGGGGCCTCTCTCCCCACTGAGGCGGGGCCGCGAGGCTGCAATTGCGTGGAGCGAAGGGTGGGCGGGGCTTGGCGCAGCAAGCCGGAGACAAAGGGGAGAAGGAGTGGGTGGAGCCGGGGGCCGAGCGGTGCCAGGCGGCGTCTGGCCCGGAGGGGCGTGGCCAGAGGGGAGGGGCGGAGACTCAGGTGGCTGGTGCGGGGTATACGAGGCGGCGGGTGGCGCGATGGCGGAAGCGGCGGCGGAGAAAGGTGAGAGACGGACGCGCTTGCTGGCCTGTCACGTGACGACCGGCCCGTCACATGACCGCCTTGTATCTCCTCGTGCTGCTTTCCCCCAGGGCTTAATTGCCGAATTCAGGCTTGGGCACCTGTGCATCTTCTGCTGCTCTGCTCCTTCTCCGGCTGCGTCGAGGGCCTGGGTGGGCTTCAGAGGGGTGGCTTTTTTTGCATATGCTCAGGCCCCCTCTTCACCCCTTTAAGAAGATAAAAAAGAGGGGTGGCTCTTTGCATATACTTAGAGGCACCTTCTTCACCCCTTTATCCAGCTTGGCTGTAAAGAAGCCCCACCTCGACATGCAATTTCCAAGGAGCAGGGGGTGGAGGGAGAGGCCGGTTTCCCAACTCCTGTCACCTGCCTGTTGGAGTGGGGGAGGCTTTTGGACTTCAGACTCTGCTGCTTGCTTTCCCCTGCCTCTCTGCCTGCTGTGGGAGGTGGGTCCTTCAGGATGGATCCCCAAATAGCCCCCCGGGGATGGATACGCCTCTTGAGTATCTTGCAGTGGGTTTATGCAAATTGATTTATAATTGAGATTTGTGAATCACTCAGTCCCTAAGCTTACGGGGTTTTGAGCGATGAACAACAGTAAAACATATATGATTTCAACAATATATGCAGTTCCACATTACGACAAGATGCCTTTTTGTGGCTTGCTCTCCGCTAGCTTTGAACCAGTGATCTAGAGGAGTGTGCATCTGTGTATGTCCCATCGTAATACTCCTTAATATTTAGCACAGGGGTGGCCAAACTGCAGCTCAGGAGCAGTGTTCCCTCTAAACTGAATTGGTGTGAGCTAACTCCTACACTTTTGACTTCGCTCAGGAAAAATGGCTCTAGAGCAAACTAATTTATGCAGTAGCTCCCAACTTTAATGCCAGTAGCTCACAAAGGTAAATTTTTGCTCACAAGACTCCACAGCTTAGAGGGGGTATTAGCCCACCCACCCTATCCGCTGGTTTGGAGAAGGCATTTGTCTCTTTATATTGCTTCGCCAAGCCAGCTGGCAGCTTGGAGAACACATTTAAAGTTAAACTTGCTTTCTTTCCACCTCTCCCTCCCCCCAAATCTATTTTCCTTTCCTCCGTCCCTCCCTTAAACATTTGATGTTCATGTCTTGTGACTCTCAGACATCTGATGTTTATTCTATGTGTCTCTTGTGTTAAGCAAGTTTGGCCATCTGTGGTTTAGCAGAAAAAAAGAAATTAAGCAAAGTGCTTACACAGTAGGAAAAATTCCACGGTTTATGGGCATGCATGGCTGATTCAGTTTGGTGAACTTGTATTGTGCTTTTTGACAGCGAGCCACCAAGTTGGCTTTACTAGCAGAAAGATTAAAAGATAATGCTGAAACCATTTATTGCAGTGAAAAACACTGTCACAGCTTGATTCCTTCCACCCTGCCAGAATCCCAAGGGGCACTGTGGAAAAACACCATAAAAACAGCAGCCAAAGCCAGGTCAAAGGATCTTTAAATTTCATGAGTCCAGGAGATCAGGATGAAGTCTGCCTGATGCCTAAAGGTAGGCAGGGATGACAACTTTAAAAAGGGTCTCTAAGGTCTCCAGATTTCAGGTGCCACCATGAACAAGGAAGAATATTGTTCCGGGCAACAGATGAACAGTCCTGGTTTGACACTGCTTTCTTTCATGTAGCAACCCCAGCTTTTCTTGGTGATCTCCCATCTAGGTATTAACTGCGGACAATGCTGCTTAACTTCAGGTGCCACCATAAAAGAAGCTGTCTCCCCACAATCAAGGGCACCTTGAAAGCACTTGTTAAGTGCTGCTCTAGTTCATGTGGGAAAAGGCCATCTCAGTTTGGGGATGTTGGTATCAGTTCTCCCTTGGCACAGACCAAGGTCCAATCAGCATGCCAGAAGTTTTCCATCATTCAGCTGCACATGTGTATTTCTCTGCTTCTTGGTAGCCAATGCTTTCCTCTTGCAGCTTACTACAGGTTCCTGGTGCTTTTCTTCAATTGCCTCCTGACCTTTGGCTCCTACTTCTGCTTTGATATCCCCAGCGTCTTGCAAGAACAGTTCCAAGGGGTAAGTGTTGAGCAGGGGAACAGGAAACGTAATCAAGTGGAAGCAGAAAAGCAGCATGGAAATAAACCAAAATACTGGCTAGCGGGGCTTTCTTTGAGCAGGGACGCAGTTCCAGCTGGCTTGGCACCAGCGGTATGGCCTAATATGCAAATGAGTTCCTGCTGGGCTTTCACTATCAAAAAAGCCCCGTGTAAAACAATGGTGACATCAGGGTGTGTGGCCTAATATGCAAATGCGTTCCTGCTGGGCCTTTTCCTACAATAGGATAGCAACCTACCAGATTAGTGGTAAAAAGGTAAAGGTAGTCCCCTGTGCAAGCACCAGCTGTTTCCGACTCTGGGGTGATGTTGCTTTCACAACGTTTTCACAGCAGACTTTTTACGGGGTGGTTTGCCATTGCCTTCCCCAGTCATCTACACTTTCCCCCAGCAAGCTGGGTCCTCATTTTACTGACCTTGGAAGGATGGCAGGCTGAGTCAACCTGGGGCCAGCTACCTGAACCAGCTTTTGCTGGGATCGAACTCAGGTCGTGAACAGAGGGCTCCGACTGCAGTACTGCAGCTTTACCACTCTGCACCACGGGCTCTACGGAACCGCAAACGTTTTCTGACTGTAAATCTTTTTCAAGCTCTTTAGGACTCTTCCTGTTGTCAGAACTTAAGAACTTCAAACGGATCCCATACTTGATTTCAAAGCTAGGATTTTATTAGAGAGAACTAAGCACTGGAAGAGACGAGATAACAGTGATGGCGAGGGCCAGCACTGGTACAGTTTTATACACTAAAGAAAACACCTCACAAAGCCAGAATTCACACCAGAGCAAGCACATCTGTCTTCCCACCACCACTATCAGTGAGGAGGTTGCCTCCTTGTTCTGAAGGCCACACGGTTTGGCTTCAAAGGGCATCAGTGTGAGAATGTGCAGAGACACACCATAATTCAGTCTACAGCCCTAAATATTTTGGATACCAGTAGGGCAAGGTTAATTACTACAAAGGCATTCAGGGTTGTTAAGAGGTTACAACATGGAGTCAGTTTGGTTCGGTACAATCTGAGCATGAGCAATACTGAAAGTACAAAGCAGGTACTGGTTACATTACAGTTAAGCCTCAGCAATAGTTACAAGTTCTGACATACTGCCCCCCCTAAGCGCCCCCCCCACGGGGAACCGACTTGGGCTTGTGTGGGTACAGTAGGTGAAACTTTTTCAGCAGTTGCGGCGCAGATACATCCTGTGACTTGACCCACTCGTCACAGCTCGGAGGGAAGTGTTTCCATCTGATCAAGTAATACAACTGGCCCCTCTTAACTTTGGAATCCAGAATTTCCTGGACCTCATGGTGACTCTGACCCCTCACTGTCGTCGGAGGGGGCGGCGGGGCCCTGGGATGGAATGACGTAGCACCAGGGTCTTTCCGAAGAAGGCTGCAATGAAAAACAGGGTGGATCTTACTTAGAGACTTGGGCAGTTCGAGTTCTACGGTCACCTTGTTTATGACCCTTTTGATTTTGAAGGGCCCCAGGAACTTTAGAGCAAGCTTGCGGCACGTTTGCGGGAGGGGGAGGTTCTTTGTAGATAGGAAGACCGTATCCCCCACCCTCAATTCCCACTCGGGGGAATGTTTCCTGTCGAACTGCTTTTTGTATGCTTTTTTCGCTTCCTCCAGATTTTCCTGAATACCCTTCCAGCCTTCACGAAGGCCCTCCCACCATTGCTGGCAAGAAGTGGGCTCGGATGGGCTGGCGGGGAGGGCGAGTGTGGGGAATGGCTTTCCCTCGTAGCCGTTAATGATTTGGAAGGGAGAAGCTTTGGTAGAGCTGTGGAGGCTGTTGTTATAGCCATATTCAGCGAAGGGGAGGAGGTCCACCCAGTTGGACTGTTGGAAATTGATAAAACATCGGAGATATTGTTCTAGAAGGGCATTAACCCTCTCAGTCTGTCTGTCCGACTGGGGGTGATAGGCGGAGCTGAGACCCTGTTCAATGCCAGCAAGTTTGCAGAACTCCCGCCAGAAGTTGGCAACGAACTGAGTTCCGCGGTCACTAATGACCTTGTCGGGGAACGAGTGTAGTCGTACAATGTGAGTGAAAAAGAGCTGAGCGAGCTTTTTTGCTGTGGGGAGTCGCTTACAGGGGATGAAGTGGGCTTGTTTAGAAAAAGTGTCGACCACAACGAGAATGACTGTCTTTCCCTGGGAGGGAGGAAGCTCAACAATGAAATCCATGGAGACTACTGACCAGGGCCGGTTGGCTGTGGGGAGGGGAACCAGGTGGCCGGGGGGTTTACCCCCTCTTCGTTTTGCCATGAGGCAAGTGGGGCAGGCGAGAACGAATTCGGAGACGTCTTTTTTGATTTTTGGCCACCAAAACTGTCGGGTGAGTAAGTTGAGCGTTTTGACATAGCCGAAGTGGCCTGCCAGGCGACTAGAATGGCAGCGTTGGAGGACGTCTTTTCTGAGGGGGCTGGGCACATAGATTTTGTCGTTGTGCAACCAGAGACCGTTCTCACCTTTAGTTAGGTTAGGCGGACGATCAGTTTCTAGGTTTGATTCAGCAATGAGCCGGGGTAGAAGGTCTCCGTCTGGAGGGGAGGTCAGTTTCCCCGAGCGGGTGGTGACCCCCCCCGAAATGGCGGACGGGGGAATGAGTGAATCTACGATTTCCTCTCGGAGACTGTCATGCTGGGGCATGCGAGAGAGGGCGTCTGCCAAAAAATTTTTTGAACCTGGAATGTGTTTCAACACAAAGTCAAATTT
Source organism: Heteronotia binoei (assembly GCF_032191835.1). Taxonomy (NCBI): domain Eukaryota; kingdom Metazoa; phylum Chordata; class Lepidosauria; order Squamata; family Gekkonidae; genus Heteronotia; species Heteronotia binoei. The sequence goes on along the minus strand of NC_083242.1, from coordinate 16,619,909 downwards.
TGCAAAGAAGCCCGCCCACCGGATTTGTTTTGCAGTCATTTTGCGGCGCCCGGTGAGGGCTTCGAGATTTTTGTGGTCGGTCCATATTTCAAACGGCACCCGTGCTCCTTCAAGCCAGGAGCGCCAGGTTTTAAGGGCAAACATGACTGCAAACGCTTCCTTGTCCCAGACGGACCAATTTCTTTGCTCGTTGGAAAATTTTCTAGAAATGTAGGCACATGGACGAAGCACCCCGTTCTCTCCCCTTTGCATCAATATGGCTCCAATCGCGGCGTCGGAGGCGTCGCATTGCACCACGAAGGGTTTCAACTCGTCAGGATGTGCTAACACGGGTTCTGAGGTGAAGAGGCGCTTTAGTTCGGTAAAAGCCTTTTGGCAGTCTGGCGTCCACGTTAAGCGTGCGCCTGGCTTTTTCGCCTCTTCACTTTTGCCCTTGGTTTTTAGGAGTTCGGTTAGGGGGAGCATGACTGTGGCGAACCCTTTGATGAACTCGCGGTAGAAATTTGCGAACCCGATAAAACTCTGGAGCTGTTTGCGGGTCTTGGGGGGTTCCCAATCTAGCACCGCCTGGACCTTTGCGGGGTCCATTGCCAATCCCTCCCCCGACACTCGGAAACCCAGATAGTCAAGCTCAGTTTTGTGAAATTCACATTTTGCCAACTTGGCGTACAGTTTGTGTTTACACAGGGTGCTCAGCACCTTCCTGACTAGCGGAACATGAGATTTGAGATCTTGCGAATAGATAATGATGTCATCAAGGTACACCACCACCCCCTTAAAGAGGAAGTCACGTAGCACTTCATTAATAAAGTTCATGAATACCCCGGGGGCCCCCTGTAGTCCGAAAGGCATGACTAGGTACTCGAATTGTCCTAGAGGGGTGTTGAACGCTGTTTTCCATTCATCCCCCTCCTTGATGCGGACGCGGAAGTACGCGTCCCGTAGGTCAAGTTTGGTGAATATTTTTCCTTTCGCTACAGTGTTCAACAAGTCTTTTATCAACGGGATCGGGTAGGCGTTGGACATCGAAATCCCGTTTATCGCACGAAAATCTGTGCAAAGTCTAAGCGACCCGTCCTTCTTCTTTCGGAAGAGGACGGGGGCAGCGTGGGGGGCTGTGGCCGGCCGTATGAACCCCCGCTTAAGGTTTTTATCCAAAAATTTTCGGAGTTCTGCTTTCTCCGCCCAACCCATGGAGTATAGTTTCGCCTTGGGGAGCTGTTGCCCCGGGATCAATTCAATGGCGCAATCCGTGGGGCGATGGGGTGGTAGCTTATCTGCTTCCTTCTCGCTAAAGGCTAGTCTTAAGTCCCGATACTCCTTGGGAATCGAAGCGACTTCCTCGAGTGTGAGGCAAGCTCGTTCGTTTTGGGGGGGAGCGTGCGGCCCCCATTCGGGGCGCCAGTGGTGGTGTTCGCACCTCCAATCGGGGAATCGGACGATCTGTTCCGCCCACCGTATGTCGGGTTGGTGGCGGGCGAGCCAAGCCGAGCCCACCACCACATCGAAAGAGCAGGAGGGGGCGATTACGAAAGTTTCAATTCCCCAGTGCTCTTCGGTTCCTACCGGGACCGCTTGGGTCTCAAGAGTACACGGTTCCCCCCTCATGGGTCCCCCGTCCATCTGTTGGAATTGCATCGGCTGCGGTAGAGGCGGGGTGGCTAGTCCCAGTGCCTCTACTAAGCGGGGGGTAATAAGGTCTCTGTTACACCCTGAGTCGATTAACGCTCGGGCGTGCATGAACCGCTTTAAGTTTGGATTTAGGAGGGTGACTGCCATAAACAATAAACCCCCAGTGGCTCTCACCGTGAGGAGTGCCGGCTGTTGTTGGACCTGCTTTGCGGCACCCATTAAAGCAGGTCGCTGTCGTTTCCCGCCGACTCGGTCTCGTCCGACTCCTCGGTCGATTCCTCCACGGCCGTCAGGTCGGTGGTAAAATCCTCGTCAGTCGCCAGGGAAGTGGCGACGGAGCCCCGACTGGGCTCCTTCGAGCGGCTGCTCTTTTTCTTCTTCGGCCCCGAGGCGGCAGGTTTCGCCGAGGGTGGTGTTGCTCCTGCTTTAACGGGGCAGTTGGCGGCTAGGTGATCCGGGTCTCCACATCTAAAGCACCTGCGCGCGGCGGCGGGGGTCGAGGTCGCTGGGGTCTTCCTCCCTTCCGCTTTAGTCGGAGTGTGTTTGGCCCCCTTCTTCCCCAACTGCTGCCGACGCATCCCCACATGTTGGAGGTTGGTTTCCACCTCCCCGGCCAGTTGGATCCATCCGACCAGAGTGTCGGGTCTCCCTTGGCTGTAGCAGCGGTCGAGGATGTTCGGGTTCAACCCGTTGCGGAACGCGGTGTACTTCATGACTTCGTTCCACCCCCGGGCCGCTGCACAATATCCCAGGAACTCAGTGGCATACTCGCGAGTAGTGCGGTTGCCTTGCTCGATGCGCTGGAGGGCAGCGATGGCTTTCTCCTCTCAAAGGGGGTCGCCGTACTGGCGGAGCATCGCGTGCAGGAAACCCGCGACTGTTGCCAGCTCGGGCTTTCTTCCCGTGTAGAGCCCCACGTACCATTTGCGGGCCGGGCCCCTCAGGCGGGACGAAATGTGGTTTACTCGGCTGGCCTCCGTCGGGTAGTCGGCGCCCCAGTGGGTGAAGAACGTGTCGCATTGTATCGTGAAATACTCCACGTCTTCTGGATTCCCGTCGAATGTAATCTTCAACTCTCTGCCCCTGCCGTCGCCCCCACCAGGAGCCGCAGGGCCAGGGACCGCCGGAGGTCCCGCTGGAAGCGGGGCTTGGGGTACTGCCGGCGGCGGCACCGGGCCTGGCGGGGCAGGCAGCGCCGGGGCGGGTGGCGCCGGTTGCACCGGGACGGGTGGTGCCGGTGGCGCCGGGGCAAGCGGTGCGGGCGGTGGCGGGGCCGGCGGAGCCGGGGCGGGTGCCACCGGTGGTGCCGGGGCTAGCGGGGCCGGCGGAGCCGCGGGCGGTAGCCCCAGCGGCAACCCTCCTCCCAACGGCGGGACCCCCAGGACCGCAGTTTGCAGGGTGCGGAGCTGGTCGTAGATCGCGCCCAGGTTCTGCTGCATGTCCTCCGCCATCGATACGCGGGATCTGTGCACGTCATCGTGAATTTCCCGCACCCAGTCGAATAAGTCGTTGCGGAGGGTTCGGATCGCGTCGTCCCCGCCTCGCACCCCGGGACCTTCTCCCAGGTCCTCGTCGTCGTCTCCGGTTCCTCCTTCGCCCAACATGCTCCGGTAGCGCTGCTCCGCGGCGTCGATCGCGGCCGTGGACTTCCGCGGGCTCCAGGGTCGTGGGGCAGGGAACGCGTCGACCGAGAAAGGTGCCGGGACCTTAATTTTTCGCCGGACCCCCGTCACCTTCGGGTCGAGCGGCGGATCGTCTGTAGGGGTGGTGGGCTCTCCGCTGTCTGGAACTTTTGCCGCCATCGGACCAGGTTTCCAGTTCAGATAAGCCACGAAACAATGGGATCACTGTTATAATGTCAGAACTTAAGAACTTCAAACGGATCCCATACTTGATTTCAAAGCTAGGATTTTATTAGAGAGAACTAAGCACTGGAAGAGACGAGATAACAGTGATGGCGAGGGCCAGCACTGGTACAGTTTTATACACTAAAGAAAACACCTCACAAAGCCACAATTCACACCAGAGCAAGCACATCTGTCTTCCCACCACCACTATCAGTGAGGAGGTTGCCTCCTTGTTCTGAAGGCCACACGGTTTGGCTTCAAAGGGCATCAGTGTGAGAATGTGCAGAGACACACCATAATTCAGTCTACAGCCCTAAATATTTTGGATACCAGTAGGGCAAGGTTAATTACTACAAAGGCATTCAGGGTTGTTAAGAGGTTACAACATGGAGTCAGTTTGGTTCGGTACAATCTGAGCATGAGCAATACTGAAAGTACAAAGCAGGTACTGGTTACATTACAGTTAAGCCTCAGCAATAGTTACAAGTTCTGACACCTGTAGACCAGCAGCACTCTCATGATAACCATAATTACGATCCTTCAAAAGAGTCACAGTTACTTTCATCCTTGGTATGAGGCCTGCCCCTTAGGGAAGCTCACAGCTTACCCATTTCTCTGGCGGCTGTTTCATGGTGGGCATTACCTGCCACTTTCCTGAACTACGTAGCAGGTGCCACATTGGAAAATAGTGCTTACGAGAGCCACAGGTGGCTCCTGAACCACTGAGTAGCACTGCTGTAGACAGTTGGTTTTCTAAAGGCCTTTCAGCAAACTCTTGGTTTGGAAGGCCTTTGATACTTACATCTATCCCTGTGTGTTGTTCCTTGAGAGCCAGTTTGGTGTTGTGGTTAAATGTGCAGACTCTAATCTGGGAGAACCCGGTTTGATTCTGTTGGGTTTTCTGATGCAACTTCATTTCCTGTTGTCATGGGTTAATTAAATGTTTGTATATGCATGCTGATGTTTAGCCAGTGAGAGGTATAGCCAATGAAAATGTGTGCACGTACTTCCCGCCAAGGCTAGGTGTCAATATGTATAGTGACCATTGAAGGAAAGCCCTAATAGGCTAATCCATATATTTGGGAGGTGGTCTGGGGGAAACCATTTGGTCAGTTTTTATTGCCCTTTGTGTAAAGCCCTCAGATCTCCATGCAGTTAGAGTTTGGACTCAAGAGAGTCGAGATGTAGTCTAGAGACTAGATAGGATACTGAATCCTTTTGTTTTCTGGAAATCCCAGTCACCTTTTCCTCATAGAAAAGTAAACTACTTTTATTCTTCAGCTAAAACGTCTGCCTGGCTTGTTTATTTGTGGTTCTCTCCACGCAACTCTGCTAAGGTATCTGTAAACCAAAACAGATTCCCCACTCCACAAGCAGCTGCTTGGTGACCTTGAGTCACTCACAAGTTCTCTCAGAGCTGTTCTGCTCGAGCAGTTCTCTCAGAGCTCTCTCAGCCCCACCTGCCTTATTCGGTGTCTGTTGTGGAGAGAGGGAGGACGGGAGATTGTAAGCTGCTCTGAGGGAAAGGCAGGGTATGAATCCAACCCTTTTTAGAGTCAGTTTGGTGTCGTGGCTAAGAGCACAGACTCTAATCTGGGACACCAGGTTTGATTCCCCACTCCTACACATGCAGATGCTGGGTGACCTTGGGTCAGTCATAAGTTCTCTCAAAAGCAGTTCTTGGAAGAGCTTTCTCAGCCTCACCTACCTCACAGGGTGTCCGTTGTGGGGAGGGGAAGGAAAAGGAGATTGTAAACTGCTCTGAGACTCCGAGTGAAGGGTGGGATATGAATCCAATTCTTCTTCTTTGAACCAATTTAGTGCAGTGTTTAAGAGCATGCACTCTAATCTAGGAGAACTGGGTTTGTTTCCCAACTCCTTCACATGCAGATGCCGGGTGACCTTGGGCCAGTTCTCTCAGAGCTGTTATCTCAAGAGCAGTCCTCTCAGAGCTCTCTCAGCCCCCCACCTACCTTTCAGGTTGTCTGTTGTAGGGAGAGGAAGGGGAGGAGATTGTAAGCCGCTCTGAGACTCCAATTGAAGGGTGGGGTATGAATCCAGTTATTTTTTCCCCCTTTAATTTAAAATGCTTCTTCCCCTGCCCTTATCCTTCCAAGTGGCTTACAACTTCAGTTGCACCCAACTGTACACTAATTTAAAAAAACTTTTGCCAACATACCTCATCTCCAAGAGGCCAAGTCTCAGTCCTGCATACAGGTGAAAGTTCTTTTAGTGCCACAGGAAAGGTAATGACAGGTTCCTTGTGGGCTGGAAAAGAAGTCTGGACAGGCCAGTTCTGGCCCGCGGGCCATAAGACACCCCTGTACAAAACAGTAGCAAAAACAGAGCAAACAGGCTGGGCGTCTTGGCTAGTGTATATTGGGATCTTGATAACCATCTCAACTCACGTTTCTTCTGTATCGCCTTGTGATCTAGAACCTGACTTGTCCAAATGGGACACACCCTAATGGCACAGAGCAGAACGAGACAGCTGGCTGTGTGGAAGGCCTGGGGATGACTCCCGAAGAATACAACCTTCTGTACGCCATCTATGCCTGGACGTGAGTGTCTTCCTCTTTCGTTAATCTATTGACAGGGAAATAAAGAGTAGTGGGCTGGTATTAAATCCAGAAAATGCTGGTTGTTAACAAAGCACCAGAATGACCACGCAGAGCATTAAATGGATGAACTCTCCCCTCTATCTTTTATTGTAGCAATATACAAGACTACAATATTACAGTTGAATTAACAGAGTATATAAGAAAAGTGTAACATCTTAACCAGTTATATTGTTTCTAGCTAAGTAATACCAATTTTGAAATCAGTGTTTCTATAATCAGTAGTAACGAAACCACTGTCTATAGAGAGAAATCATAGGAACAATATTTCTTTAGGGTGGGAGAAATGAAAAACTAATTTACTATTTGTGATAAAATCTGTAAGTGGATACCACATTCCAATGAAACAGGAAACTGTGTGTATGTATGCATATATAAGTATGTATACACACACACACGCACACACATACTGTGGCTAATAGCCACTGATGGACCTCTGCTCCATATTTTTATCTAATCCCCTCTTGAAGCTGGCTATGCTTGCAGCCACCACCACCTCTTGTGGCAGTGAATTCCACATGTTAATCACCCTTTGGGTGAAGAAGTACTTCCTTCTATCCGTTTTAACCTGACTGCTCAGCAATTTCATTGAATGCCCATGAGTTCTTGTATTGTGAGAAGGGGAGAAAAGTACTTCTTTCTCTACTTTCTCCATCCCATGCATAATCTTGTAAACCTCTATCATGTCACCCCGCAGTCGACGTTTCTCCAACTCTGTTTTTGTTTTGTTTTTTAAATTCAGGTGGGTAGCTGTGTTGGCCTTATGCATCAGAACAAAGTTTGAGTCCAGTGGCACCTTTAAGACCAACAGTTTTATTTAAGATCTAAGCTTTCGTGTGCAAGCTCTCTGTATCTGAAGAGGTGTGTTTGCACACTAAAGCTTGGATAAAACTTTGTTGGTCTTAAAGGTGCCACTGGACTCAAACTTTGTTCTTTTCTTTTCTTTTAAGACATCAAATTAAGAGAATAACTGGCTTTTATTTGATGTTGGCACTTTAAATGCAGTACAAAAGTCCATAGTGTATTTATTAGATATAATAAATATCTAATCATTTCTTCATGTAGAACAAAAAGATATGGCAGAAGGTTCGAGTGGGCAGCTGTGCTGGTCTGAAGCAGTAGAACAAAGTAGGAGTCAAGTGGCACCTTTAAGACCAATAAAGTTTTATTCGGAATGTAAGCTTTCGCGTGCTGTAAGCACACTTCATCAGATGAGGAATCAGGTACAGTGAGCAGAGCTACATATAGCTGGTAGGCAGTGGTTTAGAATGCAAAATGGTACAATTTTAAGATCCAATGACAGAATAGTAAATTAACAAATTGAGCAAACCTTTGATCTTCATAGCATGAACATGAGAAAGCAATAAAACAGTAATATGTCAAAATGTGAGAATGTCTGTTCCTGGGCCAAAAGGAAGGCATTTCTATCTCAGAAGTTTTTTCCATAAGGCAGAAGGAGTTTAAAAAAAAAAAAGGGGGAGAAGAAATGATCTTGTGTTTTCCTTCTCTTCTCTGTAGCAATGCATTGGTGGTGATCGTTGCTGGCTTCTTGATTGACAAACTAGGAAATCGCTGTAAGTTCTAAAGGGTTAAATTAGTGTTTGTCCCAAATGGCATAAAGGGTATTTATGTAACATAGCCCTTCTTTGGCCTTCTAACCACACATCCCATTGCTCTCTTAGCCTTCTGTCTTTCCTAAACCATCAGGTCCTGGAATGTGTTGAGAAGCACCAAGATACAAGGCCCAGCCAAAGTCTGAATCATCTGTACGAATTTAGGTTGCTTGCTGTGCATCGCTAGGTTTTGGTAAATCCCAGAAATAGTTAGGGCTAAGATAATGGCAAAAATGAATTTACTGCTTGGTTTGGCTGGCAGAATCTCGAAGGCGGTAGTTCCCCCCTGCTAGCAAAGGTTCTAAACCAGGTTAGAAACTTTGTCTGGGAGATTAACTTGGTCTAGCTCTGCTCCTGCAGCCGCACATCATGGGTAACTGGAAGTAGTGTTTAATTCTGCCCATGGGGATTGGACTGGATGACGTTAGAGGTCCCTTCCAACTCTATGATCCTGTGGTGTGAGATGGGAAGAGGAGGGAATGAGCCCAGTGGAAGAACAAGTTCAAGCATATGTTTCTACATCTAAATGTAGGCTTTATTTCTGCTTTGCCATATACAGCATTAGGGTCAGTAATAGTTCCAGTGTGGGGCAGCGGAGAGACTACAGTGACAGATTAGAACCTGAGAGATCAGGTCATATTCCCACTCAGTGACTAAGTTCACTGGGTCATCATAGAATCAAAGAGTTGGAAGGGACCTGAGGGGTCATCTAGTCCAACCCTCTGCACAGTGCAGAAAATTCACAACTACCTCCCCCCAACACACCCACGGTGACCCCTGCTCCGTGCCCAGAAGATGGCAAAACCCCCTCCAGGATCCCTGGCCAAACTGGCCTGGAGAAAATTGTTTTCTGTACTTGGGACAATCATCCTTTCTCCCTCTAATCGACTTTTCGGGATTGTTTTGAGGGCAAAACGCGTGCCTGCTTCCTGGAACTCCTTGCAAGCAGTGTGTGTATGGGGGGGTGGGGAATAAAACTGTGGATAGATGGGTAGCATGCTGATCTTGGGATCTGCTGAATGAGTATTAATAGTGACCAGGGCTTTTTTTGTAGCAGGAGCTCAGATGTAGCCAATCCTCCAAGAGCTTACAGGGCTCTTCTTACAGGGCCTGCTGTAAGCTCCAGGATGATTGGACACATCAGAGGTGTGTGGCCTAATATGCAAAGGAGCCCTGATAGTAACTCAGTAGATGGTAAGATCAGTAAGTGGATCCATCAGCTGGAGTTCCAGCTTGTGTTGGTGTCAGAAGCTCACCCATCTTGATTTTTACTATCCCTTATTGTCCCCAGTTGGTGTCTTCGTCTTCTCTTTCCTCACCGTGCTGGGATCCTCCATTTTTGCTCTGGGCTCTCACTTCAAAGGGACTCCATACCTTTTGCCACTGATGCTGACGGGCAGGTTGCTTTTCGGCTCCGGAAACGGGTCGCTCACCAGTAAGAAACAAAAGAAGTCCTTTCCTGGTTCTGCCACAAATTCAGAATACTGCATCCTCGCATGTGCATAGAGCGCCGTTCAGTTAACATCAGTGTCTTGGTTTTTCTCCTTCCACTTGTCTCTTTGAGTTGTGCAGAATCGCATCACCGCCTTCTGGTTCAAGGGGAAAGAGCTGGCCCTGGCCTTTGGACTCACCCTCTCCTTCTCCCGCCTTGGAAGCGTCCTCAACTTCTTTTTCACCCAGCAGTTTGAAAGTCACTTTGGAGTCCAGTGGACTCTCTGGGGAGGTGAGTTTTCCTCTTCTGTGCTTTCCAAGGTCGTGGTTTCTAGATGAGGGGTCACCAAACTGCAGCTCAGGAGCCAGATGTGGCCTTTCACATATATGGTGTGGCTCTCAAAGCCCCCACTGCCCCATTGGTTGGCTTGGAGAAGGCATCTCTCTTTAAATAACTTCTCCAAGCCAGCTGGCAGCTTGGACATTGCATTTAAAGTTAAAGCTGCTTTCTTTCCACCTCCCCTCCCCCTATCTATTTGCCTTCCTTCCTCCCTGTCGTGCAGCTCTCAAACATCTGACGTTCATGTCTTGCAAGCTCTCAAACATCTGATGTTCATTCTATGTGCCTCTTATGTTAAGCAAGTTTAGCCACCCCTGTTCTAGATGTTTACAACAACAGCAAAGACATGGAAAATTTGTCACTGAGGTTTTTTTAGCAGAGCGTTTGGGGCTTTGTAGTGGAGGGGAAGTGTAGAATTTTAAATGGCAACTCTTGTGATATGTGTTTTTCATGCCTGCTCTGTTTGACTTTGGGGGGGAAGTTCCCCCCCCTTTTGTTTTGTTTTCTTCTTTTTTGGTTTTGTGTGAGTGTGTGTGCACCTGGAAGGCACGGTGACCTCTGGTGACTGACCCCTGCTGGGAGCCTGGAGGATCTTCAGGGAGGTGGCTGAATAAAGCCTGCCCCTGCCCTCCCGACTACTGGTATTCCTTTAGAGGTCTCCCATCCAAATACTAACCACAGTCAACCCCACTCAGCTTCCAAGATCTGATGAGATCGGGCTTGCCTGGGCTATCCAGGGCAGGGCAGTGGGCGGTTTTTAAAATATGGCTATATTGTTTAACTTTTGATATTGTCTGCCCTGTGTTCCAAATTGTTGTTCCAAATTCCAAAGATTTAGATCCGAAGCCTGGTTGCCATTCACAGTCCTCTTCATTCATGACGGGGATGATCCTCCATCGCAGAGAGCATTCCTCTGGTGCCAGGCCCTTTGCAGTGCATTGCAAGGAGCTGGTATTGCATGAATGGAAGTTTCCGGCGCACAAAGAGGGGTGTGAACAGGGTTTAGGATCCAATCCGGTGATTTTTGAACTAAGCGTTGAAGAGGACTTTGCTCTTTTTGCTGTGATGACATCAACAGTGAGCGCAGCTGCAGGAGAAAGCATGGAGCGTGCCTCTGCTCAATGTAAGGATATACATACTGTTAGTACAAGCCACCAGGGGGAGCCAGAAGTCTTTTCTGTCGCTTTTGCGCTTGGTACGTAGCCAACCGTGGAGAAATGCTTTGCTCTAGTTCAGGGGTGGCCAAACTGCAGCTCTGGAGCCACATGTGGCTCTTTCACACATATTGTGTGGCTCTTGAAGCCCCCACCACCCTGTTGGTCAGCCTAAAATTCTCTCTATAAATCCCTTCTCCAAGCCAACCCAAACCAGCCAGCAGCTTGGAGGATAAATTTAAAGTTGCTTTCTTTCCACTTCTCCCATATTTCCTCCCCCATCTGTTTCCTTCCTGCCCTGTCTGACATTCATGTCTTGTGGCTCTCAAACATCTGATGTTTATTCTGTGTGGCAGTTACGTTAAGCAAGTTTGGCCACCCCTGCTCTTGTTTGATCTGCTCTAGAGAAAGGTATCTTGTGTGGCTCCAGACAGGCAGTTTTGTAAGGTGCTGGCATTTATCTTCAAGTCCCAACTATTTGTTTGGAATCCCCTTTTTGGAAGCTCTAGTTCTCATGCAAGAGAAAAGAAGTGGAAAGATGCTAGAGGCTGTGCAGCAAGCAGCGGTGAAGAGAAACTGTTGTGATTAAGAAGGCAGGGAACACCCAGATGTGCACAATTTTTAGTTACAGGCTGAGCTCCCAGTGTGGAACAGGAAGTCATGGATCTTGCCCACCTCTTTATATTTCATGGACATTTGGTCCTTTCTCATGGAGCATGTGTGAATCTCTGCAGAGGCAATATTTAAGTTATCCCTTTCCTAACCCCACAAAGCACAAAAAGTAGACTGTAAATCTGCAATTTAACAATATTCCACTCGCTTTTATATGGCTCTTGGACAATCATGACATTGTAGTTTTAGTTGGAAGGGATCTTTTCTAGACCACTGACACCAGCCCTTAACAGAAGCAAAACCTTAATTAACTTTGTCAAGCCAAAAGAAAACCCAAGGGCCCACCCATGTGTTAAAAGGGACCAAACAGAATTTTAGAGTGTGCATAAGAAAGCAGAGTTGAGCTGACACACTCTTTGCTGTAGAAAAAGAAACGTAATTTTCAGCTTGGATCTTTAACAGAATGAGCGTGACTTCAAAGCTCAGACTTTCTAATTGTGAGATGCAAACACCGCTCTGTTGAAGGAATTCAAACCATAAGAACATCAGAGAGGCCATGTGGGATCAGGCCAGTGGCCCATCAAATCCAACATTGAGTCACACAATGGCCATAAAACCAGGTGCCATTGGAAGGTCCACCAGTGGGGCCAGGACACTAGAAGCCCTCCCACTGTTGCCCCCCAAGCATCAAGTATACAGAGCATCACTGCCCCAGACAGAGAGTCCCATCTATGCCCTGTGGCTAATAGATGGACCTCTGCTCCAGATGTTTATCCAATCCCCTTGAAGCGATCTATGCATGTAGGTGCCACCACCTCTTGTGGCAGTGAATTCCATGTGTTAATCACCCTTTGAGTGAAGAAGAACTTCCTTTAATCTGTTCTAACCAGCTTGCCGATCCATTCTGAAGGAGAGAGAGAATCAGCTGATAGAGAATCTAGATTAGCCAGCCTGGAGTAAAACTTCTTTTGATCATCTCTAACGACGAACCTTCAATATCCAGCTGCAAACAGCTTTGTGGGGGTCATCCAGGCAACCTGGCCATGTTGGGAAACATATTTCCCCCTTACTTCCTTGAATACATTCACCCAAATGCTTGCTGAGCGTGCTGTTAAGGACTTTCAGCAACGAAGGCTTCAAGGGTGGGGTCTGCTGTGATTGCAGGGACCTTCCTGTGTGTGCTGGGCTTTCTTTCGGCTATCGCGGTCAGTGTGCTGGACAGAGTCGGCATGAAGCAGCTCGGCTTGGATGGCGTGATCCAGCAGGAGTCCAAGAAAGTGGTACGTGGGGCTGAAGGTGCAGCCAGCAACTTTGGCTTGGTTTTGGCTGATAAAGAACACAAGCAGGCTACAGCGGATAAGAACCAAGTAAATGCAAAGGCTGCTGCAAATACACTGTGCAGAAAATATGCTCAGTTATCTACCTATATTAGAAGAAGAAAAAGAAGATATTGGATTTGTATCCCACCCTTCACTCTGAATCTCAGAGCAGCTCACAATCTCCTCTATCTTCCTCCCCAACAACAGACACCCTGTGAGGTGGGTGGGGCTGAGAGAGCTCTGACAGAAGCTGCCCTTTCCAGCACAACTCTGTAAGAGCTATGGCTGACCTAAGGCCATTCCAGCAGTTGCAAGTGGAGGAGTGGGGAATCAAACCCGGTTCTCCCAGATAAGAGTCTGTGCACTTAACCACTACACCAAACTGGCTGTTGTATATAATCACAATAATAATGCTGTAAAAGCCAATCCAAAATCCCACATACGGTTCATCATCATCATCACGTTGCACAATAATGTTCCAATGTAGAACTCACTTACAAACATCGCTTCACAGTCCTCAGTAGTAGCTAAAAAATAATACAAAGTCCAGTGTTTCAGTCCAATGCTACCAAAAGAGGCTTGCTGTCATATCAGTTGACCAGCAATCAATATAGAAGCCAGTTCTGGAGTCTTTCTCGGAAGATGATTGAGAAGGGGAGTAATGTTCTCTTGACCTGCAAATCAGATCTAAATTCAAGATGAAAATTCTTAGAATGGAACACCTGAGCTTCTTTGGTTTTTAGTGTGGTGCTCTTGTTAACTTTGGCTGGGTGCAGAGTTCAGCATTCTACAGCATTGTTATTGTGATTATCTGACTAATATATGAATCATAGAATCATAGAGTTGGAAGGGACCTCCAGGGTCATCTAGTCCAACCCCCTGCACAATGCAGGAAACTCACAAACATCTCCCCCTAAATTCACAGGATCCTCATCGCTGTCAGATGGCCATCTAGCCTCTGTTTAAAAGCCTCCAAGGAAGGAGAGCCTACCACCTCCCAAGGAAGCCTGTTCCACTGAGGAACCACTCTAATGGTCAGGAAGTTCTTCCTAATGTTGAGCTGGAAACTTTTGATTTAATTTCAACCCGTTGGTTCTGGTCCTACCTTCTGGGGCCACAGAAAACAATTCCACACCATCCTCTATAGGACAGCCCTTCAAGTACTTGATGGTGATCCTATCACCTCTCAGCTGCCTCCTCTCCAGGCAGCTGATATGAATATTATTGAGTGTATTTTGTGCACAGTGTATGTGTCATGGTGTTTGTATTGACTTGATTTTGGATCGGCGGCTTAACTCCGATAGCTCTAGGATCAGCCGTGGCTGGAGAGGGAGCCCGCGGTGTTTGCCTAGAGTCTTCATAAGGATGCATTTTGCTCTGCAGGCTGACATTCTGCCAGGTTAGCATTAGAACCAGGTTTTGAGTTCAGTTTAACATTAGAGCAGCAAAGTTTCATTCAAGGTATGAGCTCTTGTGCACATGCAGACTTTCTCAGATACACTGCAGTGGAAGTTAACAATCCATACATATGCATGTTTGGGAAGTACAGGTGACAGTTACCAGAGAGAGGGAGAGAGCGTTGATAATAGAGTGTGTTAAAATGAGACTGGTGTGGATTGGCCAGAGTCATTTTAGAAGAACACCTCTAGGCCAGGCTGGCCTTGGGACTTTGGGAGCAGATTCTAGAAGGCGGCATCGTTTCCTTACCTGTATCCTCTTTGAAGTAAAAAAAAAGAGCCTGGGCAGAATCATGTTTTTTTGGGTTTGTGCTTTGGGTACCAAAATTTCTTGGGCTGATACACCACTCACCTGCAGGCAGGAACTGGGCAGCGTGTTATAAGCCCTTTGAGGAAAGGCTGAGGGGCTTGGGAATGTTCAGTCTGGAGTCAAGAGGAGGTTGAGGGGAGACAGGGTTGCTCTCCTGAGGTATCTGAAGGGCTGTCATTTAAAGGAGGAGGGCAGGGAGCTGTTCCTGTTGGCAGCAGAGGAGGGGGCTCGCAAGAATGGGTTTAAATGAAGGGCCGGAAGGTGCCAGCTGGATATTAGGAAAATCTTTTTGACAATCAAAAAGGTCAAGGTCGTCCCCTGTGGAAGCACCAGTCGTTTCTGACTCTGGGGTGACGTTGCTTTCACAACGTTTTCACGGCAGACTTCTTACGGGGTGGTTTGCCATTGCCTTCCCCAGTCATCTACACTTTCCCCCCAGCAAGCTGGGGACTCATTTTACGGACATCGGAAGGATGGAAGGCTGAGTCAACCTCGAGCTGGCTACCTGAACCCAGCTTTCACCGGGATCGAACTCGAGTCATGAGCAGAGCTTAGGACTGCAGCTTTACCACCCTGCACCATGGGGCTCTTGTTTTGACAGAGTAGTTCAAAAGTGGAATCAGCTCCCTAGGGAGGCGGTGAACTCCACCTCACTGGCAGTCTTTAAGCAGTGGCTGCACGAACACTTGTCAGGGGGTTGGACTAGATCAGGGGTGGCCAGGGGTAGCTCTCCAGATGTTTTTTGCCTACAACTCCCATCAGCCCCAGTCAGCATGGCCAATGGACTAGATGGTTGCAACTCTATGTTTCTACATGTCCTTCTTTCTAGCTAGTGAGGTATGATCTCTTGTATCTTTAAGAATTGGAAGTATAGCATAAACACCTTTTAACCGTTGCAATTTGGAAGGCGTGCAGAAACTGTGTACCTCTCCCCTCTTCTTCCCCCACCTGGCAGAGGGTTCAGGATGTCCGGCATTTGCCTCTCCGCTACTGGCTTCTGGTTCTCACCATCATGTTCTTCTACAATGGAGTCTTCCCCTTTGTAGCAGATGCGAGGTAAGGCGATTGGGAGGGCCCTAGCAGTTCTGGAAACGAGGCACAGTCTGAGAATTACTTTTTTTTAAACCATGGCAGTAGCTTGGCTAGAATGTTGGCTTATGAGGCATTGCACTCAAGCACATTCTGGCGAAGTGATTAGAGTGGTGGACTTTGGCAGTGGAGAACTGGGGGTGGGTGGGTTGTATTTGTGTACGTTGTGTGTGCATGCACACACCTAGGAGTCCTTGATCCCTTCTGCGGACCTAGAGGATATTCAGAGAGGTGGCTGAATAAAGCCTGCCCCTGCCTCCCAGCTCTGGTATTCCAAGGAGGCCTCCCAACCAAGAACTTTCCAGAGTTGGCCCTGCTTAGTTTCCAAGATCTGACGAGATCAGGCTTGCCTTGGCTATCCGGGGCATGGCGGCAGGGGAGAACTAGTTTCAAAGACCCACTCTGCCATGACTGGGTGGCTTTGGACCAGTCATTCTTGGCTTATCCTACCTCACTGGATTGTTGTGAGGATGAAATGAGGGAAAGAAGCCATGAGTTCCTTGGAGGAAGGATGCGGCAGAAAAGGTGGTAGCTCTGTCTGCTCCTTGCAAGGTTAGATCCCACTGTGTATTTGTTGAACAACAAGCTAGAGGTAGACACCACTTCTGGCCTGTAAGAAGGGTGGGCGGAGCTTACGGGTTAGTTCTGGGAGGGAGCAACAAGCATCCTGATCAGGTAGCATCCTTCTGTTTTGGCTAGCAAAGAGACCAATGCTTGGCCTTGGAATAGGAAACCCAGTTGGCTGCAAAGATGAGCAGAAGCAACTCCTGGGCTAGATCTGGCTCCAAAACCAGACCAACAACAGAGAGCATAACATGCCATGAGTGGCTGGATGTGAGCCAAACCCTTCTGCCATTGCTGCAGGGACTCCACTCACAACTTGCCAGTGGAAGTACAGGAGGAAGGCATGGTCGTACCTGCTTGAGTTAAGAAGATGATTTTGGATTTATACAGGGCTTTTTTGTAGCAGGAACTCCTTTGCATATTAGGCCACACACCCCTGATGTAGCCAATCCTTCTGGACATTACAGTAGGCCCTGTAAGCTCTTGTAGGATTGGCTACATCAGGTGTGTATGGCCTAATATGCAAAGGAGTTCCTGCTACAAAAAAAGCCCTGGATTTATATTTCACTCTGAATCTCAGAGTGGCTCGCAATCTCCTTTATCTTCCTCCCCCACAACAGACACCCTGTGAGGTGGGTGGGGCTGAGAGAGCTCTGACAGAAGCTGCCCTTTCAAGGACAACTCCTATGAGAGTTATGGCTAACCCAAGGCCATTCCAGCAGCTGCAAGTAGAGGAGTGAGGAATCGAACCCTGTTCTCCCAGATAAGAATCTGCGCACTTAACCACTACACCAAACTGGTTCTCAAGCAAAATACCCTGAACTGGCTTTGCCCTGGCATCCATGCTCATTTGTCAAGACAGTCCCTTTTGGCAGCAAAGTTCTCTTTCCCTCAGATGTCAGACAGAGCAAGAAGTACCCTTTAAAGTCAAGTAGAAGCACATAGAAGACAGGAGTCCCTGATAACTTTTCGGAGGGGCTCTGAAGGAGGCTGATAACGGCAGCCGTCCCCCTTGCAATGCAGCCTTGGCCACCAGCCCACCATCTGGGCTCTGATTGGCTTCTAAAAGTGCTGTGCTTGGCGATTCTAACACCGTGTTGCCAATAGAAGCTGGGGGGAGGGGAGCGCAGCTCTGGATGCCATGCTGCCTACTCCTCCAAGACAGAGACCTTGGCGAGTCTTTTTTGGAGTCAGCAGAATTGGAATATTGATTGCAGGGGAAAAGACGAGAATCTGGAAGTTGAGCAAAGGCAGAGTAGCAGAAGAGCGCGTTGTGCCACTTCCGTTTCCCCACAGAGGTGGCTGCAAGTGCTGCATTCTTGGTTGTTTTTGTAGACCTTATATGTACTGTTTCAGGGTGCATCTCAGTCATTTGGGGCTGGGCTGTTCTGAGATCCTCTTCTATTACATACCATTGGAGTATGTGTGCGGCTTTGGTCACGCAAAGCTGCCTTACAATACATTTTTGAGGGAGCATTGGTCTTAACTCATAAAGAAAGGAGGGTGGGGACTTAACCCCCCCCCCAAAAAAAAAAATTGAATTAAGAACCAAAAAGTAAGTTAGAAACCAAATAAATGGGCAGTTGCGAAAAACATTTTTGCTCAAAATTTATGGCTCTGACCATTTGTCTGCTCCTGTATATTGTGGACCAAAACCAGAAGACATACAACAGCAACACTGTCCAGCATGTACACATGCGAATATGGCATAAGGCTAAGATTCTAGGAGGCCTCATAAATGCTCTCATGCCTTGTGTAAATTGATCTTCATTGGTCCTATATCAACTTAGAATCATAAGAGTTGGAAGGGACCTCCAGGGTCATCTAGTCCAACCCCCTGCACAATGCAGGAAACTCACAAACACCTCCCCCTAAATTCAAGGGACCCTCATTGCTGTCAAATGGCCATCTAGCCTCTGTTTAAAAAACTCTGAAGGAGGTTGTTTTATTATTGTGTCCTGTGCCTGTATGTACAAGCGTTGCTGACCACCGAAGGAGGCCTGTCTGGGCCTAAACATGTCAGGTTGCAATAGTTCCCACTTTTGTATATGGTATTTTTATTCTGTAATGAGTCTACAGTTGGGCCCATAAATTTTTTTTTAGCCATTTGATAATAAATGTATGTATTTTTGATTACATAAGAACATAACAGAAGCCATGTTGGATCAGGCCAATGGCCCATCCATTCCAACACTCTGTGTCATACAGTGGCCATAAAACCCAAGTGCCGTCAGGAGGTCTACCAGTGGGGCCAGGTCACTAGAAGCCCTCCCACTGTGCCCCCCCCCAAACACCAAGAATACAGAGCATCACTGCCCCAGACAGAGTTCCAACAATACAATTTTGGATATGTATATATATGTTTTTAGCAATTGATCTTTTACTTGGTCTTTAACTTGCCTTTTTGGTTTTTGACCAGTGTTCCCTCTAAGCTGAGTTAGTGTGAGCTAGCTCACTGTTTTTTAGCCTCTGGCTCACACATGAGTTTGTCTTCACCTCAGGAAGGAGCAAACTAATTTATGCAGTAGCCAGATTGCTCGCTCACCACTTTAATGCCAGTACCTCATGAAGTAGAATTTTTGCTCATAAGACTTCACAGCTTAGAGGGAGCATCGGTCTTGACCCAACTCACTCACCTCATGCCTGTGCTGGGATATTAATCCGGACCTTTCTGGCCCCAGTCGCTGTTGGCCCTTAATGAAAGGCTCCTGCCTGAAGCGTCTCTTCAAAGAAGCAGCTGCTAAAACCTTGGGGAGCAGGGCAGAGTAGCCGAGTCCTGTAGTGGGAGCGAGCACCAAGAGAGCATGCTCTCTGCACAAAGAAAACATTGTTTTCAAAGCCCCCCCCCCCCCGCTCCCCCGGAAGGAAGAAAAAAGCCAGCACAAGCTCAAAAGAATGTAACTGTTTTTACAAGAGAAAGTGCGCAAAAATAACCTCAACTTGAACACTGATGCATTTCTCTATCCCACAGCAAATTTATCCAAGATAAGTATCCTGGCTACAGCCAACAAGCAGCTGCTTACATTGCTGGCGCAGTATACGACAGCTCCCTTGTCCTCTCAGCTTCCGTGGGCATACTTATTGTAAGTATTCGCTGCTTGCTGGAGGGCGGGGGTCCATCAACATGATCCCTACTTGGCTTGGGTTTTGTCGAGGCCCAGGTGTGCGAGCACGCTCAGTCTGCGGACTGGCAGAAGCCCGCAGGTCCGTCGGAAGAGAGGTGGCTGTCTGCCCTTCTGCACACAGTGCCGTACAATAATTAATTAACATCCTTCCAGTTGTCAGCTCAGTTTGTGTCCGGGTCTTTCCATCGCTGGGCCTCTTTTCCTTTTGCAGGACTACGTTGGTCTGCGAGGCATCTTTGCATTGGGCTGTGCGGTGCTGACTCTGCCCGTCTTTGCCCTCCTGGCCTTCACCTTTGTTCCCCCGCTCGTCTCTACCATCTGGCTGGGTATCACTTACTCCTTTGCAGCAGTGAGTAAATGCAGGAGAATGCAGGGGGGCGTTGTGTCAGGGGATGTTGCTTTTTCTCCAGGGCTTGAATTAAGCAGGAGCTTAGGGTCTGCCTGAAGTGGGGAGTCCTCTCCCCGCTGAACACAGATCCCAGGCCATATGCAAATGAGACATACTACTGAACTCCTGCACCTTTTTTTCCTACAAAATGATCCCCACTATTATCCTATTTCAAAGGCGGGAGGAGGACGCAATGGAAGTTGCAAAATAAACCTCTATGATTGGATTTCTCCCATAGTGTAGTGGTTAAGTGTGCGGACTCTTATCTGGGAGGACCAGGTTTGATTTCCCCACTCCTCCACTTGCAGCTGCTGGAATGGCCTTGGGTCAGCCATAGCTCTGGCAGAGGTTGTCCTTGAAAGGGCAGCTGCTGTGAGAGAACTGGGTTTGAGTCCCCACTCCTCCACTTGCATCTGCTGGAATGGCCTTGGGTTAGCCAAGAGGTTGTCCTAGAAAGGGCAGCTTCTGGGAGAGCTCTCTCAGCCCCACCCACTTCACAGGGTGTCTGTTGTGGGGGAGGAAGATAAAGGAGATTGTGAGCCACTCTGAGACTCTTCAGAGTGGAGAGCGGGATATAAATCCAATGTCGTCGTCGTTGTATCCCTCCTGCATGCCACATTTCACTGTTTGAGAGAGCCAGTTTGGTGTAGCGGTTGAGTGGACTGTTATCTGGGAGAACCGGGTTTGATTTCCCACTCCTCTACATACACCTGCTGGTGTGACCTTGAGTCAGTTAGAAGTTCTCACAGAGCTGTTCCTTTCAAGAGCAGCTTCTGACAGAGCTCTCTCAGCCCCATCTGCCTCACAGGGTGTCTGCTGTGGGGAGGGGAAGGGAAAGGAGATTGCAAGCCGTTCTTGAGACTCCTTAGGGTAGTGAAGGGTGGGGTATAAATCCAATCTTCTCTTTTTCTGTTTGTAGGTGTAGCATCAGCAGGGTGTGGCAGTTTCTGTGCATTGCCAGGTTTGCTATGGCTGCCTTAGTCATGGCTGCCCCACTTGTTCCACATCATTCGGAAAGCGGTGGCAGCTGCTGTTGCCGGCAGAACCAGCTCCTCCTAGGAGGCAGAAATCGGGCTACAGCCTACTGTGATCCATGGCTTTGGTGGGGTTGCCAACCCACCAGAGATTGAGGAGAGGTGGGGCTTCAGGGGGGTTACAGTGCCAGTCTACCCTCCAAAGCAGCTGTTTTCTCCAGGGGAATTGATCTGTCTCCTGGAGAGCAGTTCTAATCCCAGGAGATCTCCAGGCCCCACCAGGAGGTTGGCAACCCTCAGTTTTGGTGAAGGCTGTTCAGCCTCTACATAAGGAGGGGGTCCCACTTAAGTTGACATGCAAATGTGTCAACTTATTCTCAAATGATTGAAATGTGGAATTGGCTGGCTGCCAGAGGATGTTGTGATGGCCACAGGAATAAGCAGCTTTAAAGGGGGATGAGCAGGCCTCAGATTCAGCAGGAGCTCACAGGAGCTCAGCTCCTGAACCTTTCTGATGCCCCCCTCCTCCACTGAATAGTAGGTGCAGCTGCATAACAACCCCTGGATTAGGAGAGCGGGCAGCCAGACAGCCACCAGGAGCTTTGCCACACCCTCAGCAGCCCTCATTAACCCCTGGAGAAGCCCACACCACCCTTTCTCCACTTCTTCTGTGATTCTGGGCAGCGGGTGGCTTGCTGGCCTTTTGACTGGGGGGGAGGGATGGCCCAGGAGAGCCCCAGGTGAGCGAGGCCTGTTTGGGCTGGCTGGATCTCTAGGCAGGCCACGCTCACCCAGGGCACTCCTTTCTTGCATCAGGTTGTTTTTGGCTGGGGAGGGGGTGGCATATGCTAATGAACTCTACCACCTCTTTTTCTGCAAAACAACCCCTAGGGATGAGAGATTCATGGGGAAGTCTATCAGTGGCTACCAGCCATGGGGATTGAAGGGAACCTCCCCATTCAGAGGCATTAAACCTCTGAATGCCAACACTGGTTGGCAACATCAGGGGAAGGCCTTGGCCTCTATGGCCTGTTGTCGGCCCTTCACAAGAATTGATTGGCCCCTGTGTGAGACAAGATGCTGGGCTAGGTGTAATTTTTAATGGGTGCGTGTCTGCAGCTGGAAGTCATGGTGACTTCTGCGGATAGACCCCTACTGGGGGCCTGGAGGATATATGCAGAGAGGTGGCTGAATAAAGCTTGCCCCCACCCTCCCAGCTTCGTATTTCAGGGAGGTCTCTCATCCAAATACTACCCAGAGTCGACCCTGCTTAGCTTCCAAGAGCTGATGACATTGGGCTTGCCTGGGCAGTCCAGGGCAGGGCAGGTGGTTCTTATATTTTGAGAAGCAGCAGCTCTTGCTCATCTGGTCGTGTTTGCATCTCTCTTGAACGGCTAGATGTTAGTTCAGCCAGACTGTAGGGTTGAATCCTCCAGGCTAGTTCTGTGAATGGTGGCACCTTTCTCTGGCTCCAACCACCAGCAGCAAAAGGATCCCTGCACCCAAGGGAAGTGCCACAGGATGACTTTTGGGGGATCTGTTTGTTTGACCTGTAGGCTCAAAGTGGGCAAGTTTATAGAAGACAGCTCTTCTTTCTGTAACTGGGGAAGTGTCCAGCCTGCTGCTTGGTCTGAACCAGCAGGCAAAAGCAAAACATGTCTTGGTTCTTTCGACGTACCAAATCGCCCGCTGGCTTTTGACTTTTTGCATGGCACGTGTTTCAACCAGGCGAGCATGTGGCCCTCCATTCCACTCGTGGTTCCCCAGCCGACCTTGGGAACAGCCATGGGGCTCGCAACATCTGTACAGATGATTGGCATCGGCCTCTCCAACGTGATTGTGGGACGGATTCTGGGAACAAAGTCCAGGTTAGAAAAAGCTCTTTCCTTCCTCCTTCCTACAACACACAACTACTTCTCCATTGCCCCAAGTTCTAACTGCAGAGCCTAATTCCGTCTGCACCCTGAACGAGATCAAGGTGGCAATGTGAGCAGTGTTGGCATATAAGTTTGCATATGCTGGGGGTGGGGGGTGGGTGTGTGTAAATTCTCCTCCACTTGTCTTTTTTCTCACTGTCTTGCCAGTGAATTAAAGATCCCGCTGTGGCGCTGGCAACAGATGATGGTCTTCATGCTAGCGAACACCATTGCTTGTATCGTCGCTTCCGTCAGCCTCAACATAGTGGACAAGAAGCAGGTATGAGTTAACTTTATTGGTATCCCAGTGGGGGCATTAAAACTAGCTGTAATTATTTTGTAACGGATCACAGAGTTGGAAGTAACCTCTAGGGTCATCTAGTCCAACCCCCTGCACAATGCAGGAAATGCACAAATACATTAGGCAGAAAGGAGGCATGAACTCTTGATAGAGCAAACAAAAAGGATAGGAAACCTGAGAAACAAAGGGGGTACTGAGTACCAGAGGTCAAATCTTGATAGTACAGAAGGATATTAAAGGTCGTAAAGAAAAATGTTCGCAAATCAATTTAGAAGGCAAGAATTCAAAAACAGATGGTGGTATGCAGTGCAGATATCAAGACTTCAGTCTTCGTTAGTCAAAGGAGAAATGTAAAAAGCAGAAAACAAAAAAAATCATGCGGCACAATATGATGCTTTCATAATTTTCACAATTCGAGGTTTTCATAATTTTGTAATTATACTCGAATTTTCATATTTTTGCAATTCAATGTTTGTCATGTGGTCATTATATATGCACCTTTAATATCCTTCTAGACCAGGGGCGGCCAAACTTGCTTAACGTAAGAGCCACGTAGAATAAATGTCAGATGTTTGAGAGCCACAAGACATGAAGGTCTGGTGCTTGAGAGCTGCAAGATAGGAAGGAGGGAAGGAAGGAAAATAGAGCAGGGGAGGGTGAAGTGGAAAGAAAGCAACTTTAATTTGAAATGCTTTCTCCAAGCCACTGGCTTGGTATCTGTTGCTGGCTGATTTAAAGAGGGAAATGCCTTCTCCAAGCCAGCCGATGGGGCGGTGGGGGCTTCGAGAGGCACGCAGTATATGTCAAGAGCCACACGTGGCTCCCGAGCCAGTTTGTTTACCTTGTTTTTATACTCTCAACATTTGACCTCTGGTACTCCTTTTTCTTCTGTGAACACTTGATGGGCCATCTGTTGTTTCTGTCCTGCATTTTGGCTGAAGCATGGTAGATGATGGGTAGCTGACACCCAATGCAAGATCTCTGCTCGAGTACTGTATTCCCTAGAGCCATTTTGTTTCGTTTTTCCTGCTTCTCTGCTTTCCCAGGGAGGAACATTGAACCGGATGACAAAACGCTCCTTGCCAGAACCGCCGGCCAGGCAGCCTGGGGACACAGCCCCGCTTCTCAATGAGGGAGAAGAGGAAGGAACCATCAACTAGGAGCATAGACTGCAGAAGCACCAGCAGACCACCATCTTTTAAGCCAAGACCTCTGGATTTCTCCCCCACCCCTTCGCTTTCAGATTTGTAAGGGAAACTCAACAAACCAGGTACCGAAGGCAGGAATTCATGCCCACTGGACAGAGAATGACTTTCTGCCAGTGTTGTGGAAGGGTCTAGAACAGGGGTGGCCAAACTGTGGCTTGGGAACCACGTGGCTCTTTCACACATATATTGTGTGGCTCTTAAAGCCCCCCGTCCCATTGGCCTGCTTGGAGAAGGTATTTGTCTTTTTAAATCACTTCTCTAAGTCAGCCAGTGGCTCGGATAATGCATTTAAAGATGCTTTCTTTTGACCTCTCTCCTCCCTCCCATTTTCCTTCCTTCAGTCTTGTGGCTCTCAAACATCTGTTTATTCTTTGTGGTTCTTACCTTAAGCAAGTTTGGCCACCGCTGGTCTAGAAACTGAGTGGGCTCATGGCCTTCAATTTCAGCTCTTAGGACAATTTTTAAGCTTTTGTGGGAAGAAAGCTAGTGAGGCTATTCGATGAGAAACTGAAGCAGGCTTCTTCGTGGTTCAAGAACTGGCTCCGTGTTCTGTCAGTGTTCTGGGCCTCCCCCCCCCCCCAATACCTTGTCAGTATTACTAATTTCCGTAACACTTTGTCCTCAACCTGCCACCCAAGCATCCAAAAACATGTTTACACTGATATTTATGCTTCCAAAAAATGAAGGAACTGTTACCAAGAGATGAATGCTGGTGCTGTCTCTCACCTCCTCAAGAGAATGGGAAAAAGAAGAAACACATCTGAGCTGCCAAATACTACATTTTACTTAATTCTGTATATTGTGTAAATGCATGTTTATCTTGAACTTGATGGCGGAAATCATTTCACTGCCAGGCCGGTGATATTTGGATAGTTCTTTCAAAAATGACAAGAAAACAATATGCTGAGATGGAAGAAAACAGTCCCTTGCCCCTTTTCAGCAAATAACACACCCCTACAAAGGAAACAGTATCACACCCCTGGGAATCTACTCAGCAGCTTGGCCTCAGTAGCTAGTCCTATTGAACAAAGTTGGAGTCGAGTTACACCTTTAAGACCAACCAAGTTTTATTCAAGGTATGAGATTTCACCTGCGCACAAAAGCTTATACCTAGGGGTGGGATTCTAGCAGGAGCTCCCTTGCATATTAGGCCAAATCCCCCTGATGTAGCCAATCCTCCAAGAGCTTACAAAGCTCTTTTTTGTAATCTCTTGGAGGATTGGCTACATCAGGGGTGTGTGGCCTGATATGCAAAGGAGCTCCTGCTAGAATTCCACCTCTGCTTAGACCTTGAATAAAACTTTGTCTTCAAGGTGCCAAAGGATTCTGTTCTATTGCTTCAGACCAACCCAGCTGCCCACCTGGATCTAGCTAGTCCCATTACTGCCCTTCTGGCGTGCCTAGAAAATGTAGAGGAGGAAAGTCAACCTGAAATTGGGAGGACCTTCAAGAGCTTCTCCTTCCCTGCCACGGGGCTGGCAAACAACCCCTCCTTTCTCGAGTTGGGGGTAGGGTGGGCATTGCAGACCGACAGCGTGCCCATGTTCGAAGCTTCGCGTTAGAGGGAACCTTTAGCTCCACGCTAGGCTAGGAAGCAGGCAGGGACATGCTTGGGGCAAGAGGCTACCTTCTTTTCTCTCCCATGTCCTCTGCACGGGTAGCAAGACATCCGTCTGCACGCGTGCAGGCTCTAAAGGAAAGCAGAGTCTCGCCTCCTGCTTCTTCGCAGACCCCTCCTCTCCCTTATCTCCTGTGGGATAGTGACTGTCCCAAGGTTGGCCTTCCTTCCTCCTCCTGGTCAAGAAGGGACCCAAGCTCCTGGGGCCTCCAGACTCCTCCTCACTGTCAGCCCTCTTTCCTCAGCTGGTGCCCTTAATAAAATTGTGCGGAAGTGTTTCCCTATGGGAAGTCACAGGAGGGTTTCCTGGGGGAGGGTCCTTCTGCACTCCTTAGCCACGAGGCAGTGCCACTTTTGGAGGGCTGTAAAGGTGATCTTTTCTTCCCTTGATGTTCCCTCACATGGGGTTTAATTATAGCACACAAGCTTCTTCAGACGAGCGCGCACACCTGCTGCACTGACGTGTGCTTGAACACATGGAAACACCACTTCAATGCCAGCTTCAATGCCCCGTACGCCTTTCCTCACATAGGCTGCCCTTCTTCTGAGAAGCTCAGGGGAAGCACGCTATTCTTCTCCCATACATTCCTCTGAACTACACCACAGTCCACTATAACTCCCAAGCGGGAGCAGGACTTTGTGCTCTGGCAGGAACAAGCCAGCAAAGATCCGCAGACAAGAGGATCTTGGACGTTGCGCTTTGGACAACGAGGAATCCGGTCATGCATTTACCATGCAGTTCTTTGCAGAAGTGCTCCAATCCTTGGGCTTACACTGGAGTGACTCTACATAGGATTGCACTATTAAATGCTTTTATCACTGAACTAGTCGAAGAGGGTGAGGGATTTTTCTGGACTTTCCTATATTCTCCTGAATTATGGTAGTAAGTCTTTGGAAAAGGGGCAAAGTGTACTGTACTAAATGCCGTGGCCTATATGTGTAGATATTAGTTACTAAACCGTTTAGATCAATATGATGTAACTATGCAGCATAAACTACCAACAACAATAACACCTCACTCTGGCTGACACAAAATAAAAGACTTGACAATTTTACACAGCTTTCTGCTCATTTCTTTCTTTGCAACCATGCTAGAAGCTTTGGGGAAGAGTGACTATGAATCAGCAGAGAAAAATAACTGCAGATATGCAAGAGGTTGCCTTCTAACCAAGTCAGAACACTGGTCCATCTAGCTCGATATTGTCTGACTGGTCGCAGTTCTCTGGCAGGAAAAAAAAGATATTTCTGAACACCTATGCAAGAATGCTTCCATGGGGAAGTCAGGGATTGAACCCGGGGAAAAAATATTCCAGCACCAGTGAGTACTTAAAAGAAAGTGTTCACTGTACTGAATCCCTCATCTGATGAAGTGTGCTTAGAGAGCACATGAAAGCATACATTCTGAATAAAACTAAGTTGGTTTTAAAGGTGCAACTTGACTCCTATTTTGTTCTACTACTTCAGACCGATGTGGCTGACTACTTGAATCTACTTAAAAGAATGTGTTAGGCCAGGGGTGTCAAACTCATTTGTTACGAGGGCTGAATCTGACATAAATGAGACCTTGTTGGGCCGGGCCATGTGTGTACCTATTCAAGATTAGGTAGCAGAGAGATAAACTTTATAATGAACACAGACAAACACAAAGATTTTTTAAAAATAAAACATGCTTAAAACAGCACTTGGTATTAAAGGTGCTTTCTTTGTACTCATTCCCTCCCTCCCCAGGGGACCAGGAGGGGGAGGAGCCTCAACCAATGGAGAAAATAGAGGTTTTCCTTTGTAGCTCTGCTGTGTGATTGAGCAAGCCTGACAGAGCAAGCAGCAATGCAGAAAGAAGCAAGAGAGGGAGAAGGAAGCAGATAAAAGCCAGCTGCTCGGGGGCCTGATTCGGCTCCCAGACTGCATGTTTGACACCCCTGGCTTATAAGAAGCAGTAGCTGCAACTGGACAGCACTTTTCGCCAGTGGTCTGAGTGCTGGGCTAGAATCTGGGAGACTTGGGTTCGAATCCCTACTGTGCCATGGAAGCTTTCTGGGTGACCTTGGACTACTCTGTCAGTCCTACCTGCATCACAGGATTCTTGTGAGGATAAAACGGAGGAGAAGAGAATGTTGTCAGGTGTTTTGGGGGGAAAGGCAGGGTATAAATGAAGTGAATATAGCATCAGTCGAATTTATTTTAGTAGGACCCCTAATACTCCACATCTCCCAATGCTAATAATTAACACCCCAAAAGATCGGCTTCATGTACGCTACGGAAGTACGTAACTTGCAACCTGAAAGGAACTGCGGACTGCACCAGCACAAGTTAGCAAAATCAGGCTGTTTATTATGTAGTACATGATTCACAGATCGAAGCTATTCATTCCCCCCTGGAACAGCACCCTTTACCTAGATACAGCATGTGCCCTCACTGGCCACATCTTGGGGAAAAGAAATGGCACAATCAGGTCTGTAATAATTTAAGGCTTTGCTGAAAAACTGCTACCCAAGGAAGAGGCACGGATGGAAATGCACTTTTAAATACTTTAGCCCTATGTGCTCTACCCAAATACATTCCATACCCCAAGTCAGAGGAGCAAGCTTGGGCTGACAGACACCCCAAGGCCAATCCCAGCCTGCTTCAGGGTGCATTCCAGTCCATGCCCAGCCATTCTTAGTCAGTGGCCAACTGCAACTGAAACAGAAGGGCTTCTTGGGAATGAATACCACAGAAAGTGATCCAAAGGGCCAGTCTCTCCTCCCAAAGAACAGGAGTCGGAAGGTACAAGTTCTGTATTCACTGAAAGCATCCAGAGAACTCCAGTCTGCTTCCATATCTGGCACAGAGCTTACTCCTCCAAGCCAACAGGTTTGCGTTCCTGTTGGCGCACAAAGCTGTTCTGCAAGACATACTGTTCATTCTTCGGCATGCCTCATGAGTTTCCATACAGAACGGAGTTGAGAGGCCGGCTGCTGCACTTAATGACTTAACAATCCTGGGATACTGTCGATGAGGAATCAATCCCAGGGAAAGTGACTGAAATTAAAAGAACCCCTTCTCTCGCCTCCCCTGCCACCAAAACTCCGTGAGATTACAGAAAATACAATCGCAAATTACTCCAAACGGCCCGTGTGCCACTAAAAATACCATATTGCGAGGAACCTGGAACTGTCGCTGATCGGATGATGAGGAAGAGACGACTGAAGTTTCAAGGCAGCTACAACTTAAAAGTAAATGACCCAGTAGGATAGTCCATTTCTCCCAGAGCCCCTTCCTGGAGCGGGTGCCCGTACTGTTAGGAGGTAGGGGGAAAGAGGTCACTGCAGCGCCCTGCCACGCACTGGCCTGTCTTCCCTCACGTGGAACTAGTTTTGTCCCCTACCGTAGGGAAGAGGAAACCAGGGGAAGAACGGGCAGAATGCAGAGGAAGCTGCAGTCCTGTCAGAAATACAGACACCACCTCCAGGGACAAGGACCGGGCAATCCCACAAACTAGGCAGAAAACGGCCCAAGGCAACGGAAGGCTGAGAAGAAGGGAAGGCAAAGACACTAACAGAGTCAGCACAGAACTAGACCCATCCTATTGATTTTCTGGGGTGGGGGCAGTTAAGAAGGAAACGAGAGCCTTCTGAGCGCAATGGTTTCGATTTGGAGGCTAGCGATGGGCGACAGCGCTACATTCTCAACAGCCTCCTCGGCCAGGATTCAAAGCCTAAGGTTACGCAGAGTGGGTTGGTAGACTTCTCAAAGGCAGACAGAGGATTCAAGCGCCATCGACAATGGCAAATACCCTCAATGCTATTCTCAGCTTCGCATCCTCTAAGATCCTGGAGGAGAGACCATGCCGAGCCGCTGGTCAAGAGCATATTTCTGCCAGCGCAGATTGTAGGAACAAACGTTGCCAAGGCAACCACCACAAAGTTGCAGGCTGCCTGGGATAATTAGTTGTTGCAGGATAGGTTTCAACCGACTTCTTGGACCAGAAAAGGACTTGCTTGCTGGGTAGGGTTCCCTTCCCTCCTCCCTGCAAATTTTTCTACAAAATAGATGACAGCACAGAGTTCAAACACACCTTCCGAGTTCAGGACAGCTGGCTCACTCTGCTCTGTCTAGCGCAGATAAATCCCCTCAAGGTTGCGTTATCTGATCCAAGCATCAAGGAAATAAACTTTGTTATGACCCGTCATGGGGCCAGAAATCAGCAGAAGTTAATGGACTAGAAAAATACTCTCAGGAGTCTGGTCTTTATCTTTAAATGCGGAGCAGCTCAGCCTGGCTTCTGCCTGCAAGGAGTCAAACCACTAAGCGCTTTCTTCTGCAAACACCGCAAGGCTAGCCTTTGAACACTCGGGTCGTATTTCTGTGCTGACTCCATTAGGGAAGTGGAAGAGCTTCGCCACCCCCCGCCACCCCTAGTAAAATGCAATGCTGGATTTGCCCCCAGGGGGGTTAAGGACTTTGTTGTGGGAGCGTGGCCGTGGCCCCAGCCGTGGCTCGTGGTCGTCTATCTTGGGTCCGGGCTCTTTGGGAGTCTCTTTCTCCGGCTTGCGTGTGTCTTCCGCTTGTGGTCTTTGGTCTTCTGGAGCTGCAGAACGAGAAATGCCATTAGATGGGGCAGTCCAGATTGTTGCTTTTGCCCATGCCAGGATTATCAGGATGTGTGGCCCTTGACAACTTTCTGTCCTTCATTTTGTATTCCTGTTCCAAATCAGCAGCTCAGGTGAAAGGTCAGAGGCCAAACAAAACTTTCCCCCAACCTCCCACTGTCTTGATACTATTTCTCTCATATAGGAGAGAAATAGTGCCAAGCCAAGCCAAGCCGGCTTCTTCAAGCCCAAGCCAGCTGGTGGCTTGCAGAATGCATTTAAAATTAAAGCTGCTTTCTTTCCACCTCTCCCTCCTCCCATCTATTTGCCTTTCTTCCTGTCTTGCAGTTCTCAAACATCTGACACTCCTGTCTTGTGGCTCTCAAACATCTGACGATTATTCTATGTGGCTCTTACGTTAAGCAAGTTTGGCCACCTCTGGGCTACAGTCTAAGGAAAACTTGCTTTCATATTTCGTATCAACCTGCCACTGTGTTGATTTTTAACAGCATGGTATGGCGCATCATTGTCTGTGAACATACACAGTACAATTCAATACCCACAGACTAAACCACCCCCAGAAAACGACTTAATCGCAATTCCTAGATAAATTAGCATGCAAATCTGGAACGCATGCCAAGACTAAGCTCAGAGCATCCAAGTAGATGCTTGATTTCCATCTGCTCTCTTTTTACACCTTTTCAATCACATTCCTATTGTCTCAACAATCCATTACCTGCAAAGTGCTCTTCTACCCTAGCCTGCAAAGCTCACCAAGAATTGTGCCCATCACCAGTGAACTGTATCAAGAGAAAGATATAGCTCAGGGGTGGCTAAACTTGCTTAATATAAGAGCCACATAGAATGCAAGATGTCTGAGAGCTGCAAGACATGAACATCAGATGTTTGAGAGCTGGGAGGGAGGGAGGGAGGAAAGCAAATAGATGGGAGGGAGAGGTGGAAAGAAAGCAACTTTAAATGCATTCTCCAAGCCGCCAACTGGCTTGGCTGGGAGAAGTGATTTAAATAGAGAAATACCTTCTCCAAGCTAGCTGACGGGACGGTGGGGCTTTTGAGATCCACAGTTTGGTCACCCCTGGTATAGCTTAAGTCCTAAATCCTGAGCCAGTTTGGTGTAGCGGTTAAGAGCGGTAGACTCTAATCTTGGGAAATGGGTTTGATTCCCCACTTCTCCACATGCAGCCGCTGGGTGACCTTGGGTCAGTCAGAGTTCTCTCAGCCCCACCTACCTCACAGGGTGCCTGTTGTGGGGAGAGGAAGGAAAAGAGACTGAAGCCCCCTTGAGATTCTGAGTGAAGGGTGGGGCATAAATCTGATCTCTTCTTCTAATATCATGGTACAGAGGGGGCATGTCTTACTGCTATCTACTATCTACTGCAAAATTATTATCAGCCTACTAAGAGGGGTGACTGGCTTAGCAGGAGCTGTTGCACGCTGGCAGATCACCGCTACAGTCAGCTCTAGCTGGCATTAGGATCAGAGCCCCTCAGCAAACATGGAGCAATAGTTCCCCTTTCCAAAATGCAACAGAAATGCTGAACTGCAGAGATTTTGTCATTTTAGCAAGTTATGTATGTACATCTTATTTAAGAAAGCACTCTGAATTCTGTTTGGGATTATTTACAAAGTTGCAAGTACATGAGATTCATTTTGCGCAATATGAAGTAGCAACAAACTCATAATGGGAAGAACTTTGTTTAAAGAACTCTACCAACTTTGCTATCTGAGGATTCCTTAGCTAAACCTGAGACATGCAAAAAGTGGATGTTAACTTCCTCTGGCTCCTTCAATTCACTTCATGCATTACTTTGTCGCAACTAACTGGGAAGAAGATCTGGAAAGAGAAATCCCACCCCTGCCCCGAATTTGGAGCAACATTTGTATTGCTAAGGCTGTTTTAGTCATTCAAGCTGTCCTAATCTGAAGAAACTAGCCATAAAGGTAACAGCCT
Source organism: Heteronotia binoei (assembly GCF_032191835.1). Taxonomy (NCBI): domain Eukaryota; kingdom Metazoa; phylum Chordata; class Lepidosauria; order Squamata; family Gekkonidae; genus Heteronotia; species Heteronotia binoei. The sequence continues at coordinate 16,587,850 of NC_083242.1, read as the reverse complement.
GGCAGTATCTCATCTCCTGCACGTAGCAGCACATCTCTAGATGCCGGATGGATATTGGGACAGGCTACAGCAGGGGTGGCCAGGCTCTGGCTCTTTCACACCTGTTGTGTAGCTCTTGAAGTCCCCACTGCCCCATCAGCCACCTTGGAGAAGGCACTTGTCTCTTTAAATCACTTCTCTAAGCCAAGCCAGCTGGTGGCTTGGAAAATGCATTTAAAGTTAAAGTTGCTTTCTTTCTACCTCTCCCTCCTCCAATCTATTTGCCTTCCTTTCTGTCTTGCAGCTCTCAAACATCTGACATTCCTGTCTCTCAAGCATCCTGTCTTGTGGCTCTCAGACATCTAATGATTATTCTATGTGGCTCTTACATTAAGCAAGTTTGGCCTACAGTCTGAGGAAAACTGATTTTTTTTTCTAATCAAGCTTATCTGGCCAAAAAGGTTTTATTCCGAAACTACTGTGACATTGCCGGTACCTTAAACCCCATTATTTTCTTGCTGAACTATCTCGGGGATCTGGCTGCACAAGTCCATCCCAGGGTTTTCTACTGATGGCAGAGGAAACTGCAATTATAACTAACTGGCATTCTAAGCAGCCATCAACAGAGAACCACTGGCTGGCTAAAGCTTTTTTAAAATGGAAAAAAATTAACCCATCAGAGGCTGGTTTCTATGGGGAAAAGGATACTACAACTTTTGCAGCCTGGTCTCCCTCTGTGACTTGTGATAACTTGTATTTCAGCAGCCCTCCCAGGTTCTGTTTGTTCAGTTCATGCCAAAGAGATGGAATAATACAATAAAACCATTGCTGAAAGTACCTGGCACCACAATGAAATTTCTAAGCGCCATGGTGACCTGGGGTTTCTTGAGACCTACACTAACCTTGTTATTTGTTCATTATTTTTTGAGTTTGGGCAGAGACCACATATTGTAATTGCTAGCTCTGCTTTTGTATTTCTATACCTCTAAAACCCTCTAGAGCAGTGCTGTTGAACTCATGAGGGCCAGATCTTCACCTTTCCAGGCTGGGCCCCATGTGTGTCATAAAATATGCCAGGTAGGCGAGTTATAAACTTTATAAAGAACACAGACACACCCACTCAGCCTAATCCACCTCACTGGCTTGTTGAGCCTCAGCCAACAGAAGGAAGAGAGGCTTGGCTCACTCGTTCTGCTGTGCAATTGAGAGCGCCTGGCAAAGCTAGCTCTCCTTCCTCAACTTCCTCCCCTAGGGAGGAGCTTTGATCTGTAGTTCCTGTGCGATTGAGCAAGCCTGGCAAAGCAAGTTGATACAGCACCATGAAATGAAATGTTTTTAAATAATTTTAAACTGTAGTTTTTATTGGTTAAATTGTAAAAATGAATGTTGTTAGCCACCCTGAGTCCGCTTGCAGAGAGGGCAGGATAGAAATTTAAAGTAATAATAATAAATTGTGATGCAGAAGGAAGCAAGAGAGAGGGAGAAGGAAGCAGATGACAGCCAATTGCTTGCGGGCCTGATAGGAACTCTCGGGGGGGGGGGGGTAATTTGGCCCCCGGGCCACATGTTTAACACCCCTGAGATTCACTGGTTTTAGTAAGTTTCAGCTCTTAAAAGTTTTAAATAGCACCAGTTCATTAGCACCAGTTCATTAGCACTCATCTATTTTAAAAAAGCAGCAAGGAGTAGCCACCAACTCATCCAGTCTTAGTGACAAAACTTGTCCTTTGTGCAGTTCTAACATGACACGATTTACCTTTGCATGCTCCCCCAAGTTTGTGGGGAAGGGCACAATGATTTTCATATGCACAGCAGTTATGGAGAGAACATCACAGGCATTTCATTGTAATGATTTTCAACAGAGGTTTAGGACACTGAAAAACCAGGCTCGGTGTCAGTCTCAACATTACTATTCTCTATTAATATCTTTAGGAGAAATGTGGGGAGGCAAGGAAAAGACATCTGAAGATTGAAGTCTCCAACAGAATAGTGAGACAGCTGTACAAAGAACTTGCATCTTCAGCCCTTCTAGAGAAACACTTTGGTGGAGCAGACTGTGTGCTGAGTCCCACTCAGCCGTGAAATTCCTCCGGTGTCCTCAGGGAGCCAACATCTCCCACCCTAACCTAGCTCACAGGGTTATGGAGATGGGGAAAATATACAGTGCTCCAAGCTCTTTGAAGGAAGGAGACAGGGAGGGAGACAACAAGCTTAAGCAAAGGGGAAAAAATAATATGCAGGTAGGTTGTCTGTCATAAAACTCCAAAAGTAGGTCAGATTTTACTATGCTAAAAACATTATGTATAGCTGAACACAAAGGCATCACAGTAAGCGATAACTAAGAAGATTTAAGTACTGTTATGCAACTGGGAAAAACGGAAGCAAACCTGTCCATTAGCACCACTCACCTTTTCGTTTTGGTTCCTGGGGCGCATCCCCTCTGTCACTCAACACAATGTGATCCTGGGGGAAGAAAAGTTTGTTTCAAAAAAATCAAGAAAGGCACTGGCTTCTTAATCCACAGTTATGCATTACTCTAGGATTTATAGAGATTACAGATATGATTGAATTTATACCCCACCACCCTTCGCTACCTGAAGGAGTCTCAAAGCAGCTTACAATCTCCTTTCCCTTCCACCCTCCCCACAACAGACACCCTGTGAGGCAGGTGGAGCTGAGAGACCTCTGAGAGAACCGTCCTTGAGCAGAACAGCTCTGAGAAAGTTACGACTGACCCAAGGCCATTCCAGCAGCTGCAAGTGGAGGAGTGGAGAATCAAACCCACCTCTCTCAGATAAGAAGAATTGCAGATTTATACCCCGCCCTTCTCTCTGAATCAGAGTCTCAGAGCAGCATTCAAACTCCTTTATCTTCTTCCCCTACAACAGACACCCTGTGAGGTGGGTGGGGCTGAGAGAGCTCTCCCAGAAGCTGCCCTTTCAAGGACAACCTCTTCAATAGCTATGGCCAACCCAAGGCCATTCCAGCAGGTGCAAGTGGAGGAGTGGGGAATCAAACCCGGTTCTCCCAGATAAGAGTCCATGCACTTAACCACTACACCAGACTGGCTCTTTGCCTGCCACAACCCTTATTTTCCCCACAGCAGAGCTTCTGGCATGCATTTCAAATTTCTGCGGTGTTACCCAGGTAGGCAAGACAACCCATAAGGCAGAAGAGTTTCGGCACCGTGCAGGCATTTAGCGCCATATCCAACCTCTTCTTTTGCAGCCTTTCTTCTTTTATAGACCGCTCTGCAATTACAGTTCACCACACTACAAAAAGCTGAGTCAGCCCGTTAAGAACAGTTTTCACCATACCAGTTGTTTCTGAATTCTGTTCTCAGAAACGCCCAAGTCAGCAACTAAAGTGATTAAATTTAAAGACGCAGCTACTTTTTTCTTTTACAGTATTCAGCCATCAGCCTGCATTTCCCGAAATCTGTCGGAGGAGGTGCATAAAAGCTACAATTCGGTTTTACCTTAGGCTTATTTGGGTGAGCTCTGACAGTGCCGACGGGTTCTGGAGACCCAAAGATATTGCTTGTTTTCCCACCGGGTGGATTTGTAAGTTGACGAGAAGGGTTAGGTTTATGGTCCTCAAAAATGCCGCTGACCTTCCCACCTGAAAGACAGTCATGCTAGTAAGTAGGTCTGGGTTAAATTAAACTAGACGCTGGGTAGTCCTAGGAAGAAGAGTCCACTTCATTCACCAGGGCTTTTTTTGTAGCAGGAACTCCTTTGCATATTAGGCCATACTCCCCTGATGTAGCCAATCCTCCAGGAGCTTACAGTAGGCCCTGTACAAAGAGCCCTGTAAGTTTTGGAGGATTGGCTACATCAGAAGAAGAAGACTGCAGAGTTAAACCCTGCCCTTCTCTCTGAATCAGAGACTCAGAGCAGCTTACAATCTCCTATATTTTCTCACCCCACACCTTGTGAGGTGGGTGGGGCTGAGAGGGCTCTCCCAGAAGCTGCCCTTTCAACGACAACTCCTATGACCAAAGGCCATCCCAGCAGCTGCAAGTGGAGGAGTGGGGAATCAAACCCGGTTCTCCCAAATAAGAGTCTGAGCACTTAACCGCTACACCAAACTGGCTCTCAGGGGTGTGTGGCCTAATATGCAAAGGAGTTCCTGCTACAAAAATAGCCCCGGCATTCACATTTTGCTAAGAATGGACTCCCATTCACTCTTTTCCCCTGCAGTGTCTATGTTGATTCTTGTACTCATTACTGCTGCTGGGAGTCAGGTGAAGAACACACAAGAGTTAGAAAGGCTGCTGGACAGCAAGTTAGGTGTTGTGGTCGTCACGCAGATGAATTTACGCAAACTAATTACACTTGATTTTCATATGCAGGAAGACTATAAGGAGTGCCCGCAACCCGTGAAAACCACAGTATGAAATCTAGTTCTTTACAGTTAATACATGTACCCATCTAGAAATATCACACAACTTTGTGCTGCAGTCTGAAACCAAGAAACACTGGTCAAAATGCTTTGTATTTTTACATCATTGTACTGCTAAAAGACTGCTTCTAGCCATTCGCTGTCTATAGCTTTCAACAGAAAGATCAGCAACATCTGACTTTTTTGGCATTTAAAAACTAATGTAATGCAGTATTTATGAGCCCCACGGTGCAGAGCGGTAAACTGCAGTACTGCAGTCCAAACTCTGCTCACGACCTGAGTCCAATCCCAGCGGAAGATGGGTTCAAGTAGCCGGCTCAAGGTTGACTCAGCCTTCCACACTTCAGAGGTTTGTAAAATGAGTACCCAGCTTGCTGGTGCGGGGGGGGGGGAGTGTAGATGACTGGGGAAGGCAAGGGCAAACCACAAAAAAGTCTGCTGCGAAAACGTTGTGATGCAACATCACCCCAGAGTCAGAAATGACTGTTATCTTTTAAATGCAGTATTTGGTTTTAATCATTTACAGCCAAAAGTGCCCCCCCACACAACATGAGTAAAGACTATCAATTACTTTTACTGCTGTGCTATTAATCCCATCAACCCCAGGGAGCAAAATAATCCTGCATGATTTCTTACTCTGTATGGCAGCACACTGATCTGCAAATGTCCTACTGGACTGATGCTTTTGCAAGGGTCTATTTGCAATTTTCTCAGCAATCGTTTGCTAAAATCTGTTCTGAACCGATACCTCCACCCCAGCAATACAGGCGTGCATGCACACACAAAGTAAATATCCAGATTACGCCACTGTAAACTGATAAACCCCTTGTGAGCAGATAACCTGTAGTGCTCAAGCTGTTCAGTGAAACTGCATTTAGCTGCTCATCAAAACAGTGACATTTTCTTTGCAAAGTGTCGGTTGAACTTCTCAGGAAGAACGGAGAGACTTTAGCAACAGCCATGTGGAATCCAGAAGGCACCGTGTCCTAAAGGGAGGACATTTATTGTCTGGGTAGCACCAAACCCGGCACTCCTTTGCATGATAGCCCAGAAGAGGCTGACTCACCTGGAGGATTCGTTCTCTTTGGGATGTTCTGAGGTTCTTCAGCCCCTCCGAAAATATTTGATGCCATTCTGTGCGGCCTGAGAGGGGAGGAGACTTCTTCTGGGCATCCAAAGGGGTTGCTGGAGCCCCCTCCAGGCGGTTTCAACACCCTGGTTTGCAGAAGAAGATGATGATATTGGATTTATATCCTGCCCTATGCTCTGAATCTCAAGAGTGGCTCACAATCTCTTTTACCTTCCTCCCCCCACAACAAACACCCTGTGAGGTGGGTGGGGCTGAGAGAGTCCTTTCAAGGACAACTCTGCAGGAGCTATGACTGACCCTAGACCATTCCAGCAGCTGCAAGTGGAGGAGTGGGGAATCAAACCTGGTTCTCCCAGATGGGAGTCCGCACACTTAATCACTACACCAAACTGGCTCAAATTATGAGAAGTTGTCTCATCTATATTCTGCGACAGAGCACACCAACATCTGCCCCCTTACTTTTCGTCCCAGCCTTGCAGCTTCCATGGGGTGGTCACATATCCCACAAAGGAACAACTTGGTGGGTTATTGCCTTCCCATGATCTATACATCCCATTACTGCTTTCTATAAAGTTAAAATTTGCTTAAGTGTGTTATGAACAAACATAATGTTCTGCAGTTTTTTTTTTTTAGCAATGCTAAGTCATCTTAGAATCATAAAGTTGGAAGGGACTTCTAGGGTCATCTAGTCCAACCCGCTGCACAATGCAAGAAACTCACAAACACCTCCCACTAAATTCACAGGATCTGCATTGCTGTCAGATGGCCATCTAGCCTCTGTTTAAAAACCTCCAAGGAAGGAGAGCCCACCACCTCCCGAGGAAGCCTGTTCCACTGAGGAATCGCTCTAACGGTCAGGAAGTTCTTCCTAATGTTGAGCCGGAAACTCTTTTGATTTAATTTCAACCCACTGGTTCTGGTCCTACCTTCCGGGGCCACAGAAAACAATTCTGCACTATCCTCTACATGACAGCCCTTCAAGTACTTGAAGATGGTGATCATATCACCTCTCAGCTGCCTCCTCTCCAGGCTAAACATCCCCAGCTCCTTAAAAAGCATACTGTTTTCAGGGAGAGCCTGGTAGAAAACCTTTGCTCTTAGATCCACATAGATCTTTCTTGAACCAAAACAAGAACACCACAAAGCCAAATTTCTTTCCAATAGCTATATACAAACAGACCGTGCCATTTCCCCCCACCCATTTTCTCAGTTTTTGGATGAAGTCATCACCACACCCCGCTGCAAGCTGAGTAAGGCTGAACGTGCAGAACAGACTTCAGTTATGCATTCCTCCACACCCTATATGACAACAGTGTGTACTAAAAATGCTTCTTACGTGCGTCTTTAAGATACATCTCTAAAGAAAATACCAAAGTGATAGGAAACACATGCAGCATTTCTTTAGTCTATCCCCTGGAGCTTTCATTCACACTTTTGCCAAACTGTGGGCTATCTTTCCATTATGTTTTAGAGATAAGAAGCAGTCATAACTCTGTTATTGGTAGAAATAGAACAGGCTGCCCGAAGACAGAGAGAGCGGCATTTAGATGTGGTACAGAGGCCAAACAAGCTGGGCTCACTGTTAACTAGCAGAGCAGCGGCAAAAAAAAAAAGTTTTCAGGAACTGACCAACAATCTTGGAAGGTCACCAGCTCCATGGCAAGTTTCTTTATCTCGAATTTGTGCTACTAGCACAACATGTACATACCCCGTTCAACGGTTGCAACCTGAATGTTTGTACTTCAGCTTTAAGTTGAAGGACACATTCCAGAGCAAAGCCAAGTGAACAGAGTGCAGGCATCGTAAAAGAATGCTGCTTGGATGGAAAAAGAGAAGTGGCGAGAGTATTCGCTCGGTGCAATACGAGAAAGGCAAAAATAAAGCACCAGGTATGAATGGCAAATGGATCAAGTCAATCTCATAATCAGCAGCTGATGCCTCCACAGAGACATTTCCTGCTAACGATTACTAATTCTTCAGATCAGTCACCTCCGTAACACAGTGAAAGTCCAGAAAATAACTCTTTAAAACATGACACAAAGGGGAGACTCTTTACTGTTTGCTATTGAGAAGGTGAATGTAGCCAGATTTCAAAACCTCCTTTATAAACCTTCAAATCCTAGAACCTTTGCCCTTTGCAAAATTCACCAAGCTATTTCCTTGGGGGAGAATAGGGATGCCTGAATAGAACTAGAAACTAAGAATGTCATTTTGCTTGTTTTGAAGCTACAGATGCTTTCCTGCACTATACAAACCAGTATGCTCATTTCTCCATCAAAAAGAAATAACAGCTGTCATTTCACATAACTCAGTGGACTTCAACCTTCCTAGACTTGGAACCCACCTTTAACTCCAGGCGGCAGTGTGGGACCCTGCGAGCTGCAATCACCAGGACAGGAAAACACATGACATCTGTCTCATGGCAAGGAGGAGGATCCAGGATCCTTGCACCCACTGAATGACCTTGCCTTGCCACCCTGCATCTCATCTCAGTGTGTGCTCGAGCAGAGGCAGAAGGCATGGTGCCCCTGCTGGACGCATGCACCCTAGTGGTATCTCTTCCCAAAATGCAGCAGAAAGATTCCCAGCAGCTCTATACGGGCTTGTGACCAACTCAGGTGGGTTCTGCAATCCACCCAAGGGCCCCAAAAATGATTGGTTCAAGACTATCTAACCCAGGGGTAGCCAAACTTGCTTAATGTAAGAGCCACATAGAATAAATGTCAGATGTATGAGAGCTGCAAGGAAGGAAGGAAGGCAAATAGATGGCGGAGGGAGATGTGAAAATAAAGCAACTTTAACTTTAAATGCATTCTCCAAGCAGCTGGCTGGCTTGACTTGAAGAAGTGATTTAAAGAGGCCAGCCAGCAGGGACTTTGAGAGCCACACAATATGTACGAAAGAGCCACGTGTGGCTCCCGAGCCACAGTTTGGCCACCCCTGATCTAACCTTTGCAGCTGAAATGCAAGTGTTCTTGGGGCACTGAAACAGCTTCTAACTACATGCTGCCAGTGGGTTATTTTTGCAGCTGCAGATGTAGGGGAAAGAAACCCTTCCCCCTTCAGTTGACACTATTAGACCCCTAACAGAGCAAAGGCGGCAGCCTGCAGCTCTTGCTTTCTGAGTCTTTCGTCTAAGTTAGACTGGCTTAGCTGCTACCTGCTTCCAAAGTTGCTCTGTACCAGTGCTTCACACAGATTTTTTTATTTGGCAGACAAGAGTTAAGAACTCTAAATTTAATGTTTTGTTTATGATGTAACATGTTCTTGCTGAATCAGAATACTATCTACACAGCATCTCCTCTAGAATTTGGGTAGTTGCACGCAAAGAGGTAGCCACACAACCCAAGCCTCATAAATTGACTGTTCAGCATAACAACATATCAAAGCCAACAAATAGACCAGACCCATTATGATAGCTCAAATCATAAACTAGCAAAATAGGTTCTCCCAGTTTCAATTACAACTCAGGGTAGGATTCAGCATATATGCTAAATGTCAACAGACCAATGAGATGTCAGGTCCTCTGCAAATTTTCCTTTAATCTTCCCCCTGTACATTTAGCAGGGGTGTTGAACTAATTTGTTATGAGGGCCAGATTTGACATAAATGAGACCTTGTCAGGCTGGGCCATGTGTGTCATAAAATGTAATGCCAGGTAGTGGACATATAAACTGTATAAAGGGCACGACCAAACACAATTAATTTTTTTAATTTAAAGTAAAACACGCTTAAAATATTAGCATGCTTGCAATATTTTGTTTTATAGTTTCTGATAAATGTCATCTCTTATGAATTATTGCATCAACAACTGCAGACAATGTCTGTGCTATACCAATCTTGAATATGCTGTTTTGATTTATTGACATTCAGTAAATAGATCTCATGGTCATTGCTTTGAGCCTAAGACCCAGAGGAAAACATGAAGCAGCTACACATTGTGAGCTTTTGTACATAAGCTGCTTCATGTGCTGGTCAAGAATATGCGAAGGCACCATGGCACAGACTGAGGGCTATATGCTTGTCCGCAAAACCAGTCTTCCCCAGAAAAATAACTACAATTCCTATGTGGCAGTGCAACAACAGCCATGTACAATGGTCAATATCAGCCTACTATCTGGGAAGCCTAAGTTCAAGATCCCCAATCAAAGGAAAATATGGAAGAAAAGTCAAGGGAAATTTGCTAGGTAAACCTGGGCTGGACACACACTCTCAGCCTAATCCTGGCTTGCTCTTATTTCTCTTCTAAATAGTTTACATGCTTTCCTATTGAGAAAGACTGGACGGCATGAATACAGTGAAAAAGAGGAGGGGAACAGAGCTGCACCCATAACAAGCCCAATAAAACTCTCTATCTCCCTCTCTCAAGGAAAAACGCTCATACCTTCAACAAAATGTTGCTACCTTTAGTTCAAGTTTATTTATATCCCGCCCTTCCCACCAAAGTGGTTCAGGGCGGCTCACAACACATAAAAATCTAACATAATTTGAATTTAAAACATCTTACACAGTTAAAACAGTAGAATAATAAAACATATAATGGCGGTCTATCAGAACTACACTCAGCTTCCAATGCCAGTTAATTATAAGCCAGCCGGAAGAGGGCTGTCTTACAGGCCCTGCGGAACTGACCAAGGTCCCGCAGGGCCCTCACCTCTTCCGGCAGTTGGTTCCACCAGAAAGGAGCCGTTATGGAGAAGGCCCTGTCCTTGGTGGATTGCAGGTGGGCCTCCTTTGGCCCGGGGATAACAAGCAGATTTTGAGATCCCGATCTCAGTACTCTCTGGGGAACATGTGGGGAGAGACAGTCCCTAAGGTAGGCAGGTCCTAGGCCATATAGGGCTTTAAAGATAATAACCAGCACCTTGTACCGAACTCGGTATATTATTGGCAGCCAGTGCAGAGTCCGGAGCCCTGGCCGAATGTGCTCCAATCTTGGGAGCCCCAATAACAACCGGGCCACGGCATTCTGCACTAACTGCAACTTCCGGGTTCGGCACAAGGGCAGCCCCATGTAGAGGGCATTACAGTAGTCCAACCTCGAGGTGACTTTAAAAGTGCTTTCTTTGTATCTCTCCCAATGGTGGGGATTGGGCAAAGGAAGATCTGGCTCTTTCATTCCTTCTCCAGGGGACAAGGAGAGGGAGGAGACTCAGCCACTGCAAGGAAGAGAGGCTTGGCTCGGTAGCTCTGCAGTGTGATTGACTGAGCCTGGCAACCTTAATCACCCAGCAGAGCTATAGAGTCAAGCTCCTTCATTGGCTGAGGCTCCTTCTCTCTCCTCCTCCCTATGGGAAAAGGGAGGGGGAAGAGGAAAAGAGCGAAGAGAGGCTGCTTTGCTGGCTGCTTGGCATGGAAGAAACCCAAAATGGCGACTGAAGAAAGTAGGCAAGGCAGAAGGATGTAGGCAATGGCCAGTTGTTGGGAGGGCCTGATTAGGCCCACGGGCTGCATGCTTGACACCCCTGATTTACAGTATATAAGGAAGAGCATTACAGAAGAAGCTACCTACTGTTAACTTCTGGATTTTCGATCAGGGTAAAGCCTTCAAGATGGGGCGAGAGAATCTTTTGCTAGATTTCTCTTGCTCCTCCCTACCCACTGCCCAAATCCCTTCTGATCAAGCTAACAATTCCTTCAGCAGGAAAATATGTTTGGCAATAGCACGGAGGCTACAGCTGTAGGGGTTTTCAAGTTTTCCTCCACCAGATTCTGAGCTACAGTGAAATTATTCAGTGCTTCCTAAGAATAATTCTGAACCACTGGTGCTCGAAGGTTAAATGTTGGGTGGGGGGGAGAAGGCTGTGAGGTGAACAAAAGGAAACATCTCAGATGAGAACCTTCATGGTTCTTTTAACCACTGAGTCTCTGGACAGGAGAAAATGTCATAACAATGTAAGGGGGGGGGAAATATCTGGGGACTTTGGGGGTGGAGCCAGGATCAAGGGTGTGACAAGCATCATTGAACTCCAAAGGGAGTTCTGCTCATCACATTTAAAGGGACTGCATACCTTTTAAATGCCTTCCCTCCACTGGAAATAATGAAGGATAGGGGCACCTTCTTTTAGGATTCACAGAATTGGATCTCCTAGTCCAATCTTTTTGAAACTTAGGGGGTATTTTGGGGAGAGGCACTGGATGCTATGCTAAAAATTTGGTGCCTCTATCTCAAAAAACAGCCTCCTCAGGCACCCGTGGATCAATTCTCCATTCTACCCTATGGGAATCTGTCTCCATAGGGAATAATACTCAGCAGACATTCCCCCCACTCCCGCTTTCTGATGACCCTAAAGTGGGGCGGGGGGGAGGGCCTCCAAACCGGGGGATCCCCTGCCCCCACCTGGGGATTGGCAACCCTATAACAATGAATGTTAGTCCCTCTATTTTTTTTTTATATTAGACTGCTTGTAAGTTAAAATATTAGGAAAACTGCCCCCACAGCCAGTAAGCTGACTGAAAAACACTACTTGAGCATCGTGACCAAAATCATCTCTGAGATCACATCAACAATCTATGGCATTGTGGCATAGTTCCAACACTTGACTGCATTGCACTGAAACGACCAAGCCCGGCAGAAGATGCCAGTGGCACGAAACAGAGGAAGTCTTCATTGAAGACTGTGGCACAGAAAGAACACGAGCTCTCAAGGAACCTCCAAACTAACCAGCTTAACTGTCGAGCTCCACAAACTCCTAAAGTGTAGACAGAGGTCATCCCATGCTTCATTTTCCAAAAAGAGAGACAGAGAATTCAGCAGCACTACTAAATAAGGGTTTTATTCTAATTCAGGAAACACTACCCAGACAAAGGCTGGCTACATTGCTTAAGTTAAGAGAGGGAAAAAGCATTCTGTGAACGTTTAGGGTTCCTGCTCTCCAAAGTGCTGCTGGGTGCGCCCTTCCAAGGTCAACTCCCAACTAGAATTTTATTTCAGAAGAACCTGTTTGAAAGGAAAGAGGCTAAGAGCCAAGCTGTAGGGCAGGGGTGGCCAAACTTGCTTAATGTAAGAGCCACATAGAATAAACGCCAGATGTTTGAGAGCTGCAAAACAGGAAGGAAGGAAGGAAGGAAGGAAGGAAGGAAGGAAGGAAGGAAGGAAGGAAGGAAGGAAGGAAGGAAGGAAGGAAGGTAGGTAGGTAGGTAGGTAGGTAGGTAGGTAGGTAGGTAGGTAGATAGATAGATAGATAGATAGATAGATAGATAGATAGATAGATAGATAGATAGCTGGGGAGAAGTGGAGGGAGAGAGAGGTAGAAAGAAAGCAACTTTAACTTTAAATGCATTTTCCAAACTGCCAGCTGTCTGGTTTGGAGAAGTAATTTAAAGAGACAAATGTCTTCTCTTTGCCGGCAGACAAGGTGGTGGGGGCTTCGTGAGCCACAATACGCGTGAAAGAGCCACATGTGGCTCCTGAGCCAGTCTGGTCACCCTTGCTGTAGGAGGTGTCTACTCTTAAAACCATTGGCCTGCTTCTTCTTTTTCCTTCAAACACAGGTTTGGAAGTCATGGTGCAATTTTGGCGTAGAGAAACCGCAGGGAGGCAAAGGATTCCCATCACCATATTAAACCCCTGAAGCTATCCTTCCTTAGACTTGCCATAGGACAGATAACTATTTTCATGTTCAGGCCCTTCATGGCAGCTTTGGAAAGGATCCTAGAATCTTAGATCAGAAAGCCTCAGTTTAAAATGGACAGATTTTGTTCTAAATTCTAATGTCAGGTAAATTTCACTATTCGAACATTAACAAATGTTCGAATAGTGAAATTTACCTGACATTAGAATTTAGAAGAGCTGTTTTTTTATACCGTTTTTCTCTACCTTAAGGAGTCTCAAAGTGGCTTACAATTCCCTTCCCTTCCCCTCCCTGCAACAGGCACCTTGTGAGGTAGGTGGGGCTGAGAGAGCTGTGACTGAGCCAAGGTCACCCAGCTGGCTTCGTGTGAAAGAGTGGAAAATCAAACCCGTTCTCCAGATTAGGGTCTGCCGCTCTGAACCAGTACACCGTGCTAGCTGGAAAATGTGATTTGCAGAAACTGGATGATTGTTATTCAGCTGAAGGCATCTTCAAACTGCAAACACACCCATCTTTTACATCAGGGGTCCTCAACCACCGGGCCATGGCCTGCCAGCAACCGGGCCACGGAGTGAGGCAGAGCAGCCCTGGACTAAGGTGACACAGCCTTGCTCCAAGGCTGCCTTTCCTTGCAGGCCAGCAGAAGGGGCAGCACTGCTGTGCCCCTAGCCTATCCCTCATTTACAGACCTCCACCGATCAGCTGATTGGCAGGGGTCTTTAAATGGGAGGGGGAGGCAGAAACAGCCCCAGTCTCCCCTCACATTTAAAGAACCCCATGGGAGGCAAGGATGTGGCTTGGGGGGGGGGGAGTCGGGTTGGCAAAAAACCCAGTGCTGCTTCCCCCACCAGTTCGTGGAAAAATTGTCTTCCATGAAACCGGACTTAATCCCAAGACTGAAGACAGCATTCCAGAGCTCATTGTGCTCCGGCTTAAATCAGTCCAATTCGTTGTGAATTTCATCAAGGGTAATAGCTTCAAAGTGCCCCTTCTGAAGCTAGAAATTATTTCCTTCATTTCTCCTCAGTGGACCCAAAGTAACTTGCAAGGTTCTTTCCTCCATTTTATCCTCACAACAACTCTGTAAGGTAGACTAGAGCCAGTATGGTGTAGTGGTTAGATCAGGATGAGAGACCCAGGTTCAAATTCCTATAGCTGGGTGATTTGGGGCAAGTCAACACTCTTTCAGCCTAACAAGCCTCATGGGGCTGTTGTGAGGATAAAGTGGAGGAAAGGATCATGTAAGCCACTTCAGGTCCCCATTGGGGAGAATGGCGGAGGAAAAAAGAAATAAAATCAGTTAGGCTGAGTGCATGTTCAGCTGACAGGCTTCCACTATAGAACAGGGAACAGAACAGCAGAACAGCCTCCCAGATCCTAGCCCAGGGGTGGCCAAACTGTGGCTCGGGAGCCATGTGGCTCCTTCACACATATTGTGTGGCTCTCGAAGCCCCCAGCATCCCGTTGGCCAGCTTGGAGAAAGCATCTAAGTCACTTCTCCAAGCCAAGCCAGCTGGGAGCTTGGAGAAGGCATTTAAAGTTGAAGTTGCTTTCTTTCTACCTCGCCCCCTGACCTATTTCCCTCCCTCCCTCCGGCTCTTGAACATCTAACATTTATGTCTTGCCGCTCTCAAATATCTGATGTTTATTTTATTTGGCTCTTATATTAAGCAAATTTGGCCACGCCCAACACCCCACATTACAATGACTCTCTCTCTTGGAGAACCGTTCTATACAAATTTCATAGGGCATATTTAGCTCCATCATGCTCTCATTACGTCAGTCCATTTGGTTTATTTATGCACCCAGTTGCATTACCAGAGGGCATGGGAGAGAATAAAAAAGACATGCTCGAGCATTTTTCCTGGGGTGCTGTTCCACTAAGAAAGCAAAAAATGTAGGCTGTTTGTTGCAACTATTAATAGGCAACTTCTGCAAATCACGTTCTGAAGATGCAGAAGAAAAGCAACATCCGGACTCCTCAGACATCATGGTGTAATGCCCTTCAGCAGCCAGCAGTCTGGGCGACCTCCCACAGTGAAACAATCTATTCTAGACTATCACAAGACCCGCATACTTACGCCCCTCAGGAAGAGGACATCCCAAGAGGAGCAATCAGCCTCCATCTGATCCTCAAGCACTTACTAGGCAGATTCTTCTCCATGGACGGGCACCTCGTGGTCATCACAGGACACGAGAAACCGCTCAAGCCATTTTGCTGTTTCTGCTCTGAATGCCAAGGGTGCAGTCCATCTCAAACACGGGCAATTCCAACCACCACCGCCCCAGTACGGAAGTGCCTCTAGGATTATTTGGAGATCGGAACATTTACAAGGCTCATCTCATCTCTGCAGTACATACAAGCCAAGTTTTCCAGCCCAGCCAGTACGTGTCTGTCTACCTGGCTGGCAAGGATGTAACGATAGGATTACTGAAGTCTGTGCAATCTACAGAGCTAGTATTTTTGTTTCAGCACCCATGTCACCTGCTTTTTCCATTAATAATTTGCAACTTCCTCTTGGGATCAGAGGCTGTAGGCATGCTCTAGAGCAGGGATGTTGAACTCATTTGTTATGAGGGCTGGATCTGATATAAGTGAGACCTTGTTGGGACAGGCCGGGCCATGTGCTTACCTATTTAAGATTAGGTAGGAGAAATATAAACACAGACAAACACGACAAACAAAACCCACCTTAAAATAAAACATGCTTAAAACATTAGCACTTGTTGATCTTAAAGGTGCTTTCTTTGTGTTTCTTCCAGGGGATCCAGGGAACTGGGCAAAGGAAGCTCTGGCTCTTTCCCTCCCTTCCCAGGGGACCAGGAGGGGGAAGAGCCTCAACCAGTGGAGAAAACTGAGGTTTTGCTCTGTAGCTCCTGTGCAACTGAGCAAGCCTTGAAAAGCAAGTTGAGATGTAGAAGGAAGCAAGAGAGAGGGAGACAAGAGCCAGTTGCTCAGGGGCCTGATAGGAGCCCTCCGAGGGCTTGATTCAGCCCCCGGGCCGCATGTTTGACACCCCTGATCTAGAGTCCTAGATACTCAACCATTTTATGGGAGATCCACTTTGAGAAAGCAATTCTGGGTGCTTGGCCAAGATTGAGTGAAACTAAGGGTTAGGGGGAGACAATGGTTTCTCCACAAATTCTGTTGTTTCAGACTTCACTCCTTCCTCCCACACAACTTGTATCTGGGTTAGCAACTGGAGGATTCAAGGTAGGATCTGACCCAACTGTTGACCCTTATCCTAGAAAAATCCTTCTAATATTTCCCACGACACTGCATAAAGCAGAAGGTGGATTCAATCTACTTTTAAGAAGCTTTCTGAGAACCAAGAAATGCACAGTGGTAAACTCACAGCAAAACATTGGCGAGGTGGCAAGTTGCACTCCGAAGAGAAATAAAAGCTATGAGTCATTAATAGCCTTGGAATTAGAAAACGGGCTTTGATCTGGCAGCCAAATAGATATTTATTGTATATTGTACGCCAGCACCCAAGCCTTTCTGTGCCACGCCATAGATTATTTTGCAAGCAGTCCTTTCAATGTTTCCATTCCATTTATGCAAACAAAAATTAATTATATCAGCAGCCAATTTCCAGTCGTTCACACGGTTATATAAACAAGTTAGCCAGCCTTCTTTCCTTAAATGTAAAGAAAGTCAGAAGCCAAGTTCAAGTCCTATCTCTGCCAACGCATTCTCAGTCCTTGTTTTTCCCATGCCAAGCAGGAATTATACTGCTTTAAACTGTAAAGCATTCTGCAAATTAAAAAGTGACATATAATAAAAAAGCATTCGACAGAACACAGAGCATCTGACAACACCTTAGAAGCCAAATTTAGTGCTAAAATTTGTGGGTATCTCACTTTGTTTAGTTGCCTGAGCAATTAAAGGAGCAGAATATATATAAAACGTAAACACAGAAAAATAGGAGGGGTGTTTGCATTGGCCTTTTGTCCCAGTTTTGTAAGAGGGTTGCTATTAGAGCACCACTGAAAACAAAAATCCAGAATACCCACAGCAGTTACCAAGAAGGGTTCTACACCTTTCCAAGACATCCTTTTTCCTTTTCACATAAAAATGAAGCCTGATTTAAGTTCAAATAAGAAAATTAAAAAGCATATCTCAGCACATCACTTTCCATCTCTGTACTTTAGGCTACACTTTAACTATAAACCAGGGATTGGCTGGAAATCACTGTGAAAATATGTAACAATTGGTTCTCCCCACCCCCTCCATGTACAGACTTAATTCAGACTTCTGTACTGACTGAGCTCAGAGAGCTGAGTTCAAAAAATAGTTTGGGGTCAAGGAAAAGCAGGGAGCAGCTGCATTACCTGTCGCACCAATGATCAAACAAAAGTCCTGCAGCATCTTAAGAGACCAACAAAATAATAAGCAATGCAGAAAAAGTAAACTGTTTGGTCAGAATTCAGAAGCAAACCATGATTTCACTGGTTCCAGGAGTTTGCAGGTGTCTATTCGCTCTACCTACCCACAGCCAAACAGCAACAAAAAGACAAAAGTTGACATGTGCAGCCAAAAGAATGTTTTTTTTTATAAAAGTTACGTCTCCAGACTTTTAGTAAAATACTTCAGAATAACCATAGTTTGGAATAGGAGCAAGCTTATTGCGCATGAAACTCCACTGAACATGGGGAACAAGCATTTATTCAGTGCATTTATAATGTTTTCCCCAGGGAGATTAGTAAGGCATATATGGTTTTCTTTCCTCCACTTTCTCCTCATGACAACCCTGAAAGGTAAAAGAAGCCTGATGTGTATATGACCATTAAGTTTCAGAAAAAGTGGTGATTTAAACCCTGATCTCTCTTGCCTTATAAGCACTTTCCCAAGTTAACATCCACAACACCATTCACAAAAAATAAGGTAGCGTTTATGATGCTCTTCAGTGTTAAAACGCTGTCACTGTTACAAACAGCCCTGAAAGGTAGGGTTATTATCCAACATAGATTTTATTTGGCGGCGTTCCAAAATTCCTGGGGATTTAGGGGCAGTGCCCAGAGATGGAATAGTTTGGGGATGGAGAGAGCTCAGCGGGCATGTGACTCCCTCCAAAGCTGCCCAGCAGAACTGATCGTTGTGGTTTCAGAGATCAGCTGCAGTTCCCTGAGAATTCCATGGAATTTTTGTTTTTATATATGACTACAGTGGCAAGGTAACTTTATGCTCAGAACTGGAAATCTGCAAAGATACCTAAAAAACAAGATTGGCGGTTAAAGATGCTGGAACTGGCAGAAATGGCTACTTACTTCTTTGATTTAAAAGTACAGTTAGTTTTATTGCAAACTGGTATAATTATATAAAAAGTGTATAGTTAGGTTTATTGCAAATTAGCTACCATGATCGCAAATTGGACTCCCAGACAGGCTTGCTAACCTCCAGCTGGTGGCTGGAGTGGTTTGCAGGCCAGGGACCAGTTCACCTGGAGAAAATGGCCACTTTGGAAGATGGTCTCTATGGAATTATGCCCCACTGAAGTCCCTACCCTCACCAAACCCTGCTGTCCCCTTTATTGATTTTCTGCATACAAATTTGTGGGGGATATGAGGAGTAAAGAGAGCTCTAAATTTTAGAAAACTAGGGTAATTGGTGGATTGGTTATGAGGAAGTGATTATGCATTTATTGTAAATGCAGCAACAAGTGATGGTTCTTGGCTTTTTTGAAACTTTTGAAATTTTTAAGATATATCTCTGATTTTTTTTCTTCTTCCTATTGTTCTGCATTATTAGAAGCACAGAATTGGAAGGGACCTCCAGAGACATCTAGTCCAACCTCCTGCACGATACATGAAATTTACAAATATATCCCTCCCCAAACACCCACAGTGACCCCTGCTCCATCCCTAGGAGGTGGCAAAAAAAACCCCTCACGGTTTTCTTCTATTGTTCTGTATGTGCCCAAAAAACAACAATAAAAAGTTGAAAGCAATTGGAAAATAAAAAAGATAACTCCAGGTTGCACCTGGAGATTGGCAACCCCCTAGAGGCACATGACCTCTAACGCGCCCTGGGTTCGAATCATGCTTGCTTCCTTAGCGAGGGCTCTCCTCCAGCCTGGGCGTTTGGAGAAGCCGCACGCTGTCTAATTCGATTCTAAACCAATCTGAATCAGTGAACTAATTCCAACGCCCCTTTTTATGAATTTGGGTCTGGGGCAAAAGGGCGGGAAACGAGCCAAGGACCCTCCGAGGCAGGCCCCCCACTCCCAAGGACAGGCCCTTCGACCGAACCGCCTTACCTCGAGCTCGGTTTGGCCGAGTCAGTCTCGGGCCCCCGGAACATGACGAGCCGAACCTCAACGCGCCCTTCGCCGCTCCAACGCCACGCCGGTAGTCCCCTCAGGCCGAGGGGCGGCACACCCTTGGCAGCCGATTGGGCGAAGCGCCCGCCACTCCTCCCCTCCAAGCGCTGATCAAGAGCCTCTCGCCCTGCTCGGAGAAAGGCCGCAAGGAGAGGCGCGGCCGCGGCTCAGATTTCTCTACGCGACCTATTGGAAGGGGCTGCTGCCACTCAAAGGAAGAGGCGCGGTTATTGGAGTCAAAGGAAGCGAGGGGCGGGGGATGGCGCCTATGAGGTTTAAAGGGGCCGCGTCCCACCTTCCTAGCATTCCATCGCTGCGGTGGCGTCTATGGCGATGAGTTGCTGCAGTTTCCTGGGAGTGACTCGTGAAGCACCTTTTTATGTGTGCGACTATTTAAATAAGTCCAACTCCGTACTAGACTTTTAATCCTGGGACTGGTTTAGCTCTGTCCCCAAACTTACATTCTACACTAGAATCGTAGAAACCAACTCTTATGACAGGGGTGGCCAATGGTAGCTCTCCAGATGTTTTGCCTACAACTCTCATGAACCCCAGCCATTGGCCATGCTGTCTGGGGCTGATGGGAGTTGTAGGCAAAAAAACATCTGGAGCTACCATTGGCCACCTGTCTTGAGACCGATTCCAGTGTAGAAAAAGGCACGTCAAGTTACACCTTTAAGACCAACAAAGTTTTATTAAGCATGTAAGCTTTCGTGAGCTAGAAGCACACTTCATTAGAAGTCGGTATGATGAAGTGTGCTTCTAGCACATGATCTAGATCGAAGATCAGGCTAGCCTGGCCCATCTAAGGACCAATGTTCCCTCTAAGCTGCAGAATCTTGTGAGCAAAAAATTCTACTTTGTGAGTTACTGGCCTTAAAGTTGTGAGCTACTGCATAAATTGTTACGCTCTGGGGTCCTCCTTCCTGAGCCAAGACAAAAGTCGGTGAGCTGAAGGCTAAAAATCTGTGTGCTAGCTCATGCCATCTCAGCTTAGAGGGAACACTGGTTAGGACCTTCAGAATGCTCCAATGGCTAAAATAAAATGGCTCTTCTCAGGCAGCGAGACTGGAGCTAGTGAATGACGGCTTTCCCTCACACTTGATACTTCATTTCATAACAAGCGATGATGGCTGTGAATTTTTTTCCCTTCAAAACCATGAATCTTTTGTTTACAGCCCCGCAGCTTCACTGCTGAGACTTCAGTTCATGAAACTTGTAACCCCAAGAACACTTATGAGTTGGTTCTGTAACGGATGTTTCTTCTAGCTTTTCATCTTCGCCCCCTTAAAATTCCAGGCTTTGCTGGCTTGGGAGCCTTTGGGAGCTGGTGTAGTAATATACTACACTGGCTGTTTTATCTATCTGCTGGCAGATACCAAGGTCTTGGGACACTCAAGATGGTGCCATCTAAGATGGTGCATATAGAATTGGGTGTTTTGACAAATGGCAGTTTTTCTTGTCTACCAACCTGGATTAAAGTGTAGTTTAAAATCTGGAACAATAGGCAAGAAACAAGGCACGACTTGTTAAAGCACCCAGTTTGATCATGGCAGATTTAGGGTTTGGCTTTAACCCACGAATCCTGCCATTGGCAGTGTGGTAGTAAACCATGCATTTGAAATCGCAACAGATTGTGCGGCTTGTGCTGAACAGGGATGTCTTCAAAACATGGCGTATGAGTGAAGGAGAGAGACAAGGAGTGGATGAGGCAATATGAATACCCACAAAATTCTGAATGCAATTATTTACCTCTTTTTCTGCCAGAAGAGACTTATTCTTAGCAAACAGACCATATTTATAGGGCAACAAACAGTGCATACAGGAATTAGACCAAGGATTAATATGTATTTATGCACAATCATAAAAACAGCTTTACAAGTTGAATTGGAAATTTAAAACAGAGGAAGTTTTTAAACAGATTTTGTATATTATATTAAATAACCCAAACACCTTTCCTCCCCCCTCCAAAACTGGTAAAGAATAAATAATATAGTTTACAATATGGTACAAAAAATAATCAGTAAGGACAAGCATTCCGGCTTTATACATACACTATATGTTTAACTTTATCATCTATAAAACAATTTCACATCTCAAAACAAGCCAAAAACCTTAGATGATATGGCTTAACTATTATTAAAAGAAACAGCAACAGAGTCCGCTGCCCGAGTCGCAAGCGGGTTATCTCATTTTGGCAACGTGTGGTAACTCATTGCTGTAGTCCTTGCAAACGTTTTCATTCATTTAGCATACACAGTTCACTGTGAAGTCAGGAGGGAAACTTTAAAGGATCTGGGGGGAATCAAAGTGCAGTTTGTTCCTCGCAAATGCATCTGACGTGTATCTTGTGTGTGTTTAAAAACAAAACAAAGCAAAGCACACCCACCAAACAGGAAGGATCCATTAAGCCAGCGAACAAGACTTATCTCAGTAGATAGTGTGATCCAAGGTATTTAAAGAAAGAAAGAAAAACTAACAGACATGATAAAAGCTGGCTAAAACATGCCGTCCCAGGCAGAGTTATATCCCTTGAAATCCACTTAAGTCAATGGGCTTAGAAGGGTGTGACTCTGCTTAGAAAGGCACTGCAAAATAACATTCAGAGGGGAGGGCAACCCCCCCCCCTATTTTGTATAGTCATGGGGCAGCGTTCCTTGGGAAATTGTCCCTGCACAATTTCTGCTCCTTTCAATGGCGCTTGCACAGCTGGAGTTCCTGAGGGCTTTTGCTCCTGATGATTAAGAAAGATAGATACGCAGTGAAGTAACGTATGGACTAGGTGACCCATCACTATCCTATACAGGCACTCCAGAAAGTCTGATCCACCCTCTGGCTTGCATTCTTCTGAAATTTTACACAATAGGCTACTACCCCTATCACCTGACTGTCACTGCAATTTCTGATCATGGCACATAGGCTCTCAAGCAGATCGTTTACCATGCCCTCGTCAATCAACCAGGCGATGTCAAAAGAATGTCAAGGTGGATGTTTTACAGAAATCAGATTCACGAACGGAAAGGAGTTTATCAAAGCAACGGCCGTTGTTCAGTGCCTCAGGCAAATGTGAAATAAGGCAGTAGGAAAATTTAGCTTGGAAGGGACTATGCCCGCCGGTCACTTAGAACTTACTGAAAATGCACCCAGCGACAGAAAACATAAAAAACGTTTTTTTTCCTTGGTTCAAAACATAATTCAAGCTGCAAATACACCTGTGTTCAAAGAAGCGCGTTCTTGCTCTTCATAGCACTAGAATCAAAGATACCTAAGTGTTTTATGGCAGCCAACATTATGACACGGTCAGAGTTAGCATTTGTATTTGAACAATGAGGACAAGGTGCCCAGAACTAAAATTAAATCCAAACGCTGTATGTGAAAGAGACAAAAGCCCAGATAAAAAATGTGAAAGCCTACAGTTAAATAAAAAACCCTTAGAGACAAAGGATGTGATTAACGATAGCCTGGAAGAAACAGGAGAAGTTCTGACGTATGTGCACCAAGTAATCTGAAATAGTAAGATCTGCTCCACAGACTTCACTGCTTAGTGTTGGTCCAGAAGTAACTTAGCTGTTCCCACTCTCTGTCTTAATTTTCCTGATGCTCCAGTTGTACTTCAACTAACCAAGAATACTGAAATCTGCTGACTTCATGACAGATTAAAAATAGCCATTGCAGCACGCTTATCTCATTGAATGAGGAGGCTGGGGGCGGAAGGGCCGTCTGTCAGCGCACAAGGGACGGAGACCCGATAGGATCCCATTAAAGAACAGAGCTGCCAAACAATCCAGAGAGATGGGGGATGGAGACTTTTGTAAGCTCCGTGGCAAAAGCAAATTGTTTTAAAAATGGGGGCCTGGGAACAGAAGGGCAGAGGAAACGACACACGGATGTAATAACCAAATAAAAAGCTGGATCTGGTTTCCAAGGGTACAAGGACTTCTGCCGGCAAACTGAGACTTTCTCAGCTGCCCCTTCTACGGCAGCCCAAAAGCCTGGTCCAGGAGAAAGGGGTCCTCTAGGAAAAGGATTTAATAGCATGTTCTGGGCTTCTGTGGGAAGGGGAGGAGGGGAAGAAAGTCATGTTCCACAAGCAGAAGTCCTTGTGTCTGCAGAAACACACAACTGGTTCCAATCCAAAAGCAAAGCACAAAGGCATAATTTGTTTTGTTTTTTTGTACTGTAGACCTGTTTTTTAACTACTTCTTGAATACTCCTTTAACGTGAAATTGCCCCAAAAAGGTAAGCAGAAGTTTTTTTTTTAAAACAACAACTGGATGTCAAATATGCATCCTCTGTTGAGAAGTCTGAATGACAGTAAGCAGTAAAGCGGGCTGTGTTACAAATGCTCCAGCAAAATCTGACAACCAGGCAGAACGAGATTTCTTTTGACACAGTGGTAATCTCTGACACTGCCAAACGCATATCCAAAACTTGCAAAAACTACCATCCTCCATGCTTGCAAAGTTCCCATCCTCACCCCCACCCACCCCCATAATGGACGCGTTTCCCTGGCGCTCGGGGACATCAAAAACAACCCTCCACTTGCAAAAGAAAACAGAACAACTCCAGAAGACGTGGAGTTCTGGGCAGCACTGCAAAGCCGTTGGACCCCCCCCCCTTACGATTATTACTTTCCAAAATCTATTTGGACTGGAATAAGACTGAGTGTCTGTCCCTGATCGTGAAAGTTAACTGCATGAGAAGTAAGAACAATAAACCTTGAGCCAACGCTAAAAGGACAATCAAACCAATACGGGCACAATTTTGAGCTTCTTTTGTTCCCTTTATCTATGAAAGCTTAGATGGCGAACAGCAAGTGGCTGAACGCAATTAAAGTCATTCAACTTCACAGCTCGGAGAAGTTTTCTAAAGCCCAACTGAACTAAAACTTTTCACCGGAGATTATTATTATTGTTTTAAAGGGGCTGGGGCAGAGTCCTCAAAAACCGAGGCGCTACCGCTGACTGGCAGCGGTTTTTGGTTTGCTTGCCAAGGACAATCAATTCCGTTCCGTTATAGGGCAATTGTAAGCAGAGATATGTTCTTCTAAGCTAACCAATGTCATTGATAACCACTTAGGATTGCGCCGTTAAGACTCCCAGCACCGTCTTCCCAATCAAATGCTTGAGAAAAAGCCATGAGGCAGACTGAGGGCATTGCCGGAGTGAAGCAGACATTCTGCATGTCAAGCGCTATTAACAATGACAAGAGGGTTTGTATGAATCACAAGCAAGCAGCAGTTCATAATCAGGGACTGCCTACAAGATCTGAAGAGCTTCTTAGATGCTCCGGGGGGGGGGGGCCTCGGGGCACAGAGAGGTTCCTGTTACGGGGCACAGGAAGAATCCCCCCCACTTTTTAGCTGATCCTGTCTCTACTGGGACGGGAGTTCAGGTGCTGAATGTTAGCGGGCACATGTGTTAAGCTCAGGTCTTTTTTGGTGGCAGAAACTCCTTTGCATATTAGGCCACATCCCTCTGATGTAGCCAATCCTCCAAGAGCTTACAGGGCCTACTGTAAGCTCCTGGAGGACTGGCTACACCAGGGGGTGTGGCCTAATATGCAAAGGAGTCCCTGCCACCAAAAAAGTCCTGGTTAAGCTTGAAGCTTCTGGACCCAAGGACACAGGTGAGCAAACACCCGGTCAAAACTGCAAGTGCACAAGTAAGATTAGCAAAAAGAAGCAGATTAAACTGGATCTGGACTGGAGACCACAGTTTTGCAACTGAAGACCATGTCACCTCTCCTGTCATAGGGAAAAGTATACGTTTTTCAAAATGAGTATTTGTGCAGAGCTGAAGTCAGTGAGTTTAGTCAGTTGTAGCTCTGCAATGTGAGACCATCAATGGGGCACTTAGGAAAATGCACAAGCGAAAGGGGGGAGGAGAGGGAGGTTCAGTTGGGACTGTCACCAAAGCCCCTTTGCAAAGTTTCTAGCCCTCAAGAGAAAACCGCAATATACAAGCCCTTTGGTGAAGGGGCAACCTAGGAGAAAGACAGACAGAAGGAAAAGTGTTCGCCCAGACGCCTCAGCAAGTGACCCTCCCCCTCTTGAAAACGGGAATAGAGCCAGGCTTTCTCTGCCACACTGGAATGTGGACAAACTTTACAGCAAAGGAGAGAGAACCCTGGCCAAAGTGTTGTGGAATTAACAGCCCCTTGTTATGGAAAGTGCAAAGAATATTGATTTGGCTGGATCTGTCAACCATGCCAATGGCGACTGATTGAGAAATGATGAGTATTTTAAACACACACACGCACGCATACTCCCCCAACCATGTGGATACCACAAAAAGGGTTTTGGTTTACTATATTAAAGAAAAGAGAGAGTATCTTCTCAGTTTTGCTGCCCAGACCATTTTGGACCATGAGTCCAGGTCCGTTGTGTAAACTGTTTAGTCCCCAGCTTGCCAGGTGTTAAATTTCCAATAATACTGCTCCCAGTCAGGTTGTTCCCAGCATATTGCACGTTCCTGGAACAGTAGACGCTCAAAGACGATGCTGCTCTTCGTACGAGGCACGCTCTCGCCGGAGCTACCCACGGTTATCAGCTGCATAGCAAATGCCACCGGCCGCTTCTCTCTAGGTTCCGGCCAATCTAAGAGTCTCCACCAGCCAGCTGGTCGAAGGCGCTCACTGCGAGAGATCGCCAATGGGAGGGCCGCCCCCGCCTCCTCCCCCTCCGTCGAAGAGGATTTCTCGGCGGGTTGGCTCGGGTATCGACAGCTCCTGGGCGAGGTCATTGAACCGCGAGATGTAATCGATGCTGTTCTCGTTCATCATGCAAGCCAGCTGGGAGTCTACCTGCAGAGGAAAGCAAGGGACGAAGAAGAAGATGATATTGGATTTATATCCCGCCCTCCACTCCGAAAAGTCTCAGAGCACCTCACAATCTCCTTTCCTCCTCCACAACAGACACCCTGTGAGGTGGGTGGGGCTGGAGAGGGCTCTCACAGGAGCTGCCCTTTCATGGACAACCTCTGCCAGAGCTATGGCTTACAAAAGGTCATGCCAGCAGGTGCAAGTGGAGGAGTGGGGAATCAAACCTGGTTCTCCCAGATAAGAGTCTGCACCCTTAACCACTACACCAACGACGACAGTTTTAAGCGGCTGAAGTATAGGAGAATAAGATACCTGGCAGGAGGAAATGCCAGCATGTATGGCAGGGCAGGGTGACCTTTGGGTAGTGGTGTGTCAGGGATGCAAGTTCATGGGCTCCATCTGGTGGGCACCAAAAAGGTCCTGCAGCTAAGAAGCGCTGTGGGGCTGTGATCACGCATACTAAATAATGCACTTTCAATCCACTTTCAATGCACTTCCCAACTGGATTTGCCAGTTCACACAGTTTAAAAAAGTGCATTGAAAGTGCATTATTTAGTGTGTGTGATCACAGCTCGGGACTCTTAGGCTGGAGTATGCATGCTTAGGATTAGGTAATCCCCCATGGGGGCTTTTTTGCCTCTGGCCCCTGCCTGGTGGAATCAGCTCCCTATGGAGATCCTGTCCCTACCTGAGCTAATGCCATTTCGTAGTGCCTGTAAGACGGAGCTGTCTGCTGGGCTTTTGGTTGCGGCAACGGGCATCCTGTTCCACCAACTATTCCACCAGTTGGCCTCCCTTGTTGTGACATCATGTTTTACAGCCTTGTTGTGGTGCTGAATCTGATTATTAACACCATCACTTCTTCTTGGGCCAAAAACTGTTGTATTTTGTGAAATGTGCCCTTCCTGCCTTGTTTCATTTATTGTTCTACTGTTTTGGTTTTATTGTATTGTTTAAATTTGAATTGTAGGTTTTTATTGTCTAATTTATGTTGTGATCTGCCCTGAGCCCGTTATGGGAAAGCCTACTAAATAACTAACTAAATAAATGGGTGTCTTCCTGTGGAGAGGGCAGGATGGGACAAAACGGGTTAGCTCAGTCCACATTCTAGTCTTGCAACTGAAATATACACCGCCAGCTAAAGTTCAGAGTCTGAAGTTACCTAGTTGGACCACTGGCCTTTTGTGGCACAAGAAAGCACAAACTTTGCACAGAAAATGTTCACATTCTGCGTTAAGATGTCAATGAGCAATTTATTCTAAATGAGACGGAGCTAACAGAATTTGAAAAGAAAGTACAAAGCAATTGCAATGAGAAATTAAGGATCAATCATACATCCCTCCTTCTCCCAATCAGTCCATTCCATGTTCTGAGAAAAGCATGGTGCGCCTCATGGACTATACCATTACACGATGCAACAGAGAGGGGCTCACGGAGAATCCTTCTCTGATTCACGTACTCTTTGTGCACGAAATACAGGTATATATCCCGGAGAAGACTCTTCTCCCTGAAGACCAGGCTTTCTACACACAAGGTGTTTTAAACGTTTGGTGTAAAGGACAATTCTTGCATACTGATCCTCAACCCCTCCCAGTTATGAAGTGGTACAGCCCCAGCAGGACTTTTTCTGAGCAGGCAGTTCTGTTGCAAATTATGTGAGCTGCTTCTTCCAGATGAACAATTTAGACAAAGGAAATGAAAACCCGAAACTCTGGAATGTTGCTGCTAGGTACCTGAGCAAAATTCAAATTCAGGTCTCCTAATTTTAACTTGGCAAACAGGTCTACACTTTCCACAAATGGACCTGGAATGTGGGATTCTGAATGGGGAGGTGTGGGGCGCACAGGCTATTCTTTCAGGGATCTTTCCATGGTTTCAATCTAAGCTTCCGGTTACTCTCAACAGCCCTTTTCTGTTTTATCACAAACCCGACATCACCAGAAGGTGGACTCAATTATATCAGCTCAGCATCTACCTGACTCCAATCATACTTTTAAATTCCTTTCTCCTATGTGGTCACAGTGGCACGAGGAAGATTTCCATCTGTCTGCTTTATATGTTTTGGTTATTTCTCCCTTTTTTGTGGGGAAAAATATTAGAAAGTTTGTCAAGAGTTCAGCAAAATTCTCCCAGGGGGTTTGAACAATGGAGCCCAGAAGCAAGTATTGGAGGGGAGGAGGGGGGTTAAGAAAGAAAGAGCACAATAAAATTTAGAGGTTCCAGAGCTCCGCTCCTGTGAGCTCCTGCCCCAAATGCCCCATCAGCAATTACATCTGACTAGAACTTGAATGCTAAAAATCCTGTATCTATCTTTTACATTTTTGCTATAACCCGAGAAGTACAGGGAAACCTCTCCTCCATTTTGTCTGCACAACGGCTCTTTGAGGTAGCCTAAGGGATGGAAACCACAACTGGCCCAAGCTCAATCAGCATATCATGCCATCTCATAACCAGGGGTGTCTTTTGGGAGGGGGTTATTCTCCCCCCCCCCCAGAATCCTAATTTTTTAAAATGCACCCTGATTAAAAAAAAAAAAAAAAAGGGTAAAGATAGTCCCCTGTGCAAGTCCCCTGTCATTTCTGACTCTGGGGTGACGTCGCATCACAACGTTTTCACAGCAGACTTTTTACGGGGTGGTTTGCCATTGCCTTCCCCAGTCCTCTACACTTTCCCCCCAGCAAGCTGGGGACTCATTTTACCAACCTCGGAAGGATGGAAGGCTGAGTCAACTTTGAGCCAGCTACCTAGCTTCTGCCGGGATTGAACTCAGGTCGTGAGCAGAGAGCTTGGACTGAAGCTTTATCACTCTGCCACGGGGCTCTTCTGATGCATGGGGCACCCTGGTACACATATATAACAGCTAGTCTCCAAGAGAACTAGAGTGATCCCTGAGGAACCCCTTTTAAAAATATCTCTGCGGACGCCTTTGATCAGAACCATGACATTGACTGTGAGAAGTACCTCGGTGACGTCTGCTATGGATCGAGACACAAAGGAGTCCCTTGAGTTCCCGTCCAGCAGACTGGGTCCCAACAAGGAGGTGCTGCCGGCGGCACCGATAGAGGTTGGCAGCATCTTCCGGCCCTTCTCTGGGGAAAGGAAGCTCGCTGCAAAACAAACCAAGGAGGAAGCGAGTTAGTAGCAGAACCTTTAGGTTTGGGAAAGGGGCAGGGGAGGAGAAAGATACAAGGCAGGTGACAGTCCAACAAACTGCTAATTGGCCTTCCTAAACTTAAACGTACCTGGTTCAACTGTACCTAAAATCAATTTCGCCCCAGCTGATGGGAACATACATGTATATACCAGAGGTGGTCAAACGGTGGCTCAGGAGCAAAATGTGGCTCTTTCACACATATTGTGTGGCTCTCAAAGCCCCCATTGCCCCATCGGCCAGCTTGAAGGCATTTCTCTCTTTAAATCGCTTTTCCAAGCCAAGCCAGCCAGCAGCTTGGAGGATGCACTTAAAGTTGCTTTCTTTCCACCTCTCTCCCCTTCCTTCCTTTCTTGCAGCTCTCAAACATCTGATGTTTATTCTATATGGCTCTTACATTATGCACGTTTGGCCACCTCTGGTATATACCATTCACACCTATATAGTACCTAATTTGCTAGTTCACTTTTTGTCCCAACCCCAACAGTCTTCCTGTTCCTGCATTTTTATGCAAAAGGAAATGATAGCTGGATCCAGTCTGCATTTTCTGCTACTGGAAGAGGTGAAAGGATTTTCCTCTAATCCCTTTCTTTCTGCTGCAGGCCCTTCCATTTCCCTTTTAGGCTGTTCCTGAGGGTCCCCCCTCCCCCCAGAAACGGCACTCTGGGGAGATCACTGGACTGCGGGGTGGGGGTAGGGAACATTCTACTCCACTGAACAATATGCCTTGTACAAATGGACAATGTAGACAGGATTTACAATGTTCAGGTGTAAAAGATGGATGGATTCTAGGAGTCAACCCAATCTATGATTTTGATTCTATTCGCAGATTGAAGGACTGCCTCTGCCCGCCCAAACCTGCCTTTTCGCTGAGAACACCTTTGGAGGTTTTTCTCCAGATTCTCCTACCATGGAGATCAGATGGGCTAGAGTGGCGCATTTCCCTATCGTTGCACTCTTGGCTGTGGAGCTCCCTCTGAAGGGAAGATCTGTCCTAGCATCACTCTGGATGTCTTGCAGGCAGTAGAGAAAAATCTGTCCTGTTTGAACAGGCTACTGGCATCCAAGCCCTCTGACTCCAGTCCCTACGGCAATTTGAAGGTTGCATACTTCCCAGCCTTCTTCTGCCCTTCAGTTTATATTATGATAGTACTATAAAGCTTCTACTGGGCTTTCCTTTATCTGTTCTAGCAAATGCCCCAAAGCAGTTTTAGAGCCATCGCTTGAAAGAAAGGCAGCAAAGAATTTGCTAACAACCAACTGCAGTGCTTTCTATATGCTTTCATGAAACAGCATCAATTACACATTCAGTGCATAAATATCCCAATTCAGTTCTCTGGCTCTCAACCAGCCTCAGAAAGCACTTCAGACAACCCGTGCCCAGGAGGAAGATAAAGCTTTCAAGCCGAGAGAGGCAGCACAAATTCCCTAGGTTGAGGCACTCACAAAATAAGCTGCTGAGGGAAGAGTCAGTGGAGTCGTTGGGGTACCACTGGGGGTCGTGGGTGGGAGAGGCGATCCAGTTCTGCTGCGGGCTGCAGGAAGGGGACGGAAGACTTTTGGAGCTGTCGCTGCCGTTCAGCTTTGCTGGAGACAGAGAAACGTTTTCACCTGTGAAAACAAAGCAGATAAAAAACCCCTCCCAACGATTGCTCCAATTGGACAGAAAGTGAGAGACTGGCATCCTTCTTGGTTTGTTCCAGCCAAGTGTTTGGGCGTGGCCCATGCAGGAGGTGGAGAACCAGGTTACTCCTCTCCCAATCCGTTCAGCAGCAGAAGCTGTCTGCTCACAAAAAACGACAGCTGACAGTCGCTGGCAGCCAATTGGGTGACTTTTAATTCAGTGTGCCTTCCCCACTGTACAACCAATCAGGTGGCCTTTTCATTTGGTATGCCTTCCCTGCTGTACTTCCTGTGAGGGGCGGGTCATGGTTTGCAGTCTCTTCCTCTGACACCACTTATATAAAGCTGTTCAGCTCCATGCTCACTATTATCTCCCTTCAGCCAAGCTGCTTCCCACCGTCCACCCCGACATCTTGCAGGCAATTCAAACGTTCAGAGGACCAATGTGGTACAGTCGTTGGCATCACTGTGGGCCACCTTGTAATACACACGAGGCGCTGCTCCGTCAAAAGCACCCCACCCCTCAGCCTAGCACTTCCTTGTATCTCTGCAGCTGCTTCTCCTCCTTATTTGTCAGTTAGGTGTAGTGGTTAAGTGTGCAGACTCTTATCTTGGGAGAACCGGGTTTGATTCCCCACTCCTCCACTTGCACCTGCTGGAATGGCCTTGGGTCAGTCACAGCTCTCGCAGGAGTTGTCCTTGAAAGGGCAGCTTTCTGTGAGAGCTCTCTCAGTCCCACCCAGCTCAAGGGTGTCCGTTGTGGGCAAGGAAGGTAAAGGAAGAAGAAGAAGAATTGCAGATTTATACCCCGCCCTTTTCTCTGAATCAGAGATTCAGAGTGGCTTACAATTTCCTTTATCTTCTCCCCCCACAACAGACACCCTGTGAGGTGGGCGGGGCTGAGAGGAGATTGTGAGCCGCTCTGAGATTCTGAAATTTGGAATGAAGGGTGGGATATAAATCCAATAACATCATCATCATCTTCTTGTAAGATTCCTGCTTGCAGGAAAGAGCATGCATTCGAAAGTGGTACAGTTGCATGAAGTACTGTACCATGCGCTCCCTAAAAAGTTCAAGTAATCTCTTTTCTCACATGCCTAAGCAGTTCTCTTCTCCTTGCCTTAAGCAAGGCTCACAAAAATAATGGGGTAGCTCCAAGAAGAAGAGGAGTTGGATTTTTATACCCTGCTCTTCACTACCCGGAGTCTCAGAGCGGCTTACGCTCTCCTTCCTTTCCTTTCCACACAACAGACACCGTTGTGAGGGGAGGTGGGGGCTGAGAGAGCTCTTTCAAGAACTGCTCAAGAGAACAGCTCTGAGAGAACTGTGACTGACCCAGGGTCACCCAACTGACTTCACATGGAGGAGGAGTGGAAAATCAGTCTCAGTTCTCCAGATTACAGTCTGCCACTCTTAACCAGTATGCTACACTGGCTCTCATCCTCCTCCAAGGAATTTTCCGACAGCCTAGGAACCCAGCCTACAATGGAAGCAACTTGTGAACTGTGACTTTGTTGGTCTTAAAGGTGCCGCTGGACTCCTGCTTTGCTCTATCTATCAATCAATCTTTTATCGCATTAGCAACAAAATGCCACAGCTTTGTTCTATTGATTCAGAGCAGGGGTGGCCAAACTGCAGCTCGGGAGCAACATGTGACTCTTTCACATGTATTGTGTGGCTCGCAAAGCCTTTCCCCGCCCTATTGGCTGGCATTTGTCTCTTTAAATCACTTCTCTAAGCAAAGCCAACTGCCAGTTTGAAAAATGCATTTAAAGTTAAAGTTGCTTTCTTTCCACCTCCCCCCCTTATTTTACTTCTTTCCATCCTTTTGCGGCTCTCAAACATCTGACATTTATTCTATGTGGCTCCTACATTAAGCAAGTTTGACCACCGCTGCTTCACACCAACACAGCTGCCCACCTGGATCTATCTGGAAGGAGCCAGTTACACATTTCAAACGAGCGGCTGTCCTTTTTATTTTTTTTATTCATTTAATTATATTAAACTTCTGAATTTGCCCAGTCCCTGAGAAGGAGAATGTTCCTTCGCTGAAATTTCTCCAGGAGTGGTGGGGGGGGGGAGATGCAAGGAATCGCAAGCCAGGGTTGTGCTGAGGCTCTGCAGGTTCAACCTCCTCCGACCGCTCAACGTGGTTTAGTCTCTTACCGTACTGACCGGAGCTGATCGCGATTTCGATGATCGAGTCGCTGATCTGAATGGCGGGCTCCCCCTGAGACAGCACATCCTCAGGGGGGCCGGGAAGGGAGATATCCAGGAGGGCAGAGACGTTGGGAGGAGAAAGACGGGTGGTGGAAGCTTCAGAGGAGGAAAGCGGAGGAACGGGGAGGCCGTTTTGGAGAGCGGTTTTGGGAAGTCCAGGCAGAGAAAGAACCGCTGTTCCCTGTTTGACAAGCAGAATGCATAGGTTGGAATACATTTTCTGATGCTGTTGTGACAGCCCTTTTCCTGTTAAAAGGCACAGGAACTTCTGCCAGGCTGTGAGTTGGCCGTTCTACTTACACCTCTTCGCCAATCACTTCTCCCCCCTGTCCATTCCTACCCCAGACATGGCCATGCTCAGGGGTGGAATTTGAGCAGGAGCTCCTTTGCATATTAGGCCACACACCCCTGAGGTAGCCAATCCTCCTGGAGCTTACAAGGCTCTTTTTTGTAAGTTCTTGGAGGATTGGCTACATCAGGGCTAATATACAAAGGAGCTCTTGCTAGAATTCCACCCCTGGTCATGCTGACAGCAACAATGCAAGCCTAAGAGCTATACCCTTCTAAGCCCACTGACTTCAATGGACTTAGAAGGGCCCTAACTGTACTTAAACTGAGGTAGTGATAGCTAGCTCAGAGTTTTTTATCCTCTGGCTCGCACATTCTTGTCTTGGCTCAGGAAAAATGGCCCCGGAGCAAACTAATTTATGCAACGGCTCACAGTTTTAATGCCAGTAGCTCACGAAATAGAATTTTTGCTCACAAGGCTCTGCAGCTTAGAGGGAGTATTGCTTAGAACTGCACTACATGACGGACAAACTCCTTGTCCTTTGGTCTGCTCAGTTCTGTTTCTGTAATATAAAGCCGCAAAAAACTGTGGAAAAATAACGAAAAAGACTATTGAAAACTATTTCAAAAATAGTTTGAAAAACTAAAATCATCTGCACTTGAAATCTGGTCGGCACTGGCACTTTATTCTTCCTGCGGAGCCGGGTGAATTGAGCGCTTGAAGTCTGAAACTGACATGATGAACTACAACTGTGAACTTGTTCTCTTGCACACTTACCTTGTTGTTTGGAATTCATAGTGATATTAATGATTATATTGTTTAAGAGACAGCTGACTAATCACATATATTTTTGAAATAATTTTCAGTCTTTTTCGTTATTTTTCCACAGTTTTTTGCGGCTTCTGTTCTGTGGAACTCTAGGTTTCACAGTTGTTTCTGGGCTGGGGATGATCACGCACAGTACTATAACTCTCTTAAGA
The DNA here is from genome assembly GCF_032191835.1 of Heteronotia binoei. Lineage (NCBI taxonomy): Eukaryota > Metazoa > Chordata > Lepidosauria > Squamata > Gekkonidae > Heteronotia > Heteronotia binoei. Next base: position 16,553,395 of record NC_083242.1, on the reverse strand, counting down.
ACATAAGAGAAGCCATGTTGGATCAGGCCAATGGCCCATCCAGTCCAACACTCTGTGTCACACAGTGGCCAAAAAACCCCGTGCCATCAGGAGGTCCATCAGTGGGGCCAGGACACTAGAAGCCCTCCCACTGTTGCCCCTTCAAACACCAAGAATACAGAGTATCACTGCCCCAGACAGAGAGTTCCATCAATATGCTGTGGCTAATAGCCACTGATGGACATCTGCTCCATATGCTTATCCAATCCTCTCTTGAAGCTGTCTATGCTGACAGCCGTCACCACCTCCTGTGGCAGTGAATTCACCCTTTGGGTGAAGAAGTACTTCCTTCTTGCTCAAGGTCGCAGCTAAAATCTATCTCTTGGAAGAGTGAATACTGTGGCAGCTTTTGGAACGACCCTTTAACGCTCATGAAAGAGGCCCTCTATGGAAGTTTCACTCCCCAGTGGAATTTCATTTATTTCTGTCATTCTGACAGTCCTTTTTAAAATTACACTGCTGCGTTTAAGTAGGCCAAGCCTGGCTGCTTTTAAAAGAGCTTCTTGCCATCAAGTTGTGGCCAACTTTATGGCGATCCTGTGGGGTTTTCAAGGCAAGAGGCATTAAGAGGTGGTTGGCCGTTGCCTGCCTCTGCACAGCAACCCTGGACTTCCCCTCAGTGGCCTCCCATCCAAATCGGAACCAGGGCCAAGCCTGCTTAGCTAACAACATCTGGCAAGATAGCACCAGCCTGGGCTCTACCTGGCTCTTGTTTTAGTTTCATTGCATTGCCCCCCCTCTTCTGTTGTTGTTTTCAATCTCTTCTTTTCTCACGTTTGATTCTGAAAAGGATTCCTATTGCGATAAGCCCCGTTGCAGATATTTATAAGAGGCAATATGAGACTTAGACCAACCAATACATATAGTAAAAACTTTTTATGTGCTTCTGCATTGGATATGCTCAGGTAAAGCAGGACATCCCCGCACGATCAGAGCAGCTGTTGTTCAGCAAGCCCATACTCTACCTGGAAGCCATCCGGGATTGTTTCCTGCTCAGGCTGCGATGGGAGACCAAGGAAAGGAACCTGACATTCGGCACCTGAACCCTGGAAGAAAAGCCAGTCAGGAATACTTCAGTCACACATTCCAAGACTGCAAACCTTTCAGGAACGAGCTGCGATTGGTCTGCCATCCTCCGCCTGGAGAGGCCTACTTGCATGGGGCAAACTTGTGGCTATCAGTCAACTTTAAAATAGGCAAACCATTTTAACTCTGTCCTATTTGCCATTTGCCTTGGCTTTAGGGATCTCCCCACCCACCACACTGCCCAAATTCTGAACGCAAAGGGACCCCTGGGGGTCAGAAACTGTCTCTAGCTACCTTTTTTTTTTTAAGACACAGCAACAACAACAACAAAGGGAGAAAACAGGTAGAAGGGAGGGAAACGGAAGAAACAACAATGAAGGTAAGTACCGACCGGAGCTGTGGAGAAACCAAATGTTTGGCGCGGCGGTCAGAAGAGAACTGGTGGGATGTCCGTGTCCCACCCAGTGAGTGCGCGGTAGGGGCTCTGTGCATGCTCGCTGGCTGCGGGGTGCAAAAATCCTGGGTTTTTTTAACATTCTGATCGGGATCAGCACAGGCACCCTATTCTCATGGGTGTGAAGCACAGAGACCATGAAGAAGATCTTGTCACTCAACTTTGCCTATTTTAGTTCTGTCCTATGTGCCATTTGCCTTTGTTTTGGTGCTCTCCCCACCCACCACACTGCCCAAACTCTGACAAAGCCCAAGTGCTGCAACACGAGCAGGAGGAGATCTGAGCTGATGGGAACAGAACGCAGATGAGAGAAACAAGACTCAGGCCCCACCAGGGACCCCAAATTCTTCCCCAGCTCCAAACTCCTGTTGCATTTTCAACAGATGACGCTTTCACATTTTCAGGAATTCCTCTCCCCCAGGGGATCTTAGAGAACCAGTTTGGTGTAGTGGTTAAGTGTGCACACTCTTATCTGGGAGAACCGGGAGCAAAGCTGAAGCTTGTAATGGTTAAGTGTGCAGACTCTTATCTGGGAGAACTGGGTTTGATTCCCCCACTCCTCCTCTTGCAGCTGCTGGAATGGGCTTGGGTTAGCCATAACTCTTGCAGAGGTTGTCCTTAAAAAGGCAGCTTCTGTCAGAGCTCTCTCAGCCCCACCCACCTCACAGGGTGTCTGTTGTGGGGAAGGAAGATATAGGAGATTGTGAGCTGCCCAGAGTCTCTGATTCAGAGAGAAGGGAGGGGTATAAATCTGTAGTCATCTTATTATTATTTGGATATGTGCTCAAACGGCTATAATTGAACAGCTACGAAATTATGTATGTGTCTGTATGAAATAATCTTACACGGGGCCTTGGAACAAGAAGAGAGTGGGGGGAAAAACAAAGTGATCTCGGTGGGGAGGGAAGAAGGCAAATTTACAGCAACATTTTCTGGGCCAGTCTGGTGTAATGGTTAAGTGTGCAGACTCTTATCTGGGAGAACAGGGTTTGATTCCCCACTCCTCCACTTGCAGCTGCTGGAATGACTTTGGGACAGCCTTTATTATCACAGAGCTTGTCCCTGAAAGGGCAGCTGCTGTGAGAGCCCTCTCAGCCCCACCCACCTCACAGGGTGTCTGTTGTGGGGGAGGAAGATGAACATATGAAGCTGCCTTATACTGAATCAGACCTTTGGTCCATCCAAGTCAGAATTGTCTTCTCAGATGGCAGCGGCTCTCCAGGGTCTCAAGCTGAGGTTTTTCACACCTATTTGCCTGGACCCTTTTTTGGCGATGCCAGAGATTGAACCTGGGACCTTCTGCTTCTCAAGCAGATGCTCTACCACTGAGCTACTGTCCCTCCCCAAAAAAGATAAAAAGGAGGAAGATAAAGGTATGAGTTAGGAGGAGGGTAAGGGAAAAAAACTGAGTGTGCCTGCTAGGAACAGGGAAGTCATATTTGATAAGAGGGGTAAAAAATAGGCAACAGAGGAAATAAGGTCCCAAGTCTGAATCTCACTGGGTATTTGGCTGCCAATTGGGTTATACTTTGTAAGCAGCATTAAAAGCCATTCAGAAGAAGTGAAGAGGGAAAAGAACTCACTGCTACAGAAGCCAGGGCACTTCCATTCTGATGCACCACTGTTGAGTCTTGGACCACTGCAGTCATGGCATCTGGAGACAACGGGGAAACGCCGGATACGCCTTCAGCATCCAGGACGGGCAAAGGGCTGCTTGGGATAATACCAGCACTTTGAGCTGCCAGATCGATCGTACCTTTGAACAGAGGAGGAAAAGCATTAGACCAAGGGTGGCCAAACTTGCTTCATGTAAGAGCCACACAGAATAAAGTTCAGATGTTTGAAAGCCACGAGAAAGGAAGGAAGGAAGGAAGGAAGGAAGGAAGGAAGGAAGGAAGGAAGGAAGGAAGGAAGGAAGGAAGGAAGGAAGGAAGGAAGGAAGGAAGGAAGGAAGGAAGGAAGGAAGGAAGGAAGGAAGGAAGGAAGGAAGGAAGGAAGGCAACTTTAAATGCATTTTCCAGTCTGCTGGCTGACTTGGCAAAGTGATTTAAAGAGACAAATGCCTTCTCCAACCTGACTGATGGGGTGGTGGGGGCTTCGAGAGCCACAAAATGTGTGTGAAAGAGCCACATGTGACTCCCATACTGCAGCTTGGCAACCCCTGGGTTACAGAGTCCTTAATGTCAGCTGTTCCAACACCAAAAAAGCAGACATTCAGCATGTCCTTTTTGGGTGGTCAAAGAGGACACTTTCTTCCTTTTTCACCAGCAACCCTAGAGTTTGTACCTATCATTCAGAGAAGGATACCCTGGCAAGTGAAGTAAGACTGGAGAATGTAGTTAGAAACCTCCCTGTTTTTCACAGCAACTGCGTCACCTCCCCCTCGCCACACTCTTCTCTGGGTCTCCCTTTTCCAAAGAGAAACCTACTAGGCAGATGGTTCGTGACTTGTGCTGGAAGAACCTTCGGAATGATAGGCCGAGACACGGCGGCTTTAGTCAGCGAAGAGTGGATTGGCCGGAAAGAACCTCTTCCTGTAAACAAAAGGATTTCACGTTAGGAATGGAAGAAGAAGAAGATTGCAGATTTATACCCTGCCCTTCTCTCTGAATCAGAGACTCTGGGCAGCCTACCATCTCCTGTATCTTTCCCCCCCACAACAGGCACCCTGTGAAGTGGGTGGGGCTGAGAGGGCTCTCACAGCAGCTGCCTTTTCAAGGACAACTCCTAAGAGATCTATGGCTGACTCAAGGCCATTCCAGCAGGTGCAAGTGGAGGAGTGGGAAATCAAACTCGGTTCTCCCAGATAACCTCTACACCAAACTGGCACAAAATTTATTTATGTGAGGGAAGTCAAGCTACATAGCATTCAGAACTCAGGGCACTCTGCCAAACAGAGAGGGGTGGGGGGGAGTTCAGTGACTCTCATAATAGGACAGAAGAATTAAAATGCATCATTTCGGGGGAGTCAAGTTTATGACTACTTAGTTAGTGGATGATTTAACCACTTGTGGAACAAAGCAGGAGTCAAGGTACACCTTTAAGACCAACCAATTTTGGGGCACTTCCGGTTACAGCGAGACGAGGCGGTCGCGTTTCAAGCCATCAGGGCAGGAACGGATCGAACCGTGCAGGTTGGGGGGTCGTAGGACCCAGCAAGATCCCGTCGGAGGAGCATTGCTAGCAGAAGGGGTCTTGGGGAGAGGCACGGGGGAACTTTTAGGTTCCTGGCTTTTCTACCCTCCCTTTGCCCCAACCGCATCGTGCGCCATTAGGTGAGAGAGTCTCAGCTACCGGAAACAGAGGTGAAGATGGAGGGCGTTTGGTGAAAGTAAATGAAACTAACCCAAAAACGGAAGACTAACAGGAGACGAAAAGGAAAAAAAAGGACAGTATATACCTGAAGTGAGGCGCTTTTTGCAAATTGGGCTTGCCTCGGTCGCGTATGTGGGTGTGGCTGAGAGAACTTCTTTGAGACAACTACTTTGTGGCTGGCAAGAGGAGCAGAGGAACAAAGTCGGAGGAAGGAGGAAAGGAGGTGGGCGGTGGCAGCAGCAGCGGATTTGGCACTGAAGAAACAAACTGATTTTTTCTTTCCCTGTCTCACCTCCTCTCCGTGGCTAGCAAACACCATAATTGGTATTTTTCTTTCTTTTTGAAGTATTCTACTTTTTTCTTGTTAAAGAAAACTGAAATGTGATTTAAAACACTGTATCTCTAGCTGAAGGGCGTGGAAAAGAGAGGAGGAGGAAAGTGACAACCCTGTGCTACAAGAGTGGAAAGACCTCGAGTTAGAAAGTAAATTTCTTGAAACTTGCCTAAAACTAAAGACTCACTTAAAACATTGTGTGTAAAGATTGCTACGTGTTGTGGAGATCGGATGGGAGAAAATATATAATGTTATAGAAGATCTGATTTATATTAAGGATTAGGTGGACTATTTCTTTGGACTAAGAGCTGTAGAAAAGTGAATAGTTCATTAAAAGACTGAGTTTGATCAATATAATATAAGTAACTTGGAAGAAGAAATTTAAAGACTAGAAAGACCAGAAAGACAAAAAGGGGGGAAAACGGACAAAGAAGAAGAGGAAGAAAGGGGAAACAGAAGGACTGAAGGAAGAAAGAAGAAAGAGAGGGAAAACAAGGAATTGAATGCTGTTAGCCTATCACTGTATAACTTACAAAAGTGTGTGAATGTGTGTGGGTCTAAGTAAAAGTGCATGGTTAATGAGAAAGGATTAGGATGGAGAATGAATGAAGAAGTGAGTGTATGTAGTCTGCAAGAGGTAGTGAGTGGAGTGTTTGAAAGGGTTAAGTGGTGCAAGAGAAAGGCAAATAATGAATAATTATTGAAATTAGTTGAACATGAAGCATTATTGCTTGGGGAAGAAATTGATTTAGACTAGTTGGTAAAGGGATATTAAATCTCTGTATTGGTGTCTTCATTCTATATTATTATATGATAATTTGAATTTCTCTTGCTTAACTCAATGATAGAGGGAATCATGTTGTTGCAGGATGCTCTCAAAGTATTTCAGTCATCTTTTGAAGATTCTTTAATGGGGGCATTAAATCAGATGCAGAACAATTTAATGGAACAGATAGGGGGATTAAAATTTAAGCTTGATGGATTAGAAAATGGACTGAAGGACATAAAAACAGATATGACAAAGTTGACGCAAACCAAAAATTCTATTGATACAAAACAAATACTAAAGGAGCAAGGTACAGGCAACTTGGAAATTAAACAGGAAGAATCAGAGACCAGGATTATTAGATCAGACATGTATAAGGTAAAATATACTCCAAGATTTTTAACCATATCAGAAGAAATAAATGAGGATTTATTTTGTTCAGTAGTGGAAACATTGACCCCAATGCTGGAAAAAGAACAAAAAAAACCCGAGAGGGAAATTGAATATATATATAGGTTAAACTCTCTAAAGCTAAAAAAGAATGGTTCACTTAGAGAAACGCATTCAAGAGACATAAGGAAACAGATCAAAGATGTAGTTCGGAGAAGGGAAAGCGAGCAACTTATTAGATCTAGAGGTCAGAAAAATAAAAAAATGAAAGAGATATCATGGATAATTAGGCATTTAACTCCAAAACCAAGAGAGGTTTTAAATAACCAAGAGAGAAATTGGCGTAAACGGAAGAAATACCAAAAATGGAGGACTCATTAGGAAAGAAATACCAAAAATGGAGGATTCATAATTGGATGGTGCTGCTGAATGGAATGCCAAAGCAAATAGTTAGATTAGTGGGGCAGGTCATACAGACGGTTAAAGGTGTATGGAAGTAAAGTATTATGTAAGGTGTCAAGCGCCATCGATAAAATATCTTTAATTGAGTTTTCCTTGAGTGCAAGTGAAAAGGATAAATGGGTTTAATTTGTAATGTAATAGTGAAGGTGAATGCAGTAAATGGTGAATAGAGATAATGGAATTTGAATGTATATATAATTAGTGAAAACACTGCCTTCGACTTCTGTTTTAATAATTTTTTCTTTTGTATGGTAACAGGCTTGTACACAATATATTAATTTAATAAACTATAAAAATATTAAAAAAAAAATAAGACCAACCAATTTTTATTCAGAACGTAAGCTTTCGTGTGCTCTCTGAAGCACACTTCATCAGACGAGGGGTCTGATGAAGTGTGCTTAAGAGATCACACGAAAGCTTACGTTCTGAATAAAAATTGGTTGATCTTAAAGGTACCACTTGACTCCTGCTTCGTTCTACTGCTTGGGACCAACCCGGCTGCCTGCTTGGATTTAACCATTTGTTTCAGCCTTTAGCTTAGAATCAGGAGATGAGGCCCTGAGGCGCAGTGCTCTTTAACTGCTCTGAAGGGCATCTTCCCACAGGTTTTTGTTATTTTGCAAGCTTGCCCAGGGCAGACTGAAAACCCAGCATGCACACCATATGTACTTAATGGAGCCTTACCTGTGATAGAGGAGTTGGACAAGATGGAAAAGGAGCAGACGTGCTGGGAGGGATTTCCAGACGGCCTGGGGAGCAGGGTTCTCTGGGAAAGAAAGCAAACCAAAGGCACTTTGAAAATTTGCACAAGCAAAAACCCTCCTGTCTTTCAGAATTGCTACTCACTATGCTTTTCATCGCACACTAGCAAAAAGGAAAGGGGAAAATACGTGCATTTATAAGACTATCACCAGAGAGGCTGAGAACACCCCACCTCTGACACAGATGGATCCTTCAAAATCAGGTCCAACCCATCTGCCATTACAAAAAAGAGTTAAAAAAATAAAAATAAAGGGGGTTTTCAGGTTAGAAAGACCACTACGGGAGGGGAGAGGAGGAGGAGACACAACAGAGATAGGCTGCTGTGTTAATCAAGCTGTTGGACTGGATTGCTGGTTGCAGCCAGCAGTGCTTTCCTTAAGTGGAACAGCTTTTCTTAGGAACATCTTATTGGCTGGCTTTTGGCGTCTTGCCTGCATGAACCATCATTCTAAGCCCCTGTTAAAACTGTTCTAATTCTGGAGCAGCTGGTATCAGCCCAGCACCACAGAAACCAGGTGGCCAAACTTGCTGAATGTAAGAGCCACACAGAATAAACGTCAGATGTTTGAGAGCCCCACGACGAGGGAGGAAGGCATAGAGATTGGGAGAGGGAGAGAGAGGTGGAAAGAAAGCAACTTTATCTTTAAGTGCATTATCCAAGCTGCCGGCTGGCTTGGATAAGTGATTTAAAGAGAGAAATTCCTTCTCCAAGCCACCTGACGGGGTGGTGGGGGCTTCAAGAGCCACATAATATGTGTGAAAGCCGCAGTTTGGCCACCTCTGATATAAACATTTCCACATGAGAACATAAATGTGGTCACATGAGATGGGTTCCTAAGCATTGTTTCTACTTGTGTTCTGCTTTGACTAATGTGGTCAGTTCTCCATTGAGGGCCACATTTATTTGCGTTATATACTTTCCAGCTCTTTCAAAGACACTGGTCTTTTGTTAGCAGAAGTACTGGATGCTGGAGAAAGGTACAGGCAGTGAAGGACAGCATACCTCTGCAACACAAAAGGGAACTGTACAAAGGGAAAGAAGGCTGAGAATCCAAGCCGCAGGAGGAACCAGTTTGCAACAGTCCACTTAGATCAATGGTGGTCAAACTGCGACTTGGGAGCCACATGTGGCTCTTTCACACATATCGTGTGGCTCTCGAAGCTCCCACTTCCCCATCAGCCGGCTTGGAAAAAAATTTCTCTCTTTAAATTGTTTATCCAAATCAAGCCAGCTGGCAGCTTGGATAATGCATTTAAAGTTAAAGTTGCTTTCTTCCCACCTCTCCTTCCCTCTCTCCATCTATTTGCCTCCCTCCCTCCCTCGTCTTGTGGCTCTCAAACATCTGACTTCGTGTCTTTGGACTCTCAAATATCTGATGTTCCTTCCTTCCTGTCTTGCAGCTCTCAATCATTTGACATTTATTCTATATGGCTCTTATGTTATGCAAATTTGGCCACTCCTGACCAGAGTTCCCTCTAAGCAGATCACTGATTTTTAGCCTCCAGCTCACACATTTTTGTCTTAGCTCAGGAAGGATGGCCCCAGAGCACACTAATTGATGCAGTAGCTCACAACTTTAATGCCAGGAGCTCACGAATTTTTGCTCACAAGACACTGCAGCTTAGAGGGAACATTGCTCCTGGTTCAGATGAAAAAGAGAAGCCACACAAAAATTCCATCCGTGAAGCCCATTCCGTTCCCAGAACACACATTCTACTTAGCCACTCTCTCTGACCTGTACTACTAGTGGCTTTCGCAGGTGCCTGTTGCGCAATTTCTTTGGCTTTGGCAAGAAGAAATCAGACTGCATCTGAAAAGAAACAGACAAAAGCACCTTTTGAAAAAACACCAACGCCTTCTTGCTCACTGCTCAGGACAGACACAAAGCTTTTGTACTCAATAGCTAAATCAATTTGTGGCGTTCACATATCGCTAGTTTAGTGGGCTTTAAAGGGGGACGAGGCAATTTATAGAAGATAGGTTCATCAGTGGCTGTTAACCATTACAACTAAATTGCCCTTTAAAAAATTACTTATTCGAAACCAGAAAATTTATGCCACGCAAGGCTGTTCTCCATCCCCCAGAGCATTCCACAAAGTTTCTTCATATGGGGAGAAAAGGGAAGCATTTTCTCTCTCCAGATCTTCACATTTCTAGCTTTTGGCCATCGCTCTTCAATCTCCCCTCAGATTTTGGAAGTACAAAGTTAGAGCCCAGCGGTGCCTTTAAGGCCAACAAAAGTTTATTCAAAAACGAGTTTTCATGTGCAAGCACACTTCCTCAGATACCTTTCATGTACACGAAAGCTCATATCTTGAATACTATACTGTACTATTGCGCTCTCTTATTTCCACCATCATTTTCTTCTTGGGCTGACAGCTGTTTTATTCTGTAAAATGTGCCCTTCCCGCCTATGATGCGCTTCATTGTTTTTTGGTTATGTTAAGTTTTGATCTGTAGGTTTTTATTGTTATTTAATTCATGTTGTTATCCGCCCTGAGAAAGGGCGGAACATAAGCCTGCAAATTAAATAAATAAATAAACCTTTGTTGGTCTTAAAGGTGCTGCTGGACTCAAAATCTGTTCTGTTGCTTCAGACCAACATGGCTGCCACCCACCTGGACCAGAATTTGGAAGTTGGAGCACTTCCAAAATTGGAACGCTAGAGAACCCTTGCTCAGCCTCCCAGACTCAGAGCAGCTGCGCCAATTCCTTTCCTTACCCATCTGCTAGCTGCAAGGGGGACACCTTGTGGCCCTCAAAGAACCATCAGGATCACTTATGCCAGGGGTGTCAAACATGCAGTTCGGGGGCCGAATCAGGCCCTCAGAGGGCTCCTATCAGCCCCCCAAGCAACTGGCTGTCATCTGCTTCCTTCTTCCTCTCTCTTGCTTCCTTCTGTACAACAGCTTGCTTTGCAAGGCTTGCTCAATTGCACAGAAGCTAAAGAGCAAAGCCTCTATTTTCTCCATTGGCTGAGCCTCCTCACTTGGGGAGAAACAGCTTGTTTTGCCAGGCTCTCTCAATCACACAGCAGAGCTACTGAGCCAAGCCTCTCTTCCTTCTATTAGCTGAGACTCCTCCCCCTGCTGGTCCCCTGGGGAAGGCAGGAAAGAACCAGAGCTTCCTTTGTCCAGTTCCCTGGATCCCATGGGAGAGATACAAAGAAAGCATCTTTAAAACCAAGGAGTGCTAACATTTTAAGCATGTTTTAAGTTTTTAAAAAATATATTTGTGTTTGTCTTTGTTCCTGATAAAATTTATATCTCTGCTACCTAATCTTAAATAGGTACACACATGGCCTGGCCTGACAAGGTCTCATTTATGTCAGATCCGGCCTTCATAACAAATGAGTTTGACACCCTTGACTTACGCTGATCGTGTCCAAGTGCTGCCGGATGCTCAGCTCTGTTTCTTTGCTGGGCAAGAAGGGCTTCCCGTGCCTGCTGTTGGGCGGGAGAGTCGTGGGAACAGCAAAGAGGCCGCCGTCAGCGTCGGGGCCTCTGGCGCTGGAAGGGCCAGACAGGAGGGATCTGGAAGGGTTTCTCAAACCTGAAAGAATATAAAAAAAATCAGTGCTAAATGATCAGCCCTAGCCACAGATATCCTTTGGAGCAGGGCTTTTTTTGTAGCAGGAACTCCTTTGCATATTAGGCTACACCCTCCTGATTTAGCCAATCCTCTAAGAGCTTACAGTAGGCCCTGTAAGCTCCTGGAGGATTGGCTATATCAGAGGGGTGTGTCCTAATATGCAAAGGAATTCCTGCTACAAAAATGTCTTGCTTTGGAGGCTGATGGCCACTCCTGGAGGAACAGCTGCCTCTGTTCACAGGCTTTTCAAGGCTTGGCGAAGGGGTGGCACAAAGAACCATAAACTGGACACAACAGATACTCTCACTTGGTCTCTTCCCAGGGAGGGGAAGCCAATGGCTAGCTAGGGTTGGGTCAGTTTGGACTCTAGAAACATTATATTTCCCCAGGAACATTCCAAGTTGTAAGTCACTATATGCATCAGCGGTACAGTTAGCTGCAGGCTGGTCTGTTTTAACCCAGACAGCTCCCAGCAGTGGAAACCACATGTGGGAAAGTGGCCTGAAAACCCATAACTCATCCAGGAACAGAGTGGTCTGCTCACAGCTCCTTCTCAGGAAAATGAAGGAAACAAAAACTTCTGAATGACTGCAAGCTGGCCTTTGACCAATAAGCACGTGAGCTACCATGACAACGCAGCAGGTACTCAAAACACCAGCAGGGAAAAGCAAGCTGTGTAGATCTTCCTCCTGTGGCTGGCGGCATGGAAAGTTTAAGCATGTTTCTAGGGTGTGCTGCCGTGCTCATGTCGGGCGAGAGCACTTAGAAACATTTCCTCCTCCCCAGAACCCTAAGCAACACTCAGTGAGGGAAGCAGGGAGTTTGTGACTCAATTTCAAGCAGGCTTCCTGGAAGCCTCTGCTCTCAGCCACCTGCCCCGCCTGTATCCATAACCTGGGAGGGGTTCAACGCTGGCAGAACACATGCAACAGACAGTGGCTGTCCCGAGGGAACTCAGCATGCAGAGCCGGATTAACAATTAGGCCAAGTAGGCAATGGCCTATGGGCTGCTACACCTTTAGGGGCCCCGGGCCTGCTTCCCCCGCCCCCCCTCCATTTTCTCCCTGCTTACAGCCCTCCTAGCCTGCTCACGCAGCCAGCAACTGAACTGCTCTTTACCCAACTTGCTTGGCGTGGCTGATGCTGACATCGTTGCCAGGTTTGGCTCTCTCTGCCTCTTCTTTTTAAGAAAGAGCCTGCAGGCTGCAGTGAGGGCTGCTGGCAGCAGGATGGGTGCTCAGACTCTGAGATAATTTGCGAGGGGCCCCCCAAGATTTCGATTGCCTTGGGGCTTCCACAGGGTTTGATCTGGCACTGTCAGCCTGGATGCCAGGGCTTTTATTTGCAGCAGGAACTCCTTTGCATATCAGGCCACACCCCCTTGATATAGCCAATCCTCTAAGAGCTTACAGGGCTCTTAGAACAGGGCCTCCTGTAAGCTCCAGGAGGATTGGCTACATCAGGGGGCTGCGGCCTAATATGCAAAGGAGCTCCTGCTACAAAAAAAAAAGCCCCGATGGCTGCTACTCACTCTCGCGCTTCTGCTCTGCGTCTCGCTCACCTGAGGGGCTGGAAGCAGTGCCAGGAGAAAAGGTCTTGTTGCGAAGGGTGGGCTGGTTGCGTGCGCAGCCCGGGCTCCTGGTGCTAATGGCGATCACCTTCCCAGGAGGAGTCAGAGTGTGCTCCTCTTGTGCAGGCTTGATAGGGGACGTTGCAACGGTGCTAGTTTCTGGAGCCTGAAAAAGGACAGAAGGATGAATTCCAAGGGCTGTGCTTCAGAAAGAGCACAGGATAAAGCAGCCCCCCCCCCGATGTTCTCCCCACCCCACAGGCGCTTCCAATGGAACAAGACCGGCAAGGAGAATAAAGGCCTGGCCTGGCCCAGCATGAAAGCGTATTGCTTTTTAGCCTCATAGTGGAGAAAGAGCATCTTCGACCTACAACATCTGCAAAGTCCTGTATCAACAGGAGCTGAGCCAACCTAAATCTGAAAAATTACCAGAATGCACATATTATTTCCTCCGGAGAGCGGTTGGAGATGCCTATGAAAGAATTGCAAATGATGAAAACTCAACTTTCTCCAGCCAATCTAGCTAACCAGGAGTTTACTGATTTTTTTTTCTTTTTAAAAAAGCACTAATTCTAAAAACAGATCTGATGGTTATGCGCCTTTAAGTATGAGAGCAAAACAGGAGTGCCTACAGACAAGGATGGGATTTCTTACATACTCAGGAGACAGGAATGCAGAAAAATATGAGCACTGTTTTATGTACAAAGGGACAACCCTCCTGAACCAAAACTGCTGAAGGCTGACTGTGCAAGCTCACTACATGCTACAAGGCATGGGCGTTGAAGGAAATTCAACAGAAAGGAGAGGGGAAATTGGCCTGCTCAAACCCTCAGATCTTAGAGAGGCACATTTGGGTAAGAGGGAAATTTGGCAGCTGGGTTTTGGCCATTGTGTGACAACCCAGTGTTGGACTGGATGGGCTGTTGGCTTGATCCAACATGGCCTCTCTTTATGTTCTTAAATTTCTCATTTGTTTATGCTACCTGACATCCCTGTGCCACCCAAAAAGCACTCTTTCTGCCTATCGGCTGTGCAACTGTAAATCTGGTCGCCTGGACACTATTTGGAACTTCTTTATAAACTGTAGTAAGTATAATTTGGCTCTCAATAAATGGATTACAATCTATATCCAAAAATGGTAGTTCTCCCACAAAACAAGAGGTTGTAGCACAATTATTACCAGATATTGATCCAAATGTGACTCTGGCAGATGCAAAAAAAATTTCTCTATGGCACTTAATGGTATTCACTTCCTAATGTAAAGTTTCACATCTACGTTTTCCACATTGTATAACAACATTCTCTATTCTGTCTGCCACCCCATAAAAAGTCTGCTGTGAAAACGTTGTGAAAGCAATGTCACCCCAGAGTCGGAAACAACTGGTGCTTGCACAGGGGACCTTTCCTTTTCCTTTCCTTGTAGGCTTACAACCTGTTCGCCTTCAAACATTAATAAATGATTTCCGGACTTTGGGCTTTCCCACCTCACCTTTTCAAAAGGTTATTTCTGGCTGATAAGCCAATAATTAGAAGGAAGAGGAAGAAGAGGAGGAGGAGGAGGAGGAGGAGACTAGATTTATACCCCACGCTTCACTATCCAAAGGAGTCTCGGAGCAGCTTACAATCTCCTCTCCTTTCCCCTCCCCACAACAGACACCCTGTGAGGAAGGTGGGGCTGCAAGTGCTCTTCCATAACTGCTCTCGAGCAGAAAAGGTCTAAAAGAACTTGTGACTGACCCAAGGTCACATCAGCAGATGCATGTGAAGGGAGTGGGGAATCAAACCCGGTTCTCTGAGATAAGAGTCCGAACACTTAACCAATACACCAAACTGGCTCTCGACGGATGCCTCATAGTTTCTGTACCGTTTTCTATTGCACCAACACCTCAGAACTAATTAAACAAAGGGCTGTCTACATTGCAACCCCATGCTGAGCAGAGTAAAAGCAGCTTTTGGTTACTGCGCTTAGAGTTGCCATTAACAAGCTATCTGGCTGCCAACGGTGACTTAAAATTGCCTCCAGGAGACCAAGCCACTCCTCCCCCATATACGTGTGGCTTTTTAAAAAAAGCAAAAGTAAAATAAAATAAAATCCACTGGTCTTACTTAGTAAAAAAAAACAAGGCTGGGTACAGACAGGCAGCTTGGGGCGGCAGCCTCCCAGCTCAGAAAAAAAAAAGCCAACACAGTTGGAGGAGACCTGGGGCAGTCAGACAGCGTGAGCCCACTGCTGGAAGAGGGATGGGCTGCATGCACTCTCGAGGAGTGGTCAGATCGCTCAATAGCCAGTTTGGTGTAGTGGTTAAGTGTGCAGACTCTTATCTGGGAGAACTGGGTTTGATTCCCCACTCCTCCACTTGCACCTGCTGGAATGGCCTTGGGTCAGCCATAACTCTCACAGAGTTGTCCTGGAAAGGGCAGCTGCTGTAACAGCCCTCTCAGCCCCACCTACCTCACAGGGTGTCTGTTGTGTGTGGGGGGAAGATATAGGAGATTGTGAGCCGCTCTAAGACTCTGATTCAGAGAGAAGGGCAGGGAATAAATCTGCAATTCTTCAAGTGCACGAGAGGTGCTTCCTTGGCACTCCCTGGCTGTTCAGACAGCCGGGAAAGGCAATAGGAAGCACTTCAGAAATTTTCTACCACTTAGTAAGCAGTAGTTTTTTAAGGTGCCAGAGAGGTGCTGGAGAATGACATAAGGGCGGGAGCAAGGTGGGACCCAGATATGCGCTCTGAAGTCTGACAGCAATAAAGGACGATCAACTTTCGTTCCCGTTTGTTTACTCTTCCCTGCCTTTGGAGTCACTGTTGGGTCTGTAATTAGCCCTCTGCGTGATTACTTGGAAGCAAGTCCCATGGCGTTAAATGGGACTGTGCTGTTTACTGGGCAAGGAAGAAGAGATGTAGGCTCTTCAGCCGCAAATCCCTGCTCAGGGTCTTTGGGAGCCAGAAAAGGGATTTTGTATCACAGCAGAGAGATTGTCAAGCTTCCTGCCTATCAATTTCAACAAATTACCATCTGTATTTTTAGAAGGGGAATATTTCTCTCCTCTCTGCTCGTTCTCTTTTTCCTATATTTTATCACTAATGTAACATCGAATTTAAAGCAGGGCATATGAATCATTCCAGAAATCTCAAAGCGAGAGGAGAACTCCCACTCCTTGTACTCTAATGTCTATGCGGATGATGGTGCCTCTTGTTTTCAAATCCATTCATCACGGTCAGGCCTCTGAAGCACATGTCCATGGAACCTGCTACTCGACTTAAAATACACCCCACATAGGGCAGCCCTCGAAGATAGTTCAAAACAAGGGTGGCTCGGGAGCCACATGGGGCTCTTTCACACATACTGTGTGGCTCTCGAAGCCCCCACTACCGCATCAGTAATGACACTAAATTGTTCAGGGTGGTGAGAACCAGAGAGGATTGTGAGGCACTCCAAAGGGTTCTGTTGAGGCTGGGTGAGTGGGCGTCAACGTGGCAGATGAAGTTCAATGGGGCCAAGTGCAAAGTAATGCACATTGGGGCCAAGAATCCCAGCTACAAATACAAGTTGATGGGGAGTGAACTGGCAGAGACTGACCAAGAGAGAGATCTTGGAATCATTGTAGATAACTCACTGAAAATGTCAAGACAGTGTGTGGTTGCAATCTAAATGCTGAGCATTGCAATCCAAATGCTATGCTAAGCATTATTAGGAAGGGAACTGAAAACAAATCAGCCAGTATTATAATGCCCCTGTATAAATCGATGGTGCAGTCTCATTTGGAATACTGTGCACAATTCTGGTCACCACAGCTCAAAAAGGATATTATAGCATTGGAAAAAGTGCAGAAAAGGGCAACTAGAATGACTAGAGGTTTGGAACACTTTCCCTATGAAGAAAGGTTAAAACGCTTGGGGCTCTTTAGCTTGGAGAAACGTCGACTGCGGGGTGACATGATAGAGGTTTACAAGATTAGGCATGGGAAAGTACAGAAAGTAGAGAAAGAAGTCCTTTTCTCCCTTTCTCACAATACAAGAACTCGTGGGCATTCAATGAAATTGCTGAGCAGTCAGGTTAAAATGGATAGAAGGAAGAACTTCTTCACCCAAAGGGTAATTAACATGTGGAATTCACTGCCACAGGAGGTGGCGGCGGCTACAAGCATAGCCAGCTTTAAGAGGGGGTTGGATAAAAATATGGAGCAGAGGTCCATCAGTGGCTATTAGCCACAGTGTGTGTATGTGTGTGTGTGTATATATATACGTTTGTGTGTGTGTGTGTATGCACACACACACACATACATATATTGGCCACTGTGTGACAGAGTGTTGGACTGGATGGGCCATTGGCCTGATCCAACATGGCTTCTCTTATGTTCTTATCAGCTAGCTTGGGGAAGGCATTTAAAGTTGCTTTCTTTCCACCGCTCCCTCCCTACTCCGATCTATCTGCCTGCCTGCCTTTCATCTCTCAAAACACCTGACATTCGTGTCTTGTGGCTCTCAAACATCGGCCATTTATTTTATATGGCCCATCCATGGTTTAGAAACTACAACTGGTCCAAGTCTGACAATTAGACTGCTTTAGATGTAGGTAGTTAAACATCAGTGTCAAAGACAAGGCTTGTGCACAGTCCACTTGTCCCTGTGCTTCTGGGCTAAGCATGGATGCTAGCTTTTAACGCCGCTCACAGCCATGGCCTGGCAGACTGGAGGAGACACTTCTCAATGAGCAGGAGTAATGTACAGCAGATCAGCTTCAGATTTGTTATTGATTCCACCAAATGTTAAGCCAGAAGCAGAAGATATTAGATTTCTATCCCACCCTCCACTCTGAATCTCAAAGTGGCTCACAATCTCCTTTATCTTCCTCCCCCACAACAGACACCCTGTGAGGTGGGTGGGGCTAAGAGGGCTCTCACAGAAAGCTGCCCTTTCAAGGACAGCCCTGCAAGAGGCTGACCCACGGCCATTTCAGCAGCTGCAAGTGGAGGAGTGGGGAATTCCAGGTAAGATTTCGTGCACTTAACCACTACGCCAAACTGGCAGCAAGTTAACAGATATTTTCAAGGAGTAGCTTGTATATAATAACAACCAGACAACCAGAGTAAGAAGAAGAGTTGGATTTATACCCTGCCCTTTGCGTGGAGTCTCAGAGCAGTTTAGACTCTCCTTCCCTTCCTCTCCCCACAACAAGACACCCTGTGAGGCAGGTGGGGCTGAGAGTGTTCTGAGAAAACTGTGACTCATCAAAGGTTACCCAGCTGTCTTCATATGGAGGAGTGGGAAATCAAACCCAGTTCTCCAGATCAGAGTCTGCGCTCCTAACCACTGCGCCGCTTAAAGGCTCAGGTTCGACACTGGGCCAGTCACTCTCTCAACTACATGCCCCACCTCACCGGGTTATGTTGAGGATAAAACAGAGAAGGGCAGAACAATGCAAGCTGCTTTTGGTCGTCATCAGGGAGAAAGATGAGGTAAATGAAACTTCTAGCCATAATTCACAGGATCGTCTCAAGACGCCCACTACAGCGTTTATTACTCTTATAACCTTATTACTTGTATTACTCTTATAACCACACCGCTTATTCTGTTCTTTTGCAATTAGGATTATGTTATATGAATTTGGCTGTATGTTACCTCCTGTCATGGGTGCTAATCAGGGGTGGCATTATTGGCAGGCAATTCTAACGGGAGCTTCTTTGCATATTAGGCCACACCTCCCTGATGTAGCCAATCCTAACTTACAAAAAAGAGCCTTGTAAGCTGTTGGAAGGATTGGCTACATCAGGGAGGTGTTGGCTCATTCTAGCTCTTGCTAGAATTCCACCCCTGCTGCTAATGTCTCCCTGCTCTCACCAGGTACCTAAGAATTCTTGTTGGGAAGTGGGTCAGAAAACCGTGAATACAAATCCTTACCGGCTTGGGGTTCACTTCAGTGGAGATGAGTCTCAAGAGGCAGTTGAGGAGTTTCTGTTTGTGAAAGGTGGCTGAGGGGGGAATGGATTTCGTTTCGGGCATCTGCTCCCTAGATTCCTGGGTTTCTGGCCCCAAGGCGGCCAGCCAATCGTATTCTAGCTGCAGCTTGTTCGGTTTGCCCATCATGAGGTAGACTTCAGCCAAGGTGAGGCTCTCCGAGGTCTGCAAGCTCCACCCCTCCTCTCTGACCTGCTGCGCGAGGCGGCTCGGGTCCTCCTTGAGCGACTTGGCAACTGATTGTCCCTGAGGCGGCGGCAGTGAGGCGCTGGGCTTATCCTGAGAGTCTTCCGTTACTGCATCCGACGGCTCCTTGCCGCGTGTTTCTGCCTGTGGTCCGCAGCAGGGGAGGGCCTGAGTTTCGGATCGGGACGGGCCGCAAGCGAGCGACGTCACCTGGTCTCTCGCTGCGTCGAGATTGCCAACCTCCGCACTCCCGGAGGAGAGGCTTCCGGAAGGGAGGCTCCCCGGCACGGTCAAGTCTTTCCTGCTTGGTTTGTCCATGCAAGGACACTTCTCCGGGACGATCAGGGCCTGGCAAGACTTCATGTACCGAGGAAAAGGGTCAAGCAAAGACAATTCCTCCAAGTCCGGGATGGGGCCGCAATCACAGCTGCTGATGCTGGGCAGTAACACGGTGGTCACTTCGGGGACTGGTGCCTCCACGCCCTCAGTACAATGAGAGGCCGGAATTGGCTTCTCGAGACGCCCACCTGGATCCTGAACTCTGGAAGGTGGCTTATCAAGACAGTTGGAGATGCCGAGGCTCGGAGAGGCTCCCTCCACGACTCCCGTCTCCGGAGAGCCATCCTCGGTGTTGCTCACGGTTGTGTCAAACGTGGGCTGAGTGTTTCTGCTTGCTTCTGTAGTGCTCTCTGCCCTGGCCCCACCCCTGCCCTCTGTCCCCCGGGGGTACTTCACCTGTCCCCTGGCTGTCCCCTGACCGCTCTGTATGCCTAAAATCTGGGCGGGAGGCAACAAGTGAGAGTCCTTTGTGTTCTGCTTGCACCTGCCCGATTCCTGCCAGTGGACCGTGCAGAATGCTTTGGAGTGGACGACTCTGGCGACTCCGGGGAGCGGGGTCAAGGTACAGTTCTCTCCCGGGAAGAGATGGAGCATCATTTTCTCTTCAGAATAGCTGCCGCTGGTTTCGGGATCTCTGGAGTCTTGTAGCTGTCTTTCTGCTAGCGTTTTACGCTGAGTACAAGGCGTAAAGGAAGACTGCCATGCTAAAACGAGGAGGAAGCCCCCCCACGATCCCTCCAGATTACAGGGGTGGCCAAACTGCGGCTCAGGAGCCACATGTGGCTCTGACACATATTGTGTGGCTCTTGAAGCTCCCACTGCCCTGTCAGCCAGCTCAGAGAACGCGTTCGTTTCATAAAATCACTTCTCCAAGCCAAGCCAGCTGATGGTTTGAAGAATGCATTTAAAGTTAACGTTGCTTTCTTTCCACTTCTCCCTCTCTCCCATCTATTTTCCTCCCTCCCTCAAACATCTGACATTCATGTCTTGCAGCTCTCAAACATCTGATGTTTATTCCACGTGGCTCTTACATTAAGTAAGTTTCGCCACCCCTGCTCCAGCACATGCCGCTCTTTCCAAAGGGAACGCATGAAGCTGGCTTATACTGAGCCAGACCGCTGCCCTACAAAGGTCTGTCCTGTGACTGGCAGTGGCTCTCCAGGGCCTCGAGCAGAGATTTTCCACACATCTGCTGCCTGATTCTTATCTGGAGGTGCCAGGGATTGAACCCGGAACCTCCAGCACACAAGATGGATACTCTGCCACTGAGCCTTTACTAGGGTTGCCTGGTCCAATGATCGTGCCAGTGGGGGAGGGACATTCTGGGAGTGGAGGCGGAGCTCCGTGCTGTGCTGACGTCATGCAGAAGTGATATCAACATGTCAGTGATGCTGCTTTTGGGGCAAAACACTATGCCAAATTCGCCCTCAAACCATAGAGTTTCGCCCAAGAAGAAAACAGAGCATTGTTGACATGATGACATCACTTATGTGCGACATCAGCATATCGTATTTGAGGGTGGGATTTCCCCTCGTCAGCCAGGGGCCTCCCGAAAAAGAGGGTATCCCCTGCTCTCAACTGGGGAATTGGAGAAAAACAAACTCACTCCATGTAGAAAATATTTTTCTGTATAATCCACAAAATACAATTTCTGAATAGCAAATAATAATTTGATGATACAGAAAGAAAACCATACTGGGCATGACACGACAGCTGTTCAAAAACCATATAATATTTAAACTGTAGTCCAACTAATGATAAAAGAAACAGTCATTTGCGTTCCAAATGCTGATGGACTGTAATTGGCAGAGGCGTTCCAGGAAAATGAATTACAACAAAATAGAAACTTGTGAAGCCAGGAAATGAATTATGGCACTTCAACACTACCGAACCTGTGAATACAAAAATATGGTCCTTTGAGAAAGGATACTTCATATGCGAAGCAAAACTGGACCAGTTCTTTTATCATTCGTTGGACTACAGTTTAAATATTATATGGTTTTTGGAAAGCTGTTGTGTCGCGCACAGGATAGGTTTCTTTCTGTACCATTGAATTGTTATTTGCTTTTCAGAAATTCCATTTTGTGGATTAGACAGAAAAATATTTTCTACATAGAGTGAGTTTGTTTTTCTCCAGCTTCCTTCGCTTCTGTGGTCCCAATCTCTGCTGACCTCAACTGGGGAATGGCATCCCTCCACTTCCCCAGACGGAGCTACCTGATTCCGAGCCAGCCCACTGATACATCAACGTCTGTATTGCCTGGCTGGCAATGGCTCTCACGTGGAGATCTTTCACATCACCCGTGACACGATCCCTTAAACTGGGAGCTGAACCTGGAATCTTCTGTATGCAAAGTGGATGCTCCAGCACTGGTTAAAGCGCTTGGGGCTCTTTAGCTTGGAGAAATGTCAACCGAGGGGTGGCATGATGGAGGTTTACAAGATTATGCATGGGACAGAGAAGGTAGATAAAGAAGGATTTCTCTCCCTTTCTCACAATACAAGAAATCATGGGCACTCAATTAAATTGCTGAGCAGTCGGGTTAGAACATATAAAAGGAAGTCCTTCACCCAAAGGTTAAAATGCTTGGGGCTCTTTAGCTAGGAGAAACGTCAACTGAGGGGTGACATGATAGAGGTTTACAAGATCAGAGAAAGAAGTCCTTTTCTCACTTTCTTAGAATATAAAAACTCATGGACATTCAATGAAATTGCTGAGGAGTCAGGTTAGAACTGATAAAAAGAAATACCTCTTCACCCAAAGGATGATTAACACGTGAAATTTACTGCCACAAGAGGTGGCAGAGGCTGCAAATATAGGCAGCTTCAAGAGGGGATTGGATAAATATGGAGAAGAGGTCTATCAGTGGCTATTAGCCACAGGGTATAGATGGAACTCTCTGTCTAGGGCAGTGATGCTCTGTATTCTTGGTGCTTTGGGGGGGGGGGGCAACAGTGGAAGGGCTTCTAGTGCCCTGGCCCCACTAGTGTACCTCCTGATGGCACTTGGGGTTTTCTGGCCACTGTGTGACAGAGTGTCAGACTGGATGGGCCACTGGCCTGATCCAACATGGCTTCTTTTATGTTCTTATGAGCCTGGGTCTCTCTTGGTCATATTGCTACTTTTTTTGTTTGTTTTTTAACAAAAAAAAAAAGGTTGCAATGCATGCTAATAATCTCCTGGCAAGGGACGGTGTTTCAGGGGTAGAGCCTCTGCTTGGTAAGGAGAAGTTTCCAGGTTTGATCCCCGGCATCTCCAACTAAAAAGGGTCCAGGCAAATAGGCATGAAAAACCTCAGCTTGAGACCCTGGAGAGCCGCTGCTAGTCTGAGTAGACAAGACTGTCTTGAATGGACCAAGGGTCTGATTCAGTATAAGGCAGCTTCATATGTTCAAATACTGGAATAGCTTCAAGAACTTTCTCACTAGCTACATAAGGGGTTTTCACCCGGGGGCATGAAAATCCAAGAGGGAAAGCACCTCTCTTCCGAACCGGATAAAGGATACAATGCGCACCTCATGCAGAGCCCACTTCTGCTTCAGGAACTCAATGAGGCTGGAGACTTTGCGATGCAGCTCCACGATCATTCTGGCAAGTTGGACAAAGAAAATGGACACAGGGGAGGAGTCAGCCAGTGAGGTACCAGCCATAGTGGGGGGAAAGAAGGCACAGTGTGTGCTAACTGAAAGCAAGGCCTGTAACACATGCACACACCCTTACACCCATACACAGGAGCTACAGAACAAAAGCTCTATTTTCTCCATTGGCTGAAGCTCCTCCTTTGGGGAGGAAGGGGGGAGAGGGAGAGCTTGCTTTGCCAGGCTCTCTCAGCAGAGCTCCTGAGCCAAGCCTCTCTTCCTTCTGTTGACTGAAGCTCCACCCCTCCTGGTTTCCTGGGGAAGGAAGGAAAGAGCCAGAGCTTCGTTTGCCCAGTTCCCTGGATCACATGGGAGAAATACAAAGAAATCACCTTTAAGACCAATGAATGCTAATGTTTTAAGAATATTTTAAGGTTTAAAAAAATATTTGTGTTTGTCTGTGTCCTTTATAAAGGTTATTATCTCTACTACTTAATCTTAAATAGGTACACACGTGGCCCAGCCTGACAAGGTCTCATTTATGTCAAATCCAGCCCTCATAACAAATAGGTTTGACACCCCTGCTCTAACTTCTCCCTACAAAAACATTGCCATTAGCTTATCCTTGGTTACTTCTGCAGATGCTATTCTGGAACCAGCCTTCTGGCTCTGTTTCCCGACCATCCTAAGATCCCTCCCTGCCTTCTGGTACCTGAGCCGTGGATTCTGAGCTAGGCTCTGCACGCGGGCCCAGGCGTGGTTATTCCTCGGCTGCAGCTCCACAGGGATCTTCAGTGGAAGACGGACGGGCTTCTGGTCCTCTTCGTCGCTGATGCCTTGGGGGGGGGAGGGGAGAGAGAAGCAGTGAAAGACTTCTGAAATGAAGCTGCGCCAAGCAAGACAGAATTCCCAGAAATGAGGCTTTAAAAAGTGCAAAGAAATTAACTATAAACGTTAGGATGGGCTGAGGTGTCCCCAAACCCTCTTGTTGATCTTCAGGAGGAAATCTTGAGGACTCAGGAAACCGTTTCTCTGATCACATAAGAGAAGCCATGTTGGATCAGGCCAATGGCCCATCCAGTCCAACACTGTGTCACACAGTGGCCAAAACCCCCAGGTACCATCAGAAGGTCCACCAGTGGGCCAGGACACTAGAAGCCCTCCCACTGTGGCCTCCCCAAGCACCAAGAAGACAGAGCATCACTGCCTCAGACAGAGTCCCAATGATAAGCTGTGGCTAATAGCCACTGATAGACTTCTGCTCCATATGTTGATCCAATCTCATCTTGAAGCTGTCTATGCTTGTAGCCGCCGCCACCTCCTGTGGCAGTGAATTCCATGTGTTAATCACCCTTTGGGTGAAGAAGGACTTATTTTTATCAGTTCAGCAATTTCACTGAATGCCCACGAGTTCTTGTATTCTAAGAAAGTGAGAAAAGGACTTCTTTCTCTGATCTTGTAAACCTCTATCATGTCACCCCTCAGTTGACATTTCTCCAAGCTATAGAGCCCCAAGCATTTTAACCTTACTTCACAGGGAAAGTGTTCCAACCTTTTAATCATTCCAGTTGCCCTAATCTGCACTTTCTTCCAATGCCATAATATCCTTTTTGAGGTGCGGTGACCAGAATTGTACACAGTATCGCTAAACAGACCCAAGTTTTTAAAAAGGCTGAGGTCTCTCTGTCTCCCACTGACAAGTGACAACGCCTTAAAAATACACCCTTGGAGTGAAGAATCCTGAGTCTGGCTGTGCTGAAACAGCAAGTATGCCAAAACCAAGCCAGGATAGCTCTCCTAATAATTATTTTACGCTGCTCCTTCCTGACCACCTGCCCCACTTCCTTGATGCCTCCCAGATCTGTACACACCGTCTGGATCACAGAGCTTCTTCAGGGCCCGGCACATCGGAGCTTTGATGCGGAGGTTCCTCCCTTTGTAGCGGACGGTCGTTGCCCTGGAAACATTTTCAAAGTTAGAGATTCGAGGCACTTGGAGGCTATAGTAGCTGGGCAAGGACTGCCTTACAAGCAATGTTCCCTCTAAGCTTCAGAGTCTTGTGAGCAAAAATTTTACTTTGTGAGCTACTGGCATTAATGTCTTGCGCTACTGGCATTAAAGTCGTGAGCTACTGCATAAATTAGTGTGCTCTGGGGTCATCCTTCCTGAGCTAAGACAAAAAATACATAAGCTGGAGGCTAAAAATTTGTGAGGTCGCTCACGCTAACTGAGCTTAGAGGGAACACTGCTTACCAATCACTGAAATTTTGACAGATCACAACTGCAAACCCTTGTGTATCTGATTTAGTCTTCCGGGTTTAGAATTCTGACAGTGGCCTCCAATAAGAGTAAGAAAGAGCAGAACCCTGACTCGGGTAGCCCAGGCAAGCCCTGTTTTGTCAGATCTTGGAAGCCAACTCTGGCAAGTACGTGGATGGGAGACCTCCAAGGAATACCAGAGCTATGAAAGAGGGGCAGGCCTTACTCAGCCACTCCCCTGAATATATCATCCGGGCCCTTGGTAGGGATCAGTCCCCAGAGGCTGCCAGGACTTCCAAGTACACGCACGCACACACACACAACCCCCACAAGAGTAAGCAAGACTAAATTGTTTCAGTCTTTTTTACAATCTCCGTTGAAAGCCAGAGGCTAAAATAACCTCAGCGCTATTATGCTGGCCAGACACCACCACCACCCCATCACAGCAGCTTCTGCCAGCTATGGAGACAAAGGGTAAAGGTTATATTGTTAAGAGTAACATTGCTATTCTAAACCGTGCATACTCAGCAATAAATCTTACTGAATTCCATGTGATTTGCTCCCTAGTAAATGAGTTGAGGATTGGCAGCTTCGCTCACCCTTCTGGACAGGGCTACAAACTCACAAAGCTCAATTATGAAGGGAACTTCAGGATACAAAAGGCAGATCTATTCCTACAAGGCACATATTGCCCACATTCTGTATGTGTGCATAAAGACAAAGATGGATTTCTATACCGCCCTATACTCTGAATCTCAGAGAGGTGACAATCTCCTTTACCTCCCCATGCCCCCCCCAACAGACACCCTGTGAGGTAGGTGGGGCTGAGAAAGCTCTTATAGCACCTGCCCTTTCAAGGACAGCTCTTACAAGAGTGATGGCTGACCCAAGGCCATTCCAGCAGCTGCAAGTGGAGGACTGGGGAATCAAACCTGGACCTCCCAGATAAGAGTTCGTGCACTTAACCGCTACACCAAACTGCCTTTTCAGTCACTGCTGACTTATGGCGAGAGTTTTCAAGGCAAGAGACGTGCAGAGGTGGTTTGCCACTGCCTGCCTCCCTGTCATGACCCTGGTATTCCTTGGAGGTCTCCTATCCAAATACTAGCCAGGGCTGACCCTGCTTAGCTTCCGAAACCTGACGAGATCAGGCTAGACTGGACCATCCGGGTTTGGCATAGCTCACGTTAGAGCTTGAGTTACAGACTATAAACATCTTGAACTATACTCTGCTCAAGTCACACTTTCAGGAGTGACTGCAACACATCCCATTGTAACCCAACATCCCTGATTGCCAAATCGAGTCCCGGCGCCTTTCCGCTGAAAACAACAGCAAGGGGAGGAAGCGTACGTTTAAGTGCAATCACAGAGCTTGCAATGAGCACAAAGCAGCTCTTCAAAGACTAATGCAGAGCAATGCTGCAACATGGCGAGCGGCATAAATAGAAGGTGCACTTTTGTGCTGCCTCCAGGGTGAGTGTGGGTGGAGAGAACCAGCCACGCAGCACCAGTAAGCAGGCAGCTCAAAATGCTCCTCCACGTGCAGAGATCTTGCGTTCTTTTGTTATTATATGAGCAGCATGCCTTTCCAACTGGCTTAGGCACAAAACCTCTTACGTTTATTTTGACTTACTGGCAGAATTTATTACTTTAGTTAAAAGTGGCATCTCTCAAAATCACCAGGTAGTTTCTAGAGGTCATACCGAGAATGACTAACAGTGTAGCCCTAGAATATCTTTCTTCAAAATTCAACAGCCTTAGGATGACACTGAAAAAAAAAGCTCTGGAAAACCAGCCAGTGTCATTCCCCCTCAGCTATGGATTCTGCTGCCTGGCTTGTTTCGTAAAACCTTTCCTTCACACTTGGGAGGTGGGAAGGAAAATGGTAGGGAGGAATTACTTACCCGACTTGGATGAGTTCATTGAGTTTAGCTGCGTTTTTGTCATCCATACCTTTAAGTAAAACAGAAAAATATGTGCGACATTTACAAACAAAATATGGCTGGACCAATGCTTCACCTAAGTACTTTTCTCCCTTCCTCACAATACAAGAACTCGTGGGCATTCAATGAAATTGCTGAGCAGTCAGGTTAAAATGGATAAAAGGAAGTACTTCTTCACCCAAAGGGTGATTAACATGTGGAATTCACTGCCACAGGAGGTGGCGGTGGCTATAAGCATAGCCAGCTTTAAGAGGGGATTGGATAAAAATATGGAGCAGAGGTCCATCAGTGGCTATTAGCCACGGTGCGTGTGTGTGTATATATGTGTGTGTGTATATGTGTATGTATACACACACACACACATATTGGCCACTGTGTGACACAGAGTGTTGGACTGGATGGGCCATTGGCCTGATCCAACATGGCTTCTCTTATGTTCTAAGCTGTGGAGTCTTGCGAGCTAAAATTGCACTTTGGAAACGCTACTGGCATTAAAGTTGTGAGCAAGCAATTTGACTACTGCATAAATTGGCTTGCTCTGGGGCCATCCTTCCCCAGCTAAAGCAACACTGTGTGAGCAGGAGGCTAAAAAACTGTGAACTAGCTCACAGTAAGTCAGCTTAGAGGGAACATTGGAATGGGACGTTTTAACAGAATACCAACTGTCCTGCCTCTGGAGCCATAACTTTTTTTTTTAAAACCATCTGAACACTGTGCATAATAGTCCACCCTTAGCACAGAAACCCTTTGCTCCGGAAAGAAAAGACAACTTGCACCTATGCAAAGTTCACTAAAAGCTGTCCATGTTGCAAGAAAGACAACTTCTTCAGAGGAAGGTGTAAAAGGAGGGGCAAAGGGAGGGGAAGAAGACAGCAGGCTGGGATGAAAAATCTGGCTCAGTGCACAAATTTAGCACCTGCCTTACAGGTCACATTTCAATTTGCAGGTGAAAAATGCCAGAAAGAGAGAGACTGGACTTTCTCTCTGTTAGAATGGTCAGGGTTGCCCAATGCAAATCTGACGCTGCAACGTTATCAGGAAGATCTTGAACATCATGCACCAAACCTCTGTTGCCAAGGCAGCACAGTCCCACAGAGAAGCCCACAGCTTTCCAAAGCTGGTGCAGTGAAAGAGGAGCCTGCCGGGAAGACGTGCACTCACAATGGCCGTCAATTTGTCAAAGCATCAACCCTTCCCTCTAGCGATGCTGAAAAGGGGCTGGCTGGTTACTTGGGATTCACCACCATCCCTCTGGGTGCAAGCAGTCTCAGGGTTTGTCAAAACAGCAAGACAAGGGAGTCAGGAGCCCAGCAGCCCAATAAGCAGGCAGGCCTGAGAAACTGGGAGAAGCAGGAGGCATAAACAAAGAGTTCTTTTCCATTTGAAGAAAAGCACACCTTGTTTCCTACTTTTTTTTTGCTTGCAGCAAGTCCTTTTCTCTATGTTAAAGAGGGGGGAAGAAGAAGAATTGCAGATTTATACCCCGCCCTTCTCTCTGAATCAGAGACTCAGAGCAGCTTACAATCTCCTGTATCTTCTCCCCCCACAACACACACTCTGTGAGGTGGGTGGGGCTGAGAGGGCTCTTACAGCAGCTGCCCTTTCAAGGACAACCTCTGCCAGAGCTATGGCTGACCCATGGCCATTCCAGCAGGTGCAAGTGGAGGAGTGGGGAATCAAACCCGGTTCTCCCAGATAAGAGTCCATGCACTTAACCACTACACCAAGCTGGCTCTCCAGCTTTATACTTCTCTAACCCTGAAAGGCCAACTTTATGGTTCTCTAACCCTGAGCAGAACTTGGAAGATTTGCAAGATAGATTGTGGGAACAGAGCAGTGCATAGATACAACTGAGACTGCTTTAAAGTGCAAGATGAAGGCTTGTGTGCAGGTCAGCTCCAAGTGGAACAATTCCTGAAAAACATGGAAGTGTTCCTTCTCATGTAGACGAGATTGGATTTATACTCCGCCCTTCACTTGGCGTCTCAGAGCGGCTTACAATCTCCTTTCCCTTCCCCTCCCCACAACAGACACCCTTGTGTAGTAGATGGGGCTGAGAGAGCTCTGACAGAAACTGCTCGAGAGGAACAGCTCTGACAGTTATGACTGATTCAAGGTCATACTAAGCAGCTGCATGTGGAGGAGTCGAGAATCAAACCCATTTCTCTGAGATGATGATGAAGAAGAATTGCAGATTTATACCCTGTCCTTCTCTCTGAATCAGAGACTATGAGCGCCTTACAATCTCCTTTATCTTCTCCCCCCACAACAGACACCCTGTGAGGT
This sequence comes from Heteronotia binoei, assembly GCF_032191835.1. Lineage (NCBI taxonomy): Eukaryota > Metazoa > Chordata > Lepidosauria > Squamata > Gekkonidae > Heteronotia > Heteronotia binoei. The sequence goes on along the minus strand of NC_083242.1, from coordinate 16,524,133 downwards.
GGGTGGGACTGAGAGAAGTCTTGCAAGGACAACCTCTGCCAGAGCTCTGGCTGACCCAAGGCCATTCCAGCAGGTGCAAGTGGAGGAGTGGGGAATCAATCCCGGTTCTCCCAGATAAGAGTCCGCATACTTAACCACTACACCAAACTGGCTCTCTTAAGAATCTGCACACTACCAAACTGGCTCTGTACAGAGATGACTCTCAAGGAACTGTTATCCTGTTAGGAAAAAAGGAATGCCCTTGCCAGTCTTTTTTTTCTCATTTGCCTACTTAAAGTAATGAAGTCAGTTAGGATGAACTAAAAGCTCAAAGCCGAGCAGCACAATGGCTTTAGCCACCAGGATACACCAGTGGACTATATCCAGGGAACATCAGAATCAAATCTGTCCAAGAGTTCAGACTCGATGCCCAGAAAGCATTTAATTTTAAAGTCCTCAAATCCAAAAAACCAGACTTCACTTCTCAGGATCCGAGTTTGTAAAAACGGGGTGCTGTTAATGTGACATTTATTCTTATTCTACACAAGGACACGCAAATCTCTTCATTGTACATGGAATACACCCCAAAAAGAATAGGTGTTTCCTTGCATATCTGCTGTTTGACTGTGCAGCAATGTGCATGAGAAACTAAAAAACATGTTTTTGCCAGTGACGAAACAAAAATAACACAACACTTAAGTGGGGGGTGGGGGAGGGTAGTGGTTAGAGAGCTGGACTAAGATTTTGGAGACCTGGATTTTAATCTCCACTCTGCCATGGAAGCTTGCTGGGTAACCTTGGGCCAGTCACACACACTCAGCCTAACCCAGCAAAGAGTTGTCATGAGATTACAATGGAAAAGAAGAGAATGATGTAAGTTGCTTTTGGGCCCTGGTGGGAAGGATTTGGGTTATAAATGAAGTAAATAAAGCAAACTTAAATGCTGAAGAAGCGGCTGCATGGCAAAAAAAAGGGCCTCAGAATTGACTGGACAAAGTGAAAGCGGTCTGCTTTATTATACTGACTTTTTAAACTGTTTTAAAGTAACATTTTGAGCTACTTCTTATCCTCTCTAGTACATTTGCTTCAAATCTTCACTATGGGACATAGCTCATCCTGACATTTTATAACCTGCTGTCTCCCCACATCTTCCCCCCACCTTGTAACTGACCAGAAAATGACAGCGGAGAGAAAAGACCAGTACGGCCTCATTATAGGGCATCAAAGTAGTGTATACTCACAGCCCCCAATCTTCTTCCGTAGCTCTCCATAGCAAATTAAGCCGTAGAGCTCCAGGGAGGATTTTTTCAGCCCTTGAGAAAACACTGCAAAAACAACAAAAAGAAAACCCACAGGTCTTAGAAGTGAAAGAAAACATTCTCTGCACACAGTACAATTAAGGTGGTTGCCTCAAAACCACCCGGATTTCAGGGTTCTCAAGGAATGAAACAAATATCAACATTTATTTAGCGGGTACCACCAGGATCTCCCTGCCGTTTGCACAACATGAGACTAGTAATCACAGCTAGAATTCAGGATCCAATGGGCTTGCAACAAACACAAGTGCAGGCATGCTGGTCTCCTAGTCTACAACCAGATTTTTACACTGCGGGTGAAGGCAGAGATCAATCAAGACACCGATGCCTCAAAGATATTCAGATGCTGGAGACATTCAGGGCTTGTTCCCAGCTATTCCAAAACCCCTGCAATTTACTATTCACATTCAAGAACACATATTGGCATTCAGAGACACCAATTCCAAGAGCCGGCTCTTTGAAGAAGGTCTTCTTCAGTGAAGGAGGATGGGACAGGCATTTATTTCTTTAAGTTATTTAGAGCAGGGGTGTTAAACATGCGGTCCTGGGACCAAATCAGGCCCCTGGAGGGCTCCTATCAGGCCCCCCGAGCAACTGGCTCTTGTCTGTTTCCTTCTCCTTCTCTCCTTGCTTCCTTTTGCATCTTAGCTTCCTTTGCAAGGCTTGCTCAATTGCATAGGAGCTACAGAGCAAAACCTTGATTTTCTCCATTGGTTGAGGATCTTCCCTTGGGGAGGGGAAGAGGGGGGAGGGAGAGCTTGCTTTGCCAGGCTCTCTCAATCACACAGCAGAACTACTGAGCCAAGCCTCTCTTCCTTCTATTGGCTGAAGCTCATCCTCCTCCTGGTCCCCCGGGGAGGGAGAGAAAGAGCCAGAGCTTCCTTTGCCCAGTTCCCTGGATCCCATGGGAGAAATACAAAGAAAGCACCTTTCAGACCAACAAGGGCTAATGTTTTAAGCATCTTTTATTTGTAGGGGTTTTTTTTAAAAAAAAATCTGTAATCATGTCTCTCTGTGTCCTTTTAAAAGTTAATCTCTCTGCTAGCTAATCTTAAATAGGTACACACATGGCCCTGTTTGAGGGCCACTAAAGCTTCACTGGGCAACACAAGGTGGCTTGACTCAGGTAGGCTTGATTACAGTAACCCTGCCACTCGCTGCTGTTTGTTTGGGCTGGCCAGTGGTGTTTTGGGAGATATTTTATTGCAACACTATTGATGTTCTGCTTGTGCAATTTTACCCACAGAGGAAGGTAGGGTGCTATTTATTGGCCTAAATAAAAGGAGCAACTGCAGCTCTCTGTGCAATTATCTTGTTAGCCTGGCCACCTGAAATACTCATTGGGAGCGGGTCACCTTACTGTGTGTGCAGAATTTCACGCTACTACATGAAACTACCAGGCAACACAACAGAGGTGGAAAGCAACACCTCCAAGTGGGTGTGGGCAATACTTTAACTCTCAGTGTGGTTATGCTTGTTTCCCTGTTGACTGTGTCATCATTACGGATTCTGCACATGCCCCAGCTCTTGCACACGCAGATCGCCAGATGTGTGTGGGAGCCGCTTACAACCTAACACACTGAATCAGCACGCCTCCAAGCTGTGCACGGTATTGGCCTTAGTATTCCCTTTCTCATAATGCAAGGCCAGGGCTTTTTTTGTAGCAGGAACTCCTTTGCATATTAGGCCACACTGATGTAGCCAATCCTCCAAGAGCTTACAGGGCTCTTATTTCTAATACAGGGCTTCCTGTATGCTCCAGGAGGATTGGCTACATCAGGGCATGCAGCCTTATATGCAAAGGAGTTCCTGCTATAAACAAGCCATGTGCAAGGCATATACATCAGTGGTGGAGAGAAATCTGTGCTCCCTTGACGGAAACCCCTTTTGGCAGCAGAAACAACCCCCAAGGCCCCAAGCTGCAGTCTAGGCCTTGCATCAGAATGGACCCGGATCCTGCGTTCTGCTCACCGTTATCGAAATCAATGTACTTGGAAATCTTGTGCCAGGTGCGGTAGTAGAAATGCCGGACCTGCTCCTTATTCTTCACCATACTCGCTGGCTTGCTTTTCTTCTTATATTTCAGGGCAATGTTGTTCTGAATAGCTTCAAAATCTTTCCCGTGCTAGAAGGGATACACACAGCACACAAATGTTCCAAACAGAATAAAAAACAGAAGATTACAGTCAAGACAAGGCCTGCTGGATTTCGTTCGGTTATGTATACAGTTGGGCAATTCTTTTCCCTCTCCAGAATGAAAAATCAGATACCGAGGTGTCAAAGGCAACAGAAGGTTTGTTATAAGCCAGAAACCTATGAATCTGGCAGGTTCCAGGGGTTGACAGTTGTTACAAAATCGTTTGGGTCTGGGATCCAACAAATGTTTGGCTCCAAGCAGACTGTCCCCTCCCCATATGGAGGACTAGGAAGGCACCGGGCTCCCATAACTCCCCCCCACACACACACCTCAGCCTACATCAGTGGAGACGCTATCAGTTTCAAGGTGGAAACCCTGATGTGACTTGTAAAATTGCAGTCCTCTTCATTCCCAATATACTTTGAAAGGCAGAGTGATGAAGTCACTGATCTTCAGAATGGCAGTAGACAACTCCAGGGCATACCCACCTCGTAGAGGCCCTCGAAGAATGTATTCTTATCTTCCGTGCTCCACGACTCCCACTGACGCCTAACCTTCTTGCCTTCCTCTTTTTCCCCAGCTGAAGAGCCCAGGTTTCTTGCGGTAGATTTCGAACTCCCGGCCGGGGTGCTGGACGGGATTCCTGATGAGCTGCCTGATGAAGCGCCTCCATTATCCGCACCTTTAACAAATGCCACATTTTCAATTCAGGAATCCTAAGTCAGCTGGCAATACAAAGCACTTGTTATCATATACATAAATTAGAGAAAGGCAAGTCTCCACTGGTACAGCAAGCATTTAATGTATAACTTTTGAAAAAAAAAATCAAAGCCTTAAATGTCAATTTTGATGTACCTATTTCAAGTTACAATATACTTTGCAAAGAAAAGTTTCTCAAGCCTGGTTGGCCAGTCACCCAAAGACTTTCTGCAAAACTGAAAAGAAGGTTGAAATACAGTAAGAATGAATACTTAAAATTCCCTTCTTCCTTTCTGAAAAGAGGGAAAACTCTTATTCAGTATTGCTCAGGGTATTCCTGGCTTAATTCAGACCTCAAGACTTCCACTGGTTAAGGAAGCTCAGCAATAGTTTGGTGTGATGTTTGAACTCTGGTTTGGCAACAGTTGGCAAACCAGACATGGAAATCACAGTCTGAGAACCGTACTTTATCATTTGCCATGATGTCTAATAAGATTTGAGTTGAACAACACTAAGTGCCTATTATCTGGAACAGGGCCCCCCAACCCCTGGGCCGTAGACTGGTACCAGTCCGTGGCCTGTTAGCAACCAGGCCATGAGTTGTATTATTGCATTATATATTACAATGTAATAATAAAAATAATAAGACATTGGATTTACATCCTGCCCCCCACTCCGAATCTCAGAGTGGCTCACAATCTCCTTTATCTTCTTCCCCCACAACAGACAGCCTGTGAGGCAGGTGAGGCTGAGAGAGCTCTCCCAGAAGCTGCCCTTTCAAGGACAGCTCTGCAAGAGCCATGGCTCACCCAAGGCCATTCCAGCAACTGCAAGTGGAGGAGTGGGGAATCAAACCCAGTTCTCCCAGATAAGAGTCCGTGCACTTAACCACTACACCAAAATAAAGTGCACAATTGTATCATCCCAAAACCACCGCCCCTCCCCCTCCCAGTCGGTCCGTGGAAAAACTGTCTTCCACAAAACCAGTCCCTGATGCCAAAAAGGTTGGGGATCAATGATCTGGTAGACACTCTTGGTTCAAACTGAATGGCTTATATTTTTATTATACCATCTCACAGACCTTAGATACCGCTGCAAAAAAAAAACATGGGTGGTCGCTAAGGAGAAGATTGAGAGTTTCACAGTGGGTACAAGTTCACACCCACTAAATAACGCGCTTTGCAACTGGATTTTTAATGTGACAGAATGGCAACATCTGCTTGCAACAGTCGCTGAGTGAAAGCACCCTGTGATGGACTAGCCACAGATCCACCTACACAGCTATTTTTCCAGCTGGCAAACAAGAAGAACTAACAAAACCTGGAGGGGCTAAATGCTAGAACAGTCTATATAAAGGAAAGGAAAGGTCCCCTGTGCAAGTACCAGTCGTTTCTGACTCTGGGGTGACGTTGCTTTCACAATGTTTTCATGGTAGACTTTTTACATGGTGGTTTGCCATTGCCTTCCCCAGTCATCTACACTTTCCCCCCAGCAAGCTGGGGACTCATTTTGCTGACCTCGGAAGGATGGAAGGCTGAGTCAACCTCAAGATTTTGAAATGTCTCCTTTTTCTTAACTATCCGGAGAATGTGATGTAGAGCTCATGACACTACGCAGACCCTGCCCCAACTTGTTTCCGCGTGGTGGATAGAGATGGGAAGGTCTATAACAGGGGTGGCCAAACTTGCTAAATGGAAGAGCCACACAGAATAAACTTTAGATGTTTGAGAGCTGCAACATATGAATGTCAGCTGTTTGAGAGCTGCAAGGCAGGAAGGGGAGAATGCAAACAGAAGCAGGGAGGGAGGAGGGAGAGGTGGAAAGAAAGCAACTTTAAATGCATTCTCCAAGCTGCAGGCTGGCTTGGAGAAGCCATCTTAAAGAGACAAAATGCCTTCTCTAAGCTGGCTGATGGGGCAGTGGAGGCTTCAAGAGCCACACAATGTGTGAAAGAGCCACATTTTGGCCACCCCTGCTCTATAACAAATACGGAAACCTCCCCTTGGCCCACTCCAGGCCATTTTTCCTCAGGAGAAAAACTAGAACATTTTGGGGTGCAATGCAGGGGGAAAGCACTCCTAGGAAATAATTTGTTCTTTTGCAATGACTGAAATGCTTTCTAAAATTAAGGTTTCACCCATACTGAATGTATACTTTTTTTATACTTAAGCATATTTTTGCTTAAGACAACCCACAGAATTAGAGATCCATTATTTTTATGTATACTGTACAACGGGTTTTTACAGTGTTTTACAATTGAAAAATGGACTACTGGATACTTATTGGGAAGAGTCCTTCTCCTCTGAGAAAAGGAGGCCATCTTGGTGGGTGATTCCCACCCTTCATTCCGGGAGGCAGGAACAAATTCTTTCCACTTCCTGTCTCTGCTGTGGGAGTCGCCCATCTCCTCAGGTCTAGCGACTCTGAAAGCAGTTAATGAACCTTCTAAACTATGAAAGAATCAACATGCTTGAACTGTATCAAGGAAAAAGATGAGTAACAATGACGTAAAGGAACAATAGGACAGGAAATGGTCCTGCTGGAAAAGAGGTGGAGAGTGGCAATGGCTTCGGGAAGGACAAGATGTCCACCTTTCCTCAGAAAAGAAGGATCCTCTGGCCCATTCTCCCTCTGAGGCAGAGGACGTCTTTGTGAGACCTCCCAAAGCAGTGTCCTCATTTCCTGGGTGGGTCATCATCTTCTGTATCTAGAATAAGTTCTGATAATTTACATTTTTACTGAAGTTTTTTTTTTTAAAAAAGAAGACTGCAGATTTATACCCCGCCCTTCTCTCTGAATCAGAGACTCAGAGTGGCTTACAATCTCCTACATCTTCTCCCCCCACAACAGACACCCTGTGAGGTGGGTGGAGCTGAGAGGGCTTTTACAACAGCTGCCTTTTCAAGAACAACTTCTACAAGAGCTATGGCTGACCCAAGACCATTCCAGCAGCTGTAAGTGGAGAAGTGGGGAATCAAACCCCGTTCTCCTAGATAAGAGCATTAGAAACATATACAGCGTGCAAAAAAGATCATACATAAATATTAACAGATAGAAAAATCTTGTAATATGCTACTAGTTTGGGAACTGAGGTAAGGCATCAACAAATAAGGTATGAGTCAAACAAGAAAAGGCAGTTATAACAGAATCCCAAAAGGAGTGAATGTCGGAATGCAGTGGAATAAATTGTTGTGACAGAAACTGTAGACAAAGCTAACCAGTAGAGGAGAAAGGGGGGGAGACTTGCAACCATAATGAAATGAATGCAAATGTTATGCAAGAAGGCAGACCACGACTAGCACTTATGACAGAAGGAGAGAAAGAGATGAGAAGAGAAGAGAGACAAGTATATTGATAGGGTAGGGTTGAGATAATCTGGGTTATGAGGCTGAATGTCATGTGTAGACATGTAGTCTACGAATGGGAACCATTTTTCCAAAAAGCTTGATTCCTTTAAGCTATTGCCAGATCACTGCATAAAGTCTGTAATCTTTTCCATGATGAGCGTGTCCCAGATTTTAGAGGTCTTGAATATGCTGTAACACTCTTCTGCCGAATGCAGCATCAGATGAGTTCACTTCATAGCGTCTTATTGGTGGACATGTTGACCAAGTGGCCACCTTGCAGACCTCTTCCACTGCAGCGTAGTTGGCAAAAGCTGCTTTCATCGTGGCACTTTGAACTGAAAGGGCAGTAATCCCAGCCGGTGTGTCCCATTTTTGGATCTTGGAAGCTTCAATAATATAAGCCTTAAAAGTACTGCTGATTGCCAAACTTAACATCTTCCTTCCTCCATCCGGTGGAGGGACAGAAATGAATAATGACTCAGTTTTCCTAATATGTTCTGCCCTACAAATAAAGGCGTTTAGCGATTGCCTCAGGTCTAATGTGTGCCACAGTCTTTCCCTTGGGTGAATGGGATTCAGGCACAATGATGGAAGGTAAATCTTCTGAGATTTGTGGAATGCCGAATGGACCTTCAGTTTAAAAGCTGGGTCTGTCCCCATGACTAATTTCTCTCGCTCTCTCTCGGCTTGGCTTCGCGAACGAAGATTTAAGAAGGGTGCAATAGTCCACGTTTGCTGCAGGCTCGCTGGTGGCTGACAAGACCAATGTGGGACAGGCAGGTCCGGCCACAGCGGCTGCAGGGAAAAGTCTGATTTAGGGTTGGTCCTGTAGCAGTGCGATTCTTCCTCAATCTCCTTTTGTCCTCAAGACCAGCTATGCGTGCGTTCTCAAAGGAAGAGACAGCCTGGTGGATGGTGTGCCTCCATGCTTTGCGATCTGAGGCTAGGTCAGACCACTGGTGATGGTTGATGTGACAGGTGCTAAGGGATTTCTTCAAGGAGTCCTTGTACCTCTTCTTTGGTGCCCCTCTATTTCGATGGCCGGTGGAGAGTTCGCCATACAGGGCAATCTTGGGAAGGCGGTGGTTTTCCATCCTAGAAATATGCCCTGCCCAGCACAGCTGCGTCTTCAACAGCAGTGCCTCGATGCTGGTAACCTCTGCCCGCTTGAGGACTTCAGTGTTGGTCACAAAGTCACTCCAGTGGATGTTGAGGATGGTGCGAAGGCAGCGCTGATGAAAGCGCTCAAGGAGTCGCAGGTGATGACGGTATAAAACCCACGATTCGGAGCCGTAGATGCCGTACTGCATCACTGCATCCATGACTAATTTATCCTTATAGAAAACACACAGCTCGGTCTGGGAGACAGCACACCTAGTTCGGACACCCTCCTTGCTGAAATGACTGCTACAAGTACTACTAAGTTTAAATAGACCTTGATAAACTGCAGCCACAACTACATTCCAATACCTCTGAACCTTTGGAGTTTTATTAGTTTGTAGAATCTTTCGGGCTCAAGTGCCGTGTTCTACTGGAGAAAGTTTTTCTTCCAGACGTTTCGTTCTCGCCTGCGGAGAACATCCTCAGTGGCATTGGAGTTTTCTTTGAGAACTTTTAGAGTTTGAAGTTGTTCTTTGAGGATAGCACTGCTGTATGCTGCCTCCACATGCCACCGGAAGTCGCTTCAGCACAGACCTCCAAAGTTCTCTATGGGAGATTTGTTCAAGTCCCTTATAGCAAGAGACATTGTCTGTCTATGCGGGTCAAGCTCACCTGATTCCATCCAGCATATTTTATTGAATTGCCAACTGTATACTAATCTCCGGAAGGTTCTGTTAGATAGTCTTTCCTCACCATCTTATAATCAAGAAAATAGGATTGATTACCGTTTCCTATTAAATGACAACATAACCGATATCACAAGAGCTGTTGCCAAATTCTTGGCTGAAATTATCAAAAATTGTTCTCAGCAGGTTTTTACTGTGATTCTTAATCTTATTTTTAGCCTTTTATGCTTTGAACAGATATATTGGATTGTTGTTTGGTTGACAGGTCTCTGTATATCTCTTTGGTTATGCCAATAAAGGTATGCTATTGCTATTGACTGATACAAAAAAAACATTTAAGAGGAATTTCTTTTAATACGTTTGAAAGGATTCCTAGTGAGAGCAGACAACACCGCATGCAATTGCCACATGGGATATCTGTGTGGCCACAGTGGATCTTTTAGAGCTGCGTCCCTGAGAAAGTGACGTATGCGGGGGTGTCTGCATAGACTCAGGCCTTGGAAGCGTGACAACACCGTTGTCAGAGCTGCAACCTGGCATCTCAGAGCAGAAGCCCAGGGGCTGCCGGCACAGCTGTCTTGTAGAAATGACAGAATGGATTTGACCAGGGGTGGCCAAACTGTGGCTTGGGAGCCATATCTGGCTCTTCCACACATAACATGTGGCTCTCAACTCCCTCACTGCCCTGTCTGTCATGAGCCCTGATGAGGAGGAGATGGAAGGGTTAACAGACCTGGAAGAGTTGCCAGCCAGTTCCTCAGCTGAACAAACACCAGCTGGCCCATCAATCACTCTCCAGGCACCAGTGTCAGCTGTTGACGATCAATCTCCTCCAAGCTCTCCTCCTCCCATCTCAAGAGTTCGAAGCAGGCTCTGGAAAGAACTTTCAGAGTGAAGACATGAGGCACGCCGATGCTTCAGATCTCTCAGCCCTGAGTTCTAGCAGAGTCACTGCCACCCAGGGAGCAGGATGATTGAGACTCCCATATAGCTCCCACCCAGGACTTGGTAACCTTGTGGAAGCAACAAGTCTATTCTCTGGCTTGCATCCACGCTCCTTCCTGATCCTGACCTGCTTGATTTCCTTGGCACCCTGACCTTTTGGCTTTTGGACATTGACTTCTGATTCCGGTTTGTGATTCTGTATTGGTGACTTGGCTCTTGCTTGACATCCTGGACTTTGACCTTGGACTGGCTTTGACTCCTGCCTGCCTGCACCCTGAGAATGTGACACTGTCAGCCAATTTGCAGAAGGAATTTCTGTCTTTAAGTTACTATGCCAAGCCAGCCAATGGCTTGGAGAAGTCATTTAAAGTTGTTTTCTTGCCACATCTCTCTTCCCCATCTTCCTTCCTTCTTTCCTTTCTGTTGTGCAGCTCTTAAGCATGTGATGTTCATGTCTTGCAGCTCTCAAGCATCTGACATTTATTCTGTGTGGCTCTTACATTAAGCAAGTTTGGCCACCCCTGTGATAGACTGTTTGGGAATGTCAATTTCATTCTCTTCCTCATCAGAAAAGAACACCCTTCTCTTCCCATTCTTCCAATTCACCATCTGGAAATAGGTTTGGATCCCATTGCGAACTCACTCTCTCTCTTTCTGCTATGAGTTTCCTCCCTGCCTGCCTTAGTGGGCCAGTGAGGTCTCCCTTTGAAAGAAGCTGCTCTTTCCAAATCCCCGTCTGGGCAGAGAAAGGCAGGAGGAGGAACTGGAGCAGGATCTACCCTTGCATCTCCACCCTGGCAGAAACTGGCCGTTTCTTCCCGCACGGTTTCTCTGATTAGGGCTAAGAAAGCCAGGGAGAACATTGAGGGTCCCAATCCCTGTGCGCATTACTCACAAGTAGACCAGACACGCCGCTGTCAGAATGGGACCTGGCTGCCAATGTTGCTGATTGTGGTTCAGAGAAGTAGCTTGAGTGACTCTCAATGGGTCCAGCATTGTCTGTGGGGGCTTATGGATGTGGGGAGAAATGCTCTGCGGCCTCCTGTTGGTCAGATGGCAAGAATGCTGATAGCACCTGGCAAAGAAATGGCAGCATGAAGGGTTCTGGCAGCACGAAGGAACTGCACCTCTTTTGGGCATGCCATTGAGGCTCCAGCCTTCTTCTTTCCAGAAACGGCTGTCGAGGTGGCTACTGGTGCTTTGCCCAGGATTCGCTAAACCTCCCTTTGAAAGGAAGCTGTCGCTGCCCTCACAATCTTCCACATTAGAGCGGCTGAAGGATGTGCTCTCCAAGCCCGCCACAGTTAGAAAATGGCTGCCGCGGCTGACTAAAGCTCTCCTACCTTTTGGGATCCTTGCTGGCAATCTCACCGTGAAAACATGAGACAAACAGATCAAAACAGGAGAAAATTAGAAAAACAGACAAGGTAAAGATCAAGACCTGAGTTCAATCTCGGTGGAAACTGGGCTCAGGGAGACGGCTGAAGGGTGACTCAGTCTTCCATCCTTCTGAGGTCGGTAAAATGAGTACCCAGCTTGCTGGGGGCAAAGTGCAGATGACTGAGAAAGGCAATGACAAACCACCCCACAAAAAGCCCGCCGTGATGCGACATCACCCCAGAGTTGGAAACCACTGGTGCTTGCACAGGGGGACTACCTTTACTTTTTTAAAGATCTAGAAGGAAGGAAAGAATAAATAATAAGAAGGAATTGAATAGGTGGCCTATTCTGTACTGCTCTCCCTGATGAGGCAGAAAGAAAACTGAGGAGATGGGGGACTCCCACAGCAGAGACAGGAAGTGGAAAGAATTTGTTCCAGCCTCCCCAAATCACCCACCAAGATGTCCTCCACCTCAGGAGAACCAAACTACAACAAAATTCTGCACAACAGGCCAACAGCCAACCAGTGTAAGAAAGCCCGTTTGGATAAGCGAAGCAATACAATTTAACATCATTGGTAACAGACATCTAATAATCCATATAAAGTTCTCATGCTCCAAATAAGATACGTGCACTAAGGCGCAGCTGCCTCTCTTTAGCACTGGGCATACTCACAATTTTGCTTGTAGAAAACGAAGCCATTCAAACTATTTTTCATAAGTATGCCACATATGATACACAAATTAAGCTATAAACTATTAATTTTGGGCTGTTAAAGGAGAATTCAAAATATGGCAATGCATCTTCCTCCACAAGGTTTGATAATTTCAAGAAATTTTACACCTATAATGGGGACAATCCATGCAGTGTTTATAACACGTTAAAGATATATCCCGCTTGCCTTAACTAATGTGGAAATTCTCCATATCAATGGAGGCCAGAATTGCAGAACCAATGGGGAAGGGCCCCCACGGTGTTGGGCCCAACTGTGCAGCAAGCAGGCAGAGAGCACTGGGACACACACATTTTTGTCAGCCTTATTATGGAGGGCTGGGTAATGTACAAAGCAGCTCTTTGGGCATCCCCAAACAGCTGGCATACTTGACTCCTCCACTGCCAATTTCCCTGGTGGCAGCTGCCTGGGGCGAGACTCTAGCAAGGGCGCTGGTGTGTGCCCTGGGAGGATGCCAGAATGGCCCTCCCTCCTACCCTCACCTCTGTGGTGAGGGAAATACCAGTGAAAGCGGCTCAATTGAGCTGCGCACCTGCACTGCAGAGTGTGCTGCAGGGCTGCCCGTCACTCTGCTGGCTGTATCAGATGCAGGGCCGGAGCTAGGGCAGCCTCACAGTGCCCTCCAAAGCGAAGGTGCGCAGTTGCTCCCCGCTGCTTTCGGAGGGGGTGGGGTGCCCTGTCTAGGGCGCTGTTCTGCCTCGAGCTGCCACTACTGGTGTTCAGTGTGCTTGTACAAACACTAAGGACCTGCAATAAATATACAAACAAGACATCACTCTCCACCTAAGGAAACATGTCCGATGTGGCTCTCCGTGACAAACAGTTTGCAAGAGCCGTAGATTTCGGAGTAATTTCACAGATGCGGCACCTCAAGATGCTGCTGTGTCTCATTGTCAGCTCAGAACTATAAAATGGACTAATTTTGTTTGAGATGTAGAATCCAAAAATCCTCTTCCTATGCAAGTAGCATCCTCTTTATAGTTTCCAGCTGCAAACCTGCACACAGGCTGCTTTAGTTCCTGTTCCTGACAATGGAATGATCGCCCCCTATCTCTAGGATTGCAGCCCCCATATTTCTGGAGAACTTTTACTATATTCCCGGGGTGGCCAAACTTGTTTAACGTAAGAGCCTCATACAATAAACGTCAAATGTCTGAGAGCTACAAGACATGAATGCCAGAGAGTTGGAAGGAAGGAAGGAAGGAAGGAAGGAAGGAAGGAAGGAAGGAAGGAAGGAAGGAAGGAAGGAAGGAAGGACGGACAAACCCCTTCTCCAAGCCAGCTTGTGGGGGCTTGGAGAGCCACACTATGTGTGTGAAAGAGCCACATGTGGCTCCTGAGCCACAGTTTGGCCATCCGTGCTATATTTCATAGGAGCATACAGTTCAGATCATTTCCCCCTCAGGAACCCTTACAAAGTTGTTGCTTTTTTGACATTACTCCACACATTATTTTTATTTATACAAAACATTATTAGCCATGTTTTTTACCCTGCAGAATGCAAGATGGCTTCCCATGCGGATAAAACTGCAATTATTTTTAAAAATTATAAAAGACTACAATTTGAAATCACAATTAGGTCTGCCAATAAATTAAAAAAGCTAAATTTGTCAAATGCACTCCTAAACAGAACCATCTTCAAATGCCTTCTAAAGATCAAAAGTACTCAGGTTTGGAAATGTCAGTGCTTTGTTTGCCTAGCTGATGCGCAGATCCACATAACACATGAGGAAATTTCAAGCTGGTTATGTAGCTGACACAGATGGCATGCCAATAGGGTCATACGAAACGCTGCACTAGAACACAAAACCAGAAGTGGAACAAACTCGCTCTCGCTGGACTACTGGCAATTTTTGCCACAAGAAATGCACTGGCCCTGCTTCAAACCAAAATGAATACCTGAAGAAAGAATTCTGCACCAGCTATGAAAAAAATATCCAGACTTAACTCTTTTGCTGTCAATGACTGTGAAGGGGTGTGCTATCCAAAGTGGGCTTTGGTGACCGTTGCAACCATCTCAGAATTTCTACAGATTTTTAAATCATTATCCTCTGAAACCATGACATTCAAAATAAAAACAGGACTGCAGATTTATACCCCACCCTTCTCTCTGAATCAGAGTGGCTTACAATCTCCTATATCTTCTCCCCCCACAACAGACACCCTGTGAGGTGGGTGGGGCTGAGAGGGCTCTCACGGCAGCTGCCCTTTCAAGGACAACCTCTGCCAGAGCTATGGCTGACCCAAGGCCATTCTAGCAGGTGCAAGTGGAGGAGTGAGGAATCGAACCTGGTTCTCCCAGACAAGAGTCTGCACACTTAACCACTACACCAAACTGGCTCCCTTAAGAATGCATTCCAGTAACTGATATTTCACATGCCACAACACTGAAAAACAGAATGGGCTAAGGGGCCCATCTACTTCACCAGCTGTTGTACAGATCCCAATAAAGACAAATAGGAAGAAACAAAAATTCTTCCTGAGGAGTCATAAATGGACAGAAGCCTGAAGAGTTGGATTCAACGCAATACCAGCAAGACGGGAATGATGGAAGCGGATTTTCTTCCCCTACCTCCACCTAAGCCTTGAACTGGTGATACCAGGGTGGACAGAAAACCAATATCATGGGTAGCTATGCTGAGGAGAGTGGGGAAATCATGCCACCTGCCTGTTCCATCAATAGCAGAGGCCCTGCTAATGACTGGGGGGGGGGGGGGGGGGGGCGGGCGGCACATGTAAGTATGATCACCTTTTGCTCACCAAAGCAGCCACCCACATCATCAAGCATTCTATACATGCCCTCCTTGTTACCCTCTGAAGGTTCACAAGAAGGCTTTCCATTGGTGTCACGTAGGATCCAACCCATGATCTTGTGCTTATCAGTACTGTCAAAGAATTTGCAGCTTTGTTTATCATTTAGTAGTACATTCTACCTCCCCGGTATTTAACTGTACTATGGCCTAACTCGGGGGGTGTCAAACATGTGGTTCAGGGGCCGAATCAGGTCTCCGGAGGGTTCCTATTAGGCTCCCGAGCAACTGGTTGTGATCTGCTTCCTTCTCCCTATCCTTTGCTCCCTTCTGCATAACAGCTTGCTTTGCAACGCTTGCTCAATCACACAGGAGCTACAGAGCAAAATCTCTATTGTCTCCATTGGCTGAGGCTCCTCTCTTAGAGAGGAAGAGGGGACGGCACAGCTTGTTTTTCCAGTCTCTCTCAATCGCACAACAGAGCTACCGAGCTAAGCCTCTTTTCCTTTCCCCTTCTGGTCCCCTGGGGAAGGAAGGAAGGAAGGAAGGAAGGAAGGAAGGAAGGAAGGAAGGAAGGAAGGAAGGAAGGAAGGAAGGAAGGAAGGAAGGAAGGAAGGAAGGAAGGAAGGAAGGAAGGAAGGAAGGAAGGAAGGAAGGAAGGAAGGAAGGAAGGAAGGAAGGAAAGAACCAGAGCTTCCTTTGCCTAGTTCCCTGGATCCCATGCGAGAGACACAAAGAAAGCACTTTTAATACCAACAAGCGCTTACGTTTTAAGGTTTTTGGTTTTTTTAAAAAATTAATTGTTTGTCTGTGTCCTTTTTAAAGTTTATATCTCTGCTACCTAATTTTAAATAGGTATACACATGGCCTAGCCCAACAGGGTCTTATTTATATCAGATCCGGCCCTCATAACAAATGAGTTCAACACCCCTAGCCTAACTTAAACAACAGCAACAACACTTTTCAGGAATTGGGGGTTTCAAAACTTAGGCCAAACCTGTCAGAAGGTGCTCTAAATACAACACCAAATTTCCAAGATGATGAAAGCATGCTACAGAGAAGCCATTTGCTGCAAAGCAATGCCAAGGCCTAACCAATGGGATGCAGCTGGCAACAAGTTAAAATTAAGCAGAAGGTTTAATGAGCATGCCGTTAATTTCTCTCCTGACACCTTTCATCCCCAGAAGAGATCAATATGGATTTTGAGAGGAGCATTCCCTGAAGAGCAGCGAGAAACAGTCTTCCCAAACAAATCGCCTGGCAACCTGGCAGAGGAATGGCATCTAAATCCTACCAAAACCACATGGCTGAGGCAAGGATTCTAGAGCCCAGTTCACTTATCTGCCTTGCCAGAAATGCACACAAGGATTTGAACTTTTCCACAAACTGCAGGGCTGGTGGAACTGCCCGAGATCTGCAGCACCAGGCAAGATGGTAACTAAGAAGTTACATCTTGTTTTGGGAAGGAAAATAGCAAGTAGGCTTTTTAATGCAATTTCATCTATATGAGCGACGATGCTTAAAATAAAACTGGAAGCATCACAACACATTTTTAATCTATCCCAGCAACAGTGAAATACATGAAGAGTCAGGTAGACCATGACAACTGCAGAAGGCACAGCACACCATGAAACATGAAAATATCCACTTCTCTGCATCTACCTTCTAGGGCTCTGAAAGGTACACAGAAAATACCTTCGTTGTGATCACACATCCTAAGTAATGCAGCTTCAATCCACTTTCAAACTGGATTTTGCCAGTTCATACAGTAAAACCCAACTGGAAAGCAAATTGAAAGTGGATTAAAACTGCATTATTTAGCATGTGTGATCACAGCCCTTGAGTCACAAAAGGGAGATACTCCATATGTGAATGCAAGCTTCCATGCAAGGAGGGAAAATACTTTCAGACGCACATTACACTCCTCCTGGGCCCAATGAAATGTCCAGGGTAGTCTTTTTATAAAGATGAAGGCATCTATTCCCAAGCAGTACCCACGGACTACTGTGGGAAACTAGAGGTGAATCAGTCTCCAATGTCTTCAAAGAAAGGAACTTGTTTGGACCTAAACTGCTTGCATAAATAGAAAGGCCATTCCCTAAAACAGGACAACAGAATTTAGACATTTTGAGGACAGCAGGGTACATTGAGACACTTATTATTTTGTTGATCCCAAAGCGGATGCACACATAGCTCAGGGATCAGCAACACACATTCATCAGAGAATCTAGTGTGTGTATCTCACACCATATTTTGGATCCGTTCAGAAATCAGACATGTGGAAGAAAAAAAGAGATTGGATTTATACCCTGCCCACTTGGAGTCTCAATTGCCTTCCCTTCCTCTCCCCACAACAGACATCCTGTGAGGTAGGTGGGGCTGAGAGAACTCTTGAGAGAACAGCTCTGACAGAACTGTGACTGGCAAAAGGCCACACTCAGCTGGCTGCATGTGGAGGAGGAGTGGGGAAATCAAACCTGGTTCTCCAGATTAGACTCCATCAGTGTTAACCACTACACCAAACGGGCTGTCCCCAATATCACTAACTAAAAAAAAAAAACCCCACACCTACTAGCGTATGCTATTATGACAGTGCTTCTCAAGCCAATCTGCAAGGAGATAATCAATCTGGATCACCTCACAGAACTGTTATATGGATTACTGGTAAAGTAATCCCATACATATTTGGTCCAGACCCAGGCCATTTATTTAAACAGACAGAAGTTACTGCATAGAACTGCTGTGAGTGACCAAGTCTGGGTCAGGCTCACTGACTTCATGGGGAGAGCATTTGGGTACCTAATACTGAAAAGCAAAGAGTGAAATAAGCAAAGTTTAGAGAACAGCCATTCTGGCAAAAGCAGCTGAGGCTGGGTCGATCTTTCCCCTCTTACTGGACAACCAAGTCGGTTCAGTGACCTAGAACTTGTCACTAAAGAGTGAAACGATATGACAACTTGTACTGGACCTACCACACCACTCAGAGCAAACCAGGCCAGAACTGATCACGATTAAACATAAAGCTGTAAATTTCACAGACCTAAGAAAAAGTTCGGCATTCTCTGGATTCACATCAATGCCATCCATATAATGATTCCCAGTACACTTTCAGTACATAAATATTTTGTTATTCTTATATATTAGTATCCTCCCAGTGTGATGAAACACACATTATGAAAAATGCTGCATTACAGCATTATTATTATACAAAGATTATACCATTAATACTTGCTTTAGCGTCTTTATCTCTATCCTTTCATCACCCAATATGCTAGGGTTGGGAGGGAAGCAAAAGTGGAACAAGTCCATTCATATTTTGAAAGTTTCCACTACCCCCATTTTCACAACAGAGAAGATTTAAAAAATCTGGAATGCGGTAATCCACTGAACACCTCAGAACAGTTACAAGGTGAAGCACTGGTACTAAAATTACTCCCAAGCAACTGAGACAGAGCTTAGAAACCCATAAAAAGCGGTTGCACATCACCAGCATAAAAATATTTTTCAACTATCCACAAAGCCACTCCTTTCTCTAAAGCCACAATCGTTTTTTTAAAAAGGAGGAAAATAAATTAAATGTTGCGAGCAGAGTGAAGACTTGGGTCTAAAACTCTTGAGAAGTTTTTGTTTGAAAGTGTCCCAAAAAGGTGACCACACAGAGCCCAAGGTGGTGTGGTTAAGGACAGCAACACAGTATGGACTTGAGACTGGTTTCAGCAGTCCATCTTTTGTTATGTCCCTTACAAACCATTTTCAGAGAAAGGCAGAAAAACAATTCCCCCCTTTTGTTTAATAACAACCTATGGATCTACTGAAATTGTTTTTGTCCCATCTACTGTAGAGGCAATCATAACTCTAGCTCCATCCCACCAAACAAAAGATTCTGACGAAGGCCATAACAGGATTGCACAGAAGCGCAAAAGGAGGCCTCTAAATCCTGAAAAAACAGCTTCCATCTCCTACTCTGTGCACACATCAGGGCCTATTGGGGAGAATTCCAGGCCCCAAAGATCCAGGCAAACCTCCCCCCAAAAGCACCCCCCCCCCAAGAACAAGGGAAGCGTCTCAAACCCCTCAACACGAACAAAAAAAAAGCTGGTGACCATCCCCGGCAAAGAATGCCGAAGACACCCCCACCTTCCAGCTCTGTTTGCGAATAAGTGTGCAGAGGGATTTTTTTTGGGGGGGGGGGGGAATCAATACCATACCTTTCCCTTTGGTAGGCGGGTTGCTGGCACTGCCCAGGGCTGAAGAGGCCTGGGTATCCTTCCTCAGCCTCTTGCTCTGGGGCCTGACGCTGGAGCGGAGGAAATGATGCTGGTCGTGGCCATGGGTCGGCTGCTGGAGGGAGGCAGCAGCTGGGGAGTCCCCAGGGGGGCCCGCCTCGTCCTTCTTGGCGCTGCTGCCACCTTCACCGCCTTCACCCTCTGCCAGGGGCTCCTCTTCGCCCGCCGCTCGCTTGCTGCCCAGCTTCTTCTGCTGCTGCCCTTCCTGGGCACCACTGCCGTCACCCAGCTTGACTGTCATCCTGTGGGGGGGAGAGAAAACAGGCACCCATAAGCCCAAGTGGGTGGCACTGAACCCAAGCCAGAGCGTCCCTCCCCCCATAAACTAGCCATGAGGGGGGCAGAGAGAGGGCTGAGAGAGGAGGGGGAAGAAGTTTGGGCTGCCAAGGAGGGGGGAAGAGGGGGAAAAAAATTCCTCTCCAACATGGCCGCCGTTGTTTGTGTGACTAAATCCCCTTTTCGCCCGCCTCGTCCCGACCCGACAACCTGCGCCTCGGGGCAGGAAAGGGGCCGAGAGCCCGCCGAAAAGGACCCCCCGGGCCGGCCCGCCTCGCCAGGCCCCTCTGGGCCCCCTCAGGAAGGCCTCGGGCCGAGGGGAAAGTCGGCGAGGCGGTTGGGCTGAGGAGAGCGCTCGGCGAGGAGGGAAGGGAAGGGAAGGGAAGGAGGCAAGGCAAGGCGAGGCGGGCGCGCAGCCGCCCCGGGCTGGGGGGGCTCCCCAAAGTGGCTCTCTTCCTCCCCCCTCCCCACAGCCTACCCATTGCGCGGCTCTTCGGCACCCGGGGGGCTCTTCTTGCGCCTCACCATGGGGCCGAGGGGAGCCGAGCGGCGGCGAAGGGCGGGCAATGCATAGTCCTGGAGGCAGCCGCCGCGCTGCCTCTTCTCCTCCTCCTCCTCCTCCTCGCTCGCCGAGTGTGAGTGCGTGCTTGTGTGTGTGTGTGTGTGGTGTGAGTGTGTGTCTTCTCTCCCTCTCTGTCTAGGGCTGGGGCCGGCTGCGAGGATTGCAGACTACACGCACACCCCGAATTACGTTACGAAGTGCCTTTTGGGATGCACTCTCTTTCTTCCCCCCTTGGAAAAACTGCGGCGGGCGCAACACGAAAGCGGCCCTTTTGGGGGGCCGACGAGCCAAAAAAGTCAACCCCCAAACCCAGCCATTCCCCCCCCCCTTTTTTTTGCAAACTTTTTTTGTTTTGCATTTAAAAAGAGAAAAGCTTTGCAAGGACGGTGCACCCGTTTTTGGATGTTTGCATCAGGGAAACTCGGGGGGTTCCACTTTGGTCGGAAGGATCCCCTCCATTTTTTTTACGCTTGATCGGTTCGGGCTCCAACAAGGGATTCGAGGGAACCGAGGCGGGCGTTTGCAAAAGCTGAGATTCCTGGCTTTGCTCCCCCCCGCTGCTTGGAAGGTCAGTATTGACCCACCAGGAGAGCCAGAGTTTCAAAACAATTCCTTTCCCACACCCACCCTTCAGTTGCAAAACCTTCCAAATACGCAAAGCCAACTCCTTTGGCCAAGCAAAAAGTACCACGCATATAGATCTGCATTCTGTGGTTACCTGATCTTTACAATCATGCTTTTTTTAAAAAAAAATTATATCAATACATTTGCAATGAAATACGGGCATCTTCTTTTCTGGCCGGCAACATGTACTCTCTATCACAAACAAACACCCAAACAAAAGGCAGCTGAGATAGCAATGCTTTCACGTGTCGAAGGCCACTATTCTGTTGTAGGATCACAATATCTGAAGATAAACAAGCTCTGCAACACATCACAAACCTGTAGCGCAACAGCCCAACATTAATCCTGCGCCCCTGATGCTCACTCAGTCTGTGGACTCAATGGGACATTCACATAGGTTGAATGCACATAGCATTTATGTTCTGCTAAACCCACGGTCATTCCTTGCACCACAGCAGAATCCCTTATTCAAACCATTGGCGACAACCAGGCAACCAAGAATAAAGATTAATCCCGCATTTCAAGCTAAAGAATCAGCGCACATCTTAAAAGTTAACATTAGCATGCTTTAGGATACAGATGCCTATACAACTATTCCATAACAACATTCTTCTCCTTCCTTTATGGTCAACCCTAAATACATTTACTTGAAAGTAAGTCCCCATGATTCCAGGGGATCCCATGCTCTGGAAGGTAACTAAGGCCTGTTGTTTGCCAGCAGAGGTTTTGACTGGTTTGCAGGTGGGGGAGGTGATATTTTGTAAACATCCAAACACAGGCAATGAAACACAATGTGGTCTTCCAGGTAGGCAAACGCTCTGCAGAACTTCAGGGCCAACCCAAACGGGTTATATATGATTAAAATGATTTAAAAAAAAAAAAAAATTGTTCTGCAATGCCACCAGAAATGCAGACTCCCCGCAACTGAGATGGGGTGCAGAACTCGCATTGTCAAAAGGTTCAATGGTCATTTGTTTCAGCAGCCACAACAAACGGAAGCGCCCTCCGACCATTCTGTACCGGCGTTAATTCCCTCCCCCAAACTCTCTTTAGAAGCAGTCCGGTTTGATCTCTGCCTGCCACTCGGTTGCCTACCTCCTAGCAAAACCCTGGTTCAAATGCGCCGGCTTCGATGCAGAATCTCCCAGTGCCCTCGTTCCAAATCGACATCTCTTCTCCTGGTCCAAATGCAAACCTTGGATCTAGCCATTGCTTCTCCTCTCTCCCCTGCTCCAAGGAACCATCTCCCAGCCGTGCTCGCGATCGCATGCATGCATCTTTAAGCAGCGAGTCCCATTGATCTTCCTCGCGAGTAAAGAGGATCGGGCGGCCCTTTCCTGTCTCCCCACCCATGCACCTTCCCCCCTTTCCCCAAATGCACGCGATGCTTCTCGTACCTGATGCATGGAGGCCCCGCGATCGCTCCGGTCAGCAGATCCCGCACCAGATCTCCGCACCCCCAGCACGAAAGGATCCCTCCCACCCCCTGGGAGGGTGGCTTCTCTCTGCCTCCTTCTCCTTCCCCCCTTGCATTCAATGCGCCCACCCCATCCCCTGTTCCCCGCACGCTCAGGACCAATAAGGCGGCTTCCGCTTCCTCGTCGCATCCGCCTTGGTGCACCAGCCGAAGGGCGGGAAGGAGAGAAGCGGCCCGGGGAGGGGGGGAGAGAGGAAAATGCAACGGGGCTCCCTTGGCCACGCCCCCCGCCCCGCCACCCTTTCCCGGTCGAACCCCCTCAAAACAAAGCGCCTCATTGGCCCAGACGCGGGGGCGGGGACCTCGCTGGCCAATCGGGAGGCGGCGCGCGGCGGATGACACTCGAGAGCGGCGGGGAGGGGAAGAGCTCCGCGCAGGCGCGGGCCGGCAAAGATGGCGGCGCTCTGAATTTGGAAGAGGCTGAAAGGCGCCGCGGGTAGGTGAAGGGAAGGAAAAGAGGTGAGGAGGGGGAGTTAAAGGCCAGGGAGGGGAGGGCGGTGGCTCCGGGTTACGTGGGTGGGAGGGGGAATTTAATCAGGCGGGAGAGGCTGGGGGTCTTTTGCTGCCCTTTTCCCCTCAGGTTTCTAGAACCAGATTGGGAAACTCCTGGAGATTTGGGAATGGAGCCGGGAAAGGGACTTCATTGGGGTGCAGTACTATGGAGTCTGGCCTTTAGAGCATGCATTTTCTCTAGGGGAACTGATCCCTGTAGTCTGGAGAGGAGCTGTAATTCCTGGGGGTCCCCAGGTCCCGCCTGAAGGCTGACATCCCTTCCTCCAGCGAGATATAGTTCCCTGAAGTTCAGTCCCTAAACAAGCATCCCTTTTCAAGCAGGATATAATGCTATGAAGTCCACTCTTTAAAACAGAGGTGGCCAAACATGCTTAATGTAAGAGCCACATAGAATAAAAGTCAGATGTTCGAGAGCCATAAGACAGGGAGGGAAGATAGATAGATGGAGGGAGAGACAGAAAGCAACTTTAAATGTGTTTACCAAGCTGCCAGCTGGTAGTTGCCAGTTTGGAGAAATTATTTAGAGACAAATGGCTTCCCCAAGCCAGCTGATGGGATGGAGGGGGCTTCAAGGGCCACACAATATGTGTGAAAGAGCCATATGCAGTTCCTGAGCCACAGTTTGGCCACCTTTGCTCTAAAGCATCCATCTTCTCCAGGGGAACTGATTGCTGTAATCTGGAGACGAGCTATAATTCCTTGGGGGGGGGGGTGGTTACCAGATCCCACCTGGAGGCTGGCATCCCTACAGGCTTCAGTAGGATATAGTGCTCACCCTCTAAAGCATGGGTGGCCAAACTTGCTTAATGTAAGAGCCACACAGAATAAACATCAGACGTTTGAGACCCACAAGACATGAATGTCAGATGTTTGAGAGCTGCAAGGCAGGGCGGGAGGAAAGAAGGAAGGAAATCTATGAGGGGAGGGAGGGAGAGGTAGAAAGAAAGCAACTTGAAATGTATTCTCCAAGCTGTTGGCTAGCTTGACTTGAAGAATTGATTTAAAGAGAGAAATGCCTTTTCCCAAATCAGCTGATGGGGCAGTGGAAGCTTCAAGGACCACACAATCTGTGTGAAAGAGCCACAGGTGGCTCCCAAGCCACAGTTTGGCTACCCCTGCTCTAAAGCATCCATCTTTTCCAGGGGAACTCATCTCTGTAGTCTGGAAAGGAGCTATAATTCCTGGGAGTCCCAGGTCCCACCTGGAGGCTGGCATTCCCCCTCACACACAGGAGGGAAGAGAGTATTGGCTGTATCTTGCTGCATTATAAAAGCCATGTGATAAAAAGTGTCATGAAGTCACAGGCTCTTCTTGGGGTTTTCAAAGCAAGAGATGTTCAGAAGCTCAATCTTTCTTGGTGGTCTTCCAATACAAGTACTGACTGTGGCAGATTAAGATGGGTCGTCGAATTTTGGCTAGGAATGGAGTGAAGGAAATTTGAAATAGGAGGCACTTGTTTCTAGAATATTGTTCTAACATATTTTCTATTAAAATTACATAAAATTATATTTGGAAAATTGTCTATAAAATGCCCTGTTTTGGATCCAGTCTGACTAATATGGGGTTAATAAAAGTATAACACTGCAGATTACCTTTCTCAAATGTTGTTGTGTGTCCTTAACACATTCCACTCTCCTTGCACTTCCTACTTCACAGTTTCACCTTGGTTCTAGACAGGGCTTTCTTGTAAAAAAAATCCCATCAGGAACTCATATGCATATTAGGCCACACCCCTTGATATCACCATTGTTTTTGTAGAAAAAGCCCAGCAAGGTTTCATTTACATACTACGCCACACCCCTGATGCCAAACCAACTGGAACTGCATTCCTGCTAAAAAACCCCCCTCTGGTTCTAGAAGCTAAATCAGGAAGCTTCAGGGATGATGGAGTGGACATAGTAGAAACTCAAGTGTTAAAGGACTGTATTATGCTACATAGCTCGCAAAATTCGTATACCTGAGAAACTTCTGTCAGTTTGGGACCCTGAAAATGTTTGCTTCTTGACTCTTTGTCATTGCACATTTTGTTCTAAGATAGTAATGACAAGCAGTGCTATAATTGATCTCTGCTTTTATTTAACCCCTTTTCCTCATTGTTTTCCAGCAGCAGCTAAGAGAAATGGAGTTGCTTCCAGTTCGTCGGGCAGTGCTGGAAGCGAATAGCATCTTGTCTTCTTCCAAGGATGGCATCCAGATCTATGAGACTTTGCAGATAATTAAGAGGTACCTGGGCGGAACAGAAAGTCCACCGTCTCTGAAAGAGAAGGAAGAATTTATCCACAGCCATTTCACTACCTTTCTGCAATGTCTTATCAGTAACCTGAGTCCTGGTTGGCTGGAGCTTTTCCCGTCAGACAAGGAGAAGGAACTGTGGGATAGCTTTTTCCTGGAAGGACCAGCCGATCAATCCTTTATGGTCTTATTGGACTCTATAATTTCTACAGGGTAAGTGAATGCAAACAGCTGTTCATTCATTCATAGACCTTTATTGGCATATCAGCAGTCACAGAATAAATAAAATATCCAATCCCTAATATATAAAATCTATCCAGTGTAAAATAGCAGCTGTTGAAGTAGATTGAAACTGCATTAGCACATGTGAAAGTGTCTTTAAGTGAATTCCCCAAGATGTGGGCATGACCTAGCCATCCTGTTGTGTTGCTTCTTCCTGATTGATTAACACATCAAGGTGGGAAATCCCTCTCTGTGCAGGCCCAGCTTTCGTCTGAATAAAGTCATCGAGGTCCTGGAGCGATTCCTCCAGAGAGGCGGGCTGTCGTCCTTGATGTGGGAGGTGTGCCGGCACCAGTCTCGAGCTGGCTCCCTGGTGCTGCAGGAGGCGCTTCTCAGCAAGGTTGTGTGTCTGCCGGACCATCTTGCCAACAAGCTCCAGGGGGAAAACCGTCCGGCCTTCTTCCCCCAGAACTACTTCCCATTGCTGGGTGTGGAAATCATCCAGGTGCTTGAGAGGATCTCAGAATCGCTGCGAGGTGAGCTTGTGCAAGTTCTGCTGCTGCACTGAGATGCTAGTTACGAGATAGGACAGGGGTGGCCAAACTGCGGCTCGGGAGCCATTTGTGGCTCTTTCACACATATTGTGTGGCTCTCTAAGCCCCCACAGCCCCATCAGCTGTCTTGGAGAAGGCATTTATAGTTAAAGTTACTTGCTACCTCTTCCTCCCCCCATCTATTTGCTTTATTTCCAGTTTTCTTTCCACCTTTTCTTCCTTCCTTGCATCTTTCAAACATCTGACATTCATCTCTTGTGGCTCTCAAGCATTTGACATTTATTCTATAATAATAATAATAGTAATAATAATAATAATAATATTTAATTTATATCCTGCCCTCCCTGCCGAAGCAGGCTTAGGACAGCTCACAACATAATATAAAATACAAAGGTTACATAATAAAACAATCTACAACATTATAATTTCCTAAAAATTCATTACAATCGTACTCGGTGCTACATTTTCAAAATTTCCGATCTTCCTAATTTAACAACGGTGCAGCTGGATCTGCATTAAGAAAAGGCCGGCTGAAAGAGGGTAGTCTTGCAGGCCGTGTGGAACTGGGCAAGACTCCGCAGGGCCCTCACCTCCTCTGGTAATTTATTCCACCACTGGCTCTTCTGTTAAGCAAGTTTGGCTACCCCTGAGATAGGAGCTGAAAATACAGCAATGCCACAAACCCACAAAGGCTACTGATACAGCAGCTTGCAAGCTTTTGAGTTTCACAGAACCCTTTACTGAGGGGAGAGGGCTTGTCTGACAAATACTGTCATATGAAGATAGATCCAGATGGGCAGCCATGTTGGTCTGAAGCAATAGAACTAGGTAGGAGTCCAGTAGCACCTTTAAGACCAACAAAGTCTTATTCAGAATGTCAGCTTTCATGTGCATGCAGACTTCATCAGACAACGGAATGGGGGTACAGTGAGCAGAGCTACATATAGCTAATGGGCAGTAGTTAAGAATGCAAAGTTAAAATCCAATAGCAGAATAGCAAAATTAACAAATTGAGAAAACCTTTGATCTGGATAGCATTAGTGTGGGAAACCAATAAAACAGTAGCATGTCAGAATGTAAGAATGTCTGTTAATCATTCTACTGCTAGTAAGCCTGGGTCAAAATGAGGGCATTTCTTTCTCATGTTACATGTTAAAAGGTAAATTAGTTGGAAGGGAAAGACTTCTGAGAACGAAATGCCCTGATCAGGCAGCCTTCCGATGTGGCGGCACCTTCACACTGCCAGTTTGGTGTTGTGGTGAAGTGCGCGGAATCCTCTCTGGGAGAACCAGATGTGATCTCCCACTCCTCTACTTGCAGCTGCTGGAATGGCCTTGGGTCAGCCATAGTTCTCATAGGAGTTGTCCTTGAAAGGGCAGTTTCTGTCAGAGCTCTCTCAGCCCCACCCACCTCACAGGGTGTTTGTTATGGGGGAGGAAGATAAAGGAGATTGTGAGCTGCTCTGAGATTCTGAGCGGAGGGTGGAATATAAATCCAATGTCGTTGTCATCTTCTAAGATGGGTCATGCCAGCAGTGCCCCTGTTTTCCTTATTTTTAAAAAAATAAGGGCTGCATGTGAGCAGATACAAAGGAGTTTCTTTATCCTGAACAGCTGCGTAGATGGAAGCATTTTGGCAGGCGCTGCCTTCTCACCTTAGATTGAAGAGCTCCAACTACAACGGTTCTTCTGAATGCCCAGTAAACATAAAGGTGGCTTTCAGTCCTGGCTTTCTCATGTCAGGTGTAGCGGTTAAATGTGCGGACTCTTATCTGGGAGAACCGGGTTTGATTCCCCACTCCTCCACTTGCAGCTGTTGGAATGGCCTTGGGTCAGCCGGAGCTTTCATAGGAGTTGTCCTTGAAAGGGCAGCTGCTGTGAGAGCCCTCTCAGCCCCACTCACCTCATAGGGTGTCTGTTGCGGGGGGAGAAGATATAGGAGATTGTAAGCTGCTCTGAGTCTCTGATTCAGAGAGAAGGGCAGGGTATAAATCTGCATTCTTCTTCCTTCTTCTTCCGCCTCCTCCTCCTTGAAGGCTGTGGAGCTCTGCTGCTACTTGCTTTGGGTCCTGAATAGACTTTCTGCGTCTTCAATGCAGCAGATTTGAGGTCTCGCACTGAACAGGATGATGTACGGTAATAGATGGTAGTCTGACTCGCTGTGGCTTTTGTTTTTCTTCCAGGTGGTTTGGATTGCTCCATCTCCTTCATCTCTCAGGTGCTGGGGAAGGTTTGTGTGCATGGAAAGCAGAGTGAGTCTTTTTTTTTTTTTGTATTTTTGCATTATGTGCATGTATGAGTACATGTGTAAACCTGGAAGTCATGGCAATCTCTGGTGACTGACCCCTACTGGGGGATATTCAGGGAGGTGGCTGAATAAAGCTTGCCTCTGCCTCCCACCTCTGGTATTCCAAGGAGGTCTCCCATCCAAGGACTTGCCAGAGTCGGCCCTGCTTAGCTTCTGAAATCTGATGGGGTCAGGCTTCCCTGGGCTATCCGGATCAGGGCTGGAAGGCAGAGTGAATGATCTTGTGCTCGGCCCTCTCCATCTGACTGTTCCAATCTCGGAAGCTAAGCAGGGTTGGTACTTGGATGAGAGATGACCAAGAAATACTCGGTAGTGTTGTACATGATTGTACCTTCATTAAAATTCAAGAATCAAGGATACACAATAAACAAAGTAGCAGTTATTCTTTTTTGCACAGTTTGTCTTTTTTTTTTTCTTCCTAAGTGAGTGGCAAGCTTGAGTGAGTTTAAATTCTGTTAATTTTTTAAAAGTGCACAAAATCAGATTCGCTCTGTGCTTGTATATACTATAGAATGTAAACATCATGCCACAGGCGTCTTTAAATGGCTCCATTAGTTATTAAAACCTTTATAACTCGCCTTTTCCCAGTAGGTACAGGGCAGTTTATTTTGGAAAAAAACAAATACAACTGATCATATGTTATGCCCACAACAATAATTCGCTTTGTTCGGCCTCCCAAGAGGCTGACTGTCCCCGGCCCAAGAGATGCCCGTCTTGCCTCTACCAGGGCCAGGTCCTTTTCTGTACTGGCCCCAACCTGGTGGAATCAGCTCTCCTTGGCTTGTTAGCCTTCCGTAGGGCCTGTAAAACGGAGCTGTTCCACCAGATTTTTGAGTGAGGCAGCGGGCATCTATCTATCAGATCGGATGGCCTCCCCTACTGTACTATCCTATTGTGCTGATTTGCTGTACTGTTTGGACTATCCTGTTGTACTGAATATTGTAATTGGTTTTTCTTATGATGTTGTGATTTTATTGTGATTTTATTATCTATGATGTACTCCGCTCTGAGCCCCTACGGGGGAATGGGGGGAATAGAAATAAACAAGTAATAATAATAATAAATCCACCAACTGGCCCCAGTCCCTGGTCAAAGCGGCAGCCCGTATCTACAGCAAGCAAATATGTCAGGAAGCCCTTTGAACAACAGCAGAGTTTCTGCCTCCACCGTCATTCTGTTCCAAAGCATCGGAGCAACTTCTGTGAGAGCCCTGGAATAGGCTACCCTCATGCAAACATCCTGGGGGGGGGGGAGAGGAGGAAACACTGAAAGAGCAGAAGTTTCTGGGAGGAAGCACATTGTCTTGAGGGCTCATACAGGGCTTGTATGTCGTCCTACGTCTGGCAAACAGGACTGAACAGAAAAAGCCAGTGCCCTTCCTTTCTGCCACTAGAAGGCAGGCTTCCCAAGTAGAAAGCAAAGGAGGAGAGGCTGCTCTCCCATATAGGAGCAAACAGAAATAGTAACGCTATGTTTGTGGGCACGTGTCCTAATGAATACTGAAAAATCAAAACTCCTGAAAAGCAGGAAAGGGAGGAATCTTCCTTTTCCCCATCTCCCTCCATAATGTTGATCGCGAGCCAAAAAGAAGCAAGGAGGGAACTCCCCCCCCCCCCCCCGTTCCACAGAACCTGTTTGTGTTTTTCCCTTTCACAACGCAGAAGAAATCATGAGCGTCTTGGTGCCCCACCTGACGGATCGCACCCAGTCTGACTGCATCTGGCAGCGGATGTGCTGGCGGCTGGTGGAGAGCGTGCCGGATCGCTGGATGGAAGCTGCGATCTGTGGCCTCGTGCAGGCGGTGCCAGGGTAAGGAGTCAGATGACCGGGTGAAGGAGACCTGCTTTTGGCGTTTAGGCAGTTAAACATATGAACATATGAAGCTGCCTTATACTGAATCAGACCTTTGGTCCATCAAAGTCAGTATTGTCTTCTCAGACTGGCAGCGGCTCTCCAGGGTCTCAAGCTGAGGTTTTTCACACCTACTTGCCTGGACCCTTTTTTGGAGATGCCAGGGATTGAACCTGGGACCTTCTGCTTCCCAAGCAGATGCTCTACCACTGAGCTACCGTCCCTCCCCACTTGGAAGGACTTCTCACTGTGCCTGGAAGCTGTCCATCTGGACAAGACCAAAACGAACATGTGTCAGTCACAGGAGGCCTCTTTTGTAAATACATTTGTGAACTTCAGCAGATCATGAGAGGGAGGCCAGGAAGGGTCACATTGGCGCTTAGTCCTCACGGCCCTTCCTTACACACCCAGAGAAATGCTGGTCGCCACTTTGGGGTCAGGCAGCAATTTTTCTCCAGGCCAGTTTAGTCAGGGAGTCTGGAGGGTTTTGCCGTCTTCTGGGACGGGGTCACAGGGCAGGTGTGTGGAGTGGAAGTATTGGTGAATTTCCTGCTTTGTGCAGGGGGACTAGATGACCCCGGCGGTCTCTTCCAAACTCTACGATTCTACAAATTACCACTTGTTCCACCGGAGTAAGTGGAACCAGAGCCTGCAAAGGCCTCTTCAGCCCCTGAGGGCTTAGGGAAGCCTGATGGGGGAAGGTTGTATGGAGTGAGAGGTTCATATTGTTCCCCTGGTTTCTCTCAGACCCCCTCCTTCTGCTCAGCTTGCATACTTTCAAATGCTGCGGATAGAAGTGTGCATTCATTGTACATCTCCCTGTAGGTTCTTGCGCTGCTTAACACCTCGCTAACGCCTGTTCCCAAGTCCAACAGTCATGTGCCACAGAGCTGGAGGGAGGGAAAAGATCACTGACACACTTGTCTTTTGCGTCGCTAGGCCTGCCGTGTTGTCCCGACTGCTGGGGAATCTGGTTGTCAAGAGCAAGAAGGCTCAGTTTGTGATGACCCAGAAGCTGCTGCTGCTTCAGTACAGCCATCCGGTGAGGGCTTCCTGGGTTAGTGCCTCTGGGAAAGCCAGCAACATTGTGGGGCTGGGCTGCCAAGGTTCTGAGGAGGCTCAGGGTCTGCTGTTTTGGAGCATATGGAGCAAGTCTTCCTTGGATCCCTCTCTACAAGCATAAGAAAGGTTCATTTTCAGAGTATTTGAGAGATAGTTGCTTTGCTTTAAGAGTGAGGAGGAGGAGCATTCATGCAAAGCCCCAGTGAGATTAGATCCCTTGCCCTCTTGACGGCAATGTGGTGGTTCTTGCCTTCATCCAGCAAGGGGATTGGATTCTGCCCTCTGCCTGAGAAGCTCAGAGCTCTTTGTGCAAAGCTGCTCTGTTACTGGCTGCATTCTTTGGGTACATGAGTAATACCTCTGCAGAGGTTAGTTTCATGCAGGCTCAAACATGCTCCCACTGTTCAGGAGAGTAAAAGCATACTGGAGAGCCAGTTTAGTGTAGTGGTTCTCTGGGAGAACCAGTTTTGATTTCCCACTCCTCCTCTGCATACAGCCTTGGGTCAGTCCCAGTTCTCACAGAGCTGTCCTCTCAAGAGCAGTTCTCTCAGAGCTCTCTCAGCCCCACCGAACTCACAGGGTGTCTGTTGTGGGAAGAGGAAGGGAAAAGAGATTGTTAGCCGCTCTGAGACTCTGCGTGGAAGGGCAGGGCATAAAGCCAATCTCCTTTTCCTCCTCTTTTCCTTCTTCTTTGTCTTCTGGTGCATGTGGGAAAGACAACTCTCTTTGGGGGGGGGGGGGTCCTGTGAACAGTTGGCATGGGCTCCTAGGCCAGCCCTACAAATGCTTAGATTCTGAGCTGGAGCTACATCAGGCAGCCTTCAGATGTGGTAGCACTTTCGTACTGCCTCCTCTTTCCCTTCAGAGCCAGTTTGGTGTAGTGGTTAAGTGCGTGGAGTCTTATCTGGAAGAACCAGGTTTGATTTCTCACTCCTCCACTTGCGCCTGCTGGAATGGCCTGGGGTCACCCATAGCTCTCACAGTTGTCTTTGAAAGGGCAGCTGCTGTCAGAGCTCTCTCAGCCCCACCCACCTCACAGGGTGTCTGTTGTGGGGGAGGTAGGTAAAGGAGATTGTGAGCTGCTCTGAGACTCTGAGATTCAAAGTATAGGGCAGGATATAAATCCAATAATCTTCTTTGTAGGTTTTAGCATCACCTTTTGCCTCATGGGCAGCAGTGTCACCACTAAAACCTTTGTGGTTTGAGCTTGCCAGGTTGGGGGGGGGGGGGGGACTTAACCAGGAAAAGAAAGTGCTACCCCTCTTTCCATCCTTCCATTCCTGACTGATAACTTGTACACTGTGGCTTTTCATTGCAGACAACAGTATTGCAGAGCCTCCTTGGGTACCTCGCCCTGGACAGCACACGGCGTCATTTACTGATCAAGGTTGGTGGAGTAGCTAGAAATAGCGATAGACAGACTCACAAGGAGGGTTCACTTTGGATGAACCATCAAGGGACGGGACTGAGATGCCACCCCCCCCCCACCAAGCTAGTCCCTGCTCCCACTTCACACTGCCTCTGCTACCTCCCCCCCCCCACCTTCTCCCTGCCGCCTTCTTTCCTGAGCAGTGTAGTGGTTAAGAGCAGCAGGCTTTAGTCTGGAGAGCCGGGTTTGATCCCCCGCTCTTCCTCCGCATGCAGCTATCTGAGTGACCTTGGGTCAGTCCCAAGTTCTCTCAGAGCTGTTCTCTCAAGAGCAGTTCTCTCAGGGCTCTCTCAGCCCCACCTGCCTCACAGGGTGTCCGTTGTGAAGAGGGGAAAGGAAGGGCGATCATGAGCCACTCTGAGGGAAGGACAGGGTATGTAATCAACTCCTCCTTTTCATTCATCACTGCCATTGCTGCCTTTACCACTACTCCCTTCCTCCCATCCTGCCTCTGTTTCACTCCTCCTGCTCTCACTGCTGCCTCCTTCCTTCACTCCTGTCACCACTATCTCCCTGCCCCCCTCTGCCCCACCGCCTCCTTTTCTCTGCTCCTTCCCCCTGACCTTCTCTCCATCACCACCATGAAAGTTAGACACAAAGATGGAAATCCAAATGACCTCAGAATGAAAGACAAACCAGTCAAGATCCTTGGACCCCACCAGAAACAGCTGTCTAGCTTGTCTTTGAACAGACTGAGAAATCAAAAATTGATCTGAGGTTTTAAAAAGAGAGCTGTTGCATTAACAGGATGCAAGTGAGGCTTTGGAAGAAGAAGACCACAGATTTATACCCCACCCTTCTCTCTGAATCAGAGTCTCAGAGCGGCTCACAATCTCCTTTATCTCCTTCTCCCACAACAGACACCCTGTGAGGAGGGTGGGGCTGAGAGGGCTCTCCCAGAAGCTGCCCTTTCAAGGACAACTCCTACGAGAGCTCTGGCTGACCCAAGGCCATTCCAGGAGCTGCAAGTGGAGGAGAGGGGAATCAAACCCGGTTCTCCCAGCTAAGAGTCTGTGCATTTAACCACTGAACAAAACTGGCTTACTTGGAGGCAGGAGTGCCGAATTTCCCATTGCCCCTGATGCTTGAATTCTCATCCAGGCTTTAGGCGAGCTGCTGAGGACCTGGGGGAGCAGCAGCGCCGTGAAGCACTCCTCCGTGGAGCAGCAACTGTACATCAGCAAAGCCATCCTGATCTGCCTTTCGTATGTGAAAGATGTAGAAATAGAAAGCCACAAGCAAGGTAAGGGGGGCGGAGGCGGGAGAGAGACAAATCCCATGGAGCTGGCTGTGGGCTCCACTGCCAAACTGCAGTTCCCAACTCTATGTTTGGACCTGTATTTCCACCAGAGTGGGTCATGATAGTTGCTTTTCCAGCCCTGATCTGGATAGCCCAATCTTGTCAGGTCTCAGAAGAAGAATTGCAGATTTATACCTCACCCTTCTCTCTGAATCAGTCTCAGAGCAGCTCACAATCTCCTTTACCTTCCTCCCCCACAACAGACATCCTGTGAGGTAGGTGGGGCTGAGAGAGCTCTCCCAGCAGCTGCCCTTTCAGGGACAACTCCTGCAAGAGCTATGACCCAAGGCCATTCCAGCAGCTGCAAGCAGAGGAGTGGGGAATCAAACCTGGTTCTCCCAGATAAGAGTTCACAGACTTAACCACTTACACCAAACTGACTCTTTCATGAAGCTTAGCATGGTCGACTCTGCCAAGTACTTGGATGGGAGACCTCCTTGGAATACCAGCAGTCTGGGGGACAGGGGCAGGCTCTATTCAGCCACCTTCATATGCTGGTCAGCCAATGGAGAAAATAGAGGCTTTGCTCTGTAGTTCCGTGCGATTGAGCAATTCTGCCAAAGCAAGCTGTGAAGCAGAAGGAAGCAGGAGAGAGAGAAGGAAGCAGGTTCTCGCGGGCCTGATAGCCACCTGGGGGCCTGATCCAGCCCTTGGGCCACACATTTGACACCCCTGCCCTAACGGATCTCTCAAAAGAGGCTGGGACATTTTAGATAGTTTACTGTGTATTCTATCAGTAAAGTTATTGATGCCTTTCTCTAAACGTTTGATCTGGGCAGCACCATGGAAACTGCCGAGCTCACACGTGCCTGCCACCACCTTTCTCTTCCAGAGCTGCTTGCAAGCATGATGGAGGGGATGAAGTGCCACCTGGACAGCAACTTGCCACGGGTCCGCCACCTGGGGATGGTGGTAGCAGAGAGCATCAGCGCCAGGATAACGCCAGAAGGGCCTGCCCTGAAATTTCAGGTAAGCCGGCAAAGCCAGGATGTCGCCCCACAGTCTTCTGGGAGGAACGTTCCCTGCCTGACATACCTGGTGCGCATCCTTTCAGCCCCTTTTCCGTAGTGGAACCTCAAGAGCTGCTTCAAGGAAACGCTTCAGAAGAGAGTTGGCTTCAAAGGAGAGTTGACAAGGGTTTCTTTTTAACTTTGAATGTGTTAGTATGAAGAAGACGAGGAGATCCGGGAACTCAAGTCCTTGCTGACTCAGAGACCAGAACAGGTCCTTGTCCATGATCCGCCAGGCACGGTGTAAGTTGTATCCTCAGTCTCTTTTTAGAATATATTTTTTGCATTTTGTATGTGTGCTTGTGCCTGGATGTCCTCACGACCCCTACAGGGGCATGGAGGACTTTTAAGAGAAGCGGTTTGATCCAGCCTGCCTCTGCCTCCCGGTCCTGGTATTCCTTTGGAGGTCTCCCTTCCATGTGCTTGGCCAGGCCCTGCTTAGTGCTGAGGTCTGACAAGATCAGGCTCGCCTGGGATATCCAGGGCAAGGCATATCCTCACTCCCTCATGACTTTTGCAGCACAAATGTTGTGCATAAAAAGGCTTCCTAGGGAGATAACAACAAACGCTTCGGGAATTTTTGCTGGGATTCTTCAATTTAGATGCAGGCCCAGTGTTTTTAACTCTGCCTACCTGGTTTCAACCACCCTGAAGTCAGCATTACATCCACACAGCATAGCCACTTGTGTTTTTTGGTTTTCTGCATGGCACTGAGGACTAGTGAGATACTTGATATTAGCATTCACAGTTTGCCTATGAAATTGCTTGTTCTTACGATTTCAACAGGCCCCAGAGCAAGAAGCTCCCTAGGGTTTTCTTGGAGGTAGAAGAAGAATTGCAGATTTATACCCCGCCCTTCTCTCTGAATCAGAGACTCAGAGCGGCTTACAATCTCCTATATCTTCTCCCCCCACAACAGACACCCTGTGAGGTAGGTGGGGCTGAGAGAGCTCTCACAGCAGCTGCCCTTTCAAGGACAACTCTGCGAGAGCTATGGCTGACCCAATGCCATTCCAGCAGGTGCAAGTGGAGGAGTGGGGAATCAAACCCGGTTCTCCCAGATAAGAGTCCATGCACTTAACCACTACACCAAACTGGCTCTCACAAGGTAATCCCTTGTGCTAAGGAAAGACTGCCGTGACATTAGTAGCTTGATCTTTTCTTTTTTAAACCTGACCGCTTTCTGCTGCTGCAGGAACAAGAGACCACCTGTGACACCAGGCGCTGTCCTGAAACCCAGCGCGAAGCCATCCGTGGGTGCTTTAGAAGAGCCGGGCAAGGGGGTTGACTCTGACCTGGACAGGTAGGCAGTGGGAAATGAAATCGGCAAGCGTTAAAGTGGATTGGATTTTTGTTTAGGAACATAAGAACATAAGAGAAGCCCTATGTTATGTTTTGAGGCCACCACCTGAAATGCTCTATGGCAGAAGTGATGCTAAACGCTACATCTTCTGCTGAGCCTAGCTATTTGTGGCAGAAATGAGCAATTCAATGAATCTGGCCGCGCACACACCCCTGCACTGGCTGCCAGTAATATTCCGAGTCCGGTACAAGGTGTTGGTTATTACCTTTAAAGCCCTATATGGCCTAGGACCTGCCTACCTTAGGGACCGTCTCTCCCCACACGTTCCCCAGAGAGTACTACGCTCAGGTTCACAAAACCTGTTGGTAGTCCCCGGGCCAAAGGAGGCCCGTCTAAAATCCACCAGGGATCGGGCCTACTCAATAACGGCACCTTATTGGTGGAACCAGCTGCCGGAAGAGGTGCGGGCCCTGCGGGATCTAGGGCAATTCCGCAGGGCCTGCAAGACAGTCCTCTTCCGGCAGGCCTATGACATTAGCTGACATCTTGGATGGAACATCTTGGATGGAACAAAATGTATCTATAGGCCGCCGGTTTTATTCTATCTTGTTTTTTACTAATTTATGGTTTAATTGTATTTTAAATGTTTTAAACTGAAGTTGTTTTAATTATTATGTTGTAAGCCGCCCTGAGACACTTAGGTGAGAAGGGCGGGGTATAAATCTTAATATAAATAAATAAATAAATAAATAATCCACACAACATTTAAAATGTAACTATGTGCGATGGGAGATCAAGGAATGGTACCATTTTGTGATTCCAAGAGAGCTTCTCCTCTCATGACCTGTGGCTTTTGAGATATGACCAGACATTTAAGAACGTAAGAGAAGCCATGTTGGATCAGGGCAGTGGCCCCTCCAGTCCAACACTCTGTCACACAGTGGCCAAAGAAACCCCCAGGTGCCATCAGGAGGTCCACCAGTGGGGCCAGGACACTAGAAGCCCTTCCACTGTGCCCCCCCCACCCCAAGCACCAAGAATACTGAGCATCACCGCCCCAGACAGAGTTCCAACAATAGGCTGTGGCTAACGGCCATTGATGGACCTCTGCTCCAGATATTGATCCAATCCCCTCTTGAAATTAAATTGCCAAGCATTAAAGCGGATTGGATTTTTGACTGAAAACTTGCAGCTGACAGAGAGGAGACTTCAAGCCCTGGGAGGGAATAATTCCCGGTCTTTTTCTCATCCAGTGACGACGACCTTGTTCCCTACGACATGTCTGAAGACAAAGAGCTGAGGAAGGCCAAGGCTCCTGCTTACATCCGAGACTGCATTGAAAGTGAGATTTGAGAGAGCGAATGAAACATCTCTGCCTGGGTTTCTTCACACATTGCGGCTTTTTAACGGTTATTGATGTGTTCCATGCTTTGACTCTTCCATTATTTGATGCCCTTGGAAGCCTGCTAAGATTGTTTCATGTTAGGCTGTGTTCACACACCACCACGTTTCTTGGAGGAGAATTATATATATCAGAAACAGGGCTTTTTTTTTTGGAGCAGGAATGCATAGAGCAGGGGTGGCCAAGGGTAGCTCTCCAGATGTTTTCTTTGCCTACAACTCCCATAAGCCCCAGCCAGCATGGGAGTTGTAGGCAAAAAAAATCTGGAGAGCTACCCTTGGCCTCCCCTGGCATATAGGAAAACAGTTCAGACTGGCTTGGCACCAGAGGGTGTGGCCTAATATGCAAATAAGTTCTTGCTGGAACAATTTAAAAAAATCCATATTTTCTCTCAAATCCACCATGTATCACTGGCACATAGGTGATACTCAACATATCACTGATGTGCCAGTGATACATGGTGGATTTGTGGGGAAATGTGGATTTTTTTTTATTTTAAAAACACATACAAATATATTGGATGTTTATATATAAGCCTGTTCGCAGGGAGGGTGGGAGACAAATAGAAATAAAGAACTTTATTGAAGTCGTTACGTTTCTCTGAGTAGTGTTAAGAGTGTTATAGCTGTTTTGCAGCACATTTCACAGTGAAGTTGCATGTTTAGTGATGTTCTGTGTCTACTGCGATCCCTTTAACTCTTCCTGTTAACTCTTGGAGGCATCTCAGACCACCTGAGTGGTTGGGCTTTCGAGTTGACCTAGGAAGGCTGATCTTGCGCTCTGTTCTATTAAGAGGAGAGGCCAGACTTCCGTGGAGTGTGTGTGTGTTCACGCCAAAGAGGAGATTGGATTTATATCCCGCCCTCCGCTCAGAGTCTCAGAGCAGCTCACAATCTCCCTTATCTTCCTCCCCCACAACAGACACCCTGTGAGGTGGGTGGGGCTGAGAGGACTCTCACAGAGCAGCTGCCCTTTCAAGAACAGAGTCTCAGAGCAGCCTACAATCTGCTTTACCTTCCTCCACCCACAACAGACACCCTGTGAGGTGGGTGGGGCTGAGAGGACTCTCACAGCAGCTGCCCTTTCAAGGACAACCTCTGCCAGAGCTATGGCTGACCCAAGGCCATTCCAGCAGCTGCAAGCGGAGGCGTGGAGAATCAAACCTGGCTCTCCCAGATAAGAGTTCTCACACTTCACCGCTACACCAAATGGACAAAGGTCCAAAGTGAAGTTCCCAGTTTAGGATCTCAAGCAGCAGCACTTGGGAAGAAGCCTTTCAGACTGGAGAGTCCCTGCTGGTCATCCTAAGCACTGAGCCAAGAGGAGGCCTGTTAGCCTGGCCTCTCTTTCAAACAGGTTCTTACACCTGGCATCACTATGCTAGTTCACTGTATTTCTCCCCAGTACAGAACCGCACAGAGGACTTTTGATGAGTTCATTTGTGCTCCGTTTCAGTCCTGACAGGGCCTGAAGATGGAGACAGGTGCGAAGCCGCCATGGGCATCCTGGAGACCCTGATCCGAAGAAACGCAGCCACTGCGCGAGAGGTGAGATGGCAGTGCGCGCCTCCAGCCTCGTGGGGCTTTGTTCTGTGTGTGTGTCTCCCAATCCTGCCTGACGTTTGTTAGCATCCCTTTCCTCCGAGGGATGAGATGAACCACCCGTGCATGTTTGTGCATGCTAGGAAAGTTAAGAAGATGGACTTGTGGCTGTCATGAGTCAATGCTGTATGCCAGGGGTGGCCAAACTTGCTTAACGTAAGAGCCACACAGAATAAACATCACAGAGAAAGTAGAGAAAGAAGTACTTTTCTCCCTTTCTCACAATACGAGAATTCATGGGCAGTCATTGAAATTACTGAGCAGTCAGGCTAGAACTGATAAAAGGGCATGCTTCACCCAAAGGGAGATTAACACGTGGAGTTCACTGCCACAGGAGGTGCTGGTAGCTACAAGCATAGCCAGCTTCAAGAGGGATTGGATAAACATATGGAGCAGAGGTCCATCAGTGGCTATTAGTCACAGGGTATTGTTGGAACTCTCTGTTTGAGGCAGTGATGCTCTGTATTCTTAGTGCTTCGGAGGGGCAACAGTGGGAGGGCTTCTAGTGTCCTGGCCCCACTGATGGACCTCCTGGTGGTGCCTGGGTATTTTGGCCCCTGTGTGACCCAGAGTGTCGGACTGGATGGGCCTTTGGCCTGATCTAACATGGCCTCTCTTACGTTCTTATCAGATGTTTGAGAGACAAGACATAAACGTGAGATTTTGACAGCTGCAAGGAAGGAAAGAAGGCAGAGAGACAGGGGGAGCGAGGGAGTGGTAGAAAGAAAGCAACTAACTTCAAACACTGGCTGGCTTGGAGAAGTGATTTGCCTTCTCCAAGCCACCTGATAGGAGCTTCAAGAGCCACACAATATGTGTGAAAGGGCCACAATTCGGCCACCTGTTGTATGCCTTGATCTTTCCCCAATTTGTTAGGCTAAGTGACCTCAAAAGAATCCTTGATGTCCCATTTCTGCAGAGATGCTGCACTAGGGGATGGCAAGTCCACCAAGGAAGTCTCCAGCGTTATTTTAGGCTGGGAATCTGGGTAGACTGCAGCCAGTGTGAGCAAAGGTCTGGAGTCCTCGAGAATGCCAGCATCCCAGAACAGAGGCCTGCCTCGCTGCGTCAGATACCCTTCTTACAGTCTAGTGTAGCGGTCAAGAGTGTGGACTCCAATCTGGGAGCTTCCCCACTCTGCCACATGCAGCTGTTGGTGTGACCTTCAGTCAGTCCTAGTTTTCTCAGAGCTGTTCTCTCAAGAGCAGTTCTCCCAGAGCTCTCTCAGCCCCACCTACCTCACAGGGCATCTGTTGTGGGGAGAGAAAGGGGAGGAGATTGTAAGCTGCTCTGAGACTCTTGAGTGAAGGGTGGGGTATAAATCCAATCTCCTCTTCTCCCCATGTTGTGTTTCTCTCTCGACATGGTGAAACATTAGACAGCCTTGATGTTTTCTGCAGGTCAGTGTGGAACTAGCTAAAGTTCTTCTGCACCTGGAAGAGAAGAGTTACATCGAAGGCTTTGTGGGGCTCCGGCAGAGGGCTCTGGTGGCTCTCGCCGTCACTGATCCTGTCCCGGTGAGTCCTTACGCTGTTCTGGATGGCGGTTATTGGGCGTTTGAAGAACTGCTGGTTGGTTTTTCTGTCAGAGGAGCACCTAAAGCACTGGATAAGCAGTAGTCCCGTGCAGAAGAGTGGGTTGGTCCCAAGGGAAGGGGGAGTAGAGTCACAGCAGGAATCTAAATCAGGGGTGTCAAACATGCAGTCCGGGGGCCGAATCAGACCCAAAGAGGGTTCCTATCAGCCCCCCAAGCAACTAGCTGTCATCTGCTTCCTTCTCTCTCTCTCTTGCTTCCTTCTGCATAACAGCTTGCTTTGCAAGGCTTGCTCAGTTGCATAGGAGCTGCAGAGCAAAAGCTCTATTGGCTGAGGCTTCTCCCTTGGGGAGGAAGAAGGGGGGGGAGGCAGAGCTAGTTTTTCCAGGCTCTCTCAATCGCACAGCAGAGCTACTGAGCCAAGCCTCTCTCCCTTCTATTGGCTGAAGCTCCTCCCTCCCGTCTCCTGGAGAAGGAAGGAAATAACCAGAGCTTCCTTTGCCCAGTTCCCTGGATCCCATGGGAGAAATACAAAGAAAGCATCTTTAAGACCAATGAGTGCTAACATTTTAGGTTTCTTAAAAAATATATTGTTTTTGTCTGTGTCCTTTATAAAGTTTATATCTCTGCTACCTAATCTTAAAGAGACATACATGGCCCGGCTCAACAGGTTTCATTTATGTCAGATCTGGCCCTCTTAACGAATGAGTTTGCCACCCCTGATCTAAATCATCCTTCCTCTTTTTCTTGTCAAGGTCTCTCACTTCTTGACTTCGGAGTTTTACTCCCTGAACTACAGCCTCCGCCAGCGCATGGACACGTTGGACGTAAGTGGCTTCCGCCTGCCCCAGCCTTTCCTATTGTAGCTCCTTCTTGCACTCAAGTATGGGCGACCGATGTTGAGTTGAGGAGACATGCAAGAAGATGGGCCTTTGGCCCCCAGCTGTTAAGTAAAATTCCACTGTCTCCCGTATATACGTGGCACTCCCCATGCCAGTTATGCTGGCCTGCTGAGATGGAAGGCTCAAAGATGGCACCTGCTGCCCTGAGGTTCCTCCCCCTGCCCTAGCAGGGAATGGGAATTCACACCCATCTTTCCTCTTTCCTCCTTTCCTGCTCCCCGGCTCCAACCCTTTAAGGCTCACTTAAGCTCGAAAGAGCACGAGTGGATTTGTCAGAGCAGTGTAGACTGAGGCCAAAGGACTCGCCTGCTGGACTTCGAATGCAAACGGCATGTTTAAGCTCGATGGCCAAGGCTTTTTTTGTAGCAGGAACTCTTTTGCATGTTAGGCCGCACCCCCCTGCTGTAGCCAATCCTCCTGGAGCTTACAGTAGGCCCTGTAGGAAGAACCCTGGAAGCTCTTGGAGGATTGGTGACATCAGGGGTGTGTGGCCTAATATGCAAAGGAGTTCCTGCTACAAAGAAAGCCCTGCCCACCAATAACTTGACTGTGCAAAGTGGCTGCAGTCTCCCTCAGCCATGCCAGGCGCAGGTGTTGAGCCATTGTAAATGCACCCTGCTTCTCTTTGCTAGGGCTGTTTTTGGCCTCCATGGTAGGAACTATGTTCAGGTGGATGATGCAACTATGTAGAAGTTGGAGGGGGGGTGGAGATCAGCTCTTGGTGTGCTTGCTGGGAAGTACGTTTCCTGCCCTGTGGGTGAAGGGGAGCATCATTCCTAACCAGTGCTGGATTAAACCCTGTGGAGGCCCCTAGGCAGTCAGAATCTCAGGGCCCCCTGGCAAATTATCTCAGAGTCCTGCTGCAGCCTGCAGGCACCTTCTCAAAAGCCCCTTTGACAAAGCTGTGGGGGAGAGGCAGAGAGAGGCAAACTTGGTGATGGTGGTAGCAGGAGCCGCAGCAGGCAAGTTGGGGAAAGAGTGGCTCAGTTGCTGGCCAAGAAATGCAGAGCACAATACCCTCTTTGCCGGTTTGCCCAGGCACTGGCCACAAAGACTGTGGAGCGCTCTGCGCAGCGCCTGAAGCCACAAAACAAACCATGTGTGAAAGCAGTCATCCCGCAATGCACGTTTGCAACTGATAACAAGGTGTCTTATTGAAGTGCGTATGCAAATTCGACCACGTATCGCAAAATTACAAAAGGATGCACCTATTGAACATCCACCTGCAGGCATGCAAAACAGTTCGGAACAAAGTCCACCGAGAATCTTTAAAGTATGTCAGTCTGTAAATCTTGCAATCCTGAACTGATATACGAATCAGTGAAGTGGGTACCTTGTCTCCACCAGGACACAGGGCAGAGGTCCATAAACAACAGAAAGTCTCAATCAATGTTCCCTTTAAGCTACGGAGTCTTGTGAGCAAAAATTCTAACTTTTGAGCTGCTGGTATTAAAGTTGTGAGCCGCCGCATAAATTAGTGTGCTCTGGGGTCATCCTTCCTGCGCTAAGACAAAAAAGTGTGAGCTGGAGGCTAAAAAACTGTGAGCTAGCTCATTGCTAACTCAGCTTAAAGGGAACACTGGTCTCAATCAATTACTATGAAAACAGTCTAACGCTGATCCTGGATATTCTGGGCGCTTCACTTTAAATTTCTGCAGAGGCTGTTTTCACAACGAACAATGTTCTATACTGGGAACCACTAATTCATACAGTTCTTTTTCAACAAGGAGCATGTGCTTCAAGCCTGTCAAAGGAACCTGGTTCTTTATAATACCTTAACAGACACACACCCTGTTGTCTGTTGTAAATGTTCACTGTTGAATGACTCCTTTTGCACACTGTGGTTTCAGGTGCTGGCCACAGCTGCTCAGGAACTCTCGCGGCCTGTCACCTCTAAACCCCTAAGTCTCAAAGAGCCCGGCATCCAGATCCTTTCTGGAGACAATCCAGACCCTTCAAACTGGCGACAAGTTGTGGAAGAAAGGATCAAAAGCAAGACCCGACGGTTTGCAAAGGTAAGACTGGGAAATCCCCGTTTCAGTCAGAGGGTTGGTGGTAGTTCCTGCATTTGGAGCTTTGGGATTGAGGATGTCTACTCTTTCCTAGAAGCGAAGGTCTTCCATGCCTGCCCTCTAGTGCTTTTCAAACCTTCTTTTAATTTATTGGCATTCATTACAGAAATCTCATGGTCAATGCTTTGAGCCTAAGAGGCAGGGGAAATGGCTGGGCATTGCGAGTTTTTGTACATAAGCTGCTTCATGTGCTGGTCAGCCAGTGGAGAAAATAGATTCTTTGCTCCATAGCTCCTGTACGATTGAGCAAGCCTGGCAAAGCCAGCTGTGATGCAGAAGGAAGCAGATGACAGTAGTTGTTCGTGGGCCTGATAGGAGCCCTCCGGGGGCCTGATCTGGCCGTCAGGCCACACATTTGACACCCCTGCTAGAGAACCTGATAAAAGCATGCTCCGTGAACTCAAGGTGAAGGAACAAGCGAGAGGCAGGAGCAGGGCTTTTTTCTGTAGCAGGAACTCCTTTGCTGTCA
This sequence comes from Heteronotia binoei, assembly GCF_032191835.1. NCBI lineage: Eukaryota > Metazoa > Chordata > Lepidosauria > Squamata > Gekkonidae > Heteronotia > Heteronotia binoei. The sequence goes on along the minus strand of NC_083242.1, from coordinate 16,480,072 downwards.
GAAGAGCCCTGTAAGCTCTTGAAGGATTGGCTACATCAGGGGTGTGTGGCCTAATATGCAAAGGAGTCCCTGCGACAATAAAAGCCCTGTGCAGGAGCATACCTCATGGGAGCAGTTTTCTTAGGAGGAATTGTCTTTTATGTTAGCAAGAATTGTCTTCCATCTTGGCTTATCAAGTTCTGGATTTTTCATACCATGAGAAACAGGTAGCTTATAAATTTGGGACAGTGCCTGCTAAGGAAAGGAAACCTTCCGTCAGCTTTGGGAGAGTGGAACAGAACATTCAGCCTCTTCCTGTAACATTGGCATCTTAGAACAATGCTGTCTGCTGCTAACCCATCCGTTTGTTTGCAACAGGGCCCGTCTCGAGCAGAGCTGCCGAGCACCCCCAACAAGTTTGGCCCAGTTGCCGGTCATTTCTTCTTCCCGCTTCTTCAGAACTTCGACAGGTAAAGACCATGAGCACCCCAGGCTGTTCTGCTTCAGAGGGAAAGGAAAGGTCTCCAGTGCAAGCACCAGTCGTTTCCAACTCTGGGGTGACGTCGTTTTCACGGCAGACTTTTTACGGGGTGGTTTGCCACTGCCTTCTCCAGTCTTTTACACTTTCCCCCCAGCAAGCTGGGTACTCATTTGACCAACCTTGGAAGGATGGAAGGCTGAGTCAACCTTGGGCCGGCCTGAATCCAGCTTCCACCGGAATCGAACTCAGGTCGTGAGCAGAGAGTTCAGATCACAGTACTGCTGCTTTACCACTCTGCGCCACAGGGCCGCTCTGCTTCAGAGGACTTGCTGATCATTGGAGTGAGCTTCCGACTCACTCCTTTTCTTTGCCGTACTAAACAAAAAGAAATGGGATGTTCTAGTCCAGGGGTGGCCAAACTGCGGCTCGGGAACCATGAGGCTCTTTTACACATATTGTGAGGCTCTCAAAGCCCCCACCACCCCATTGGCCAGCTTGGTGAAGGCATTTATCAATTTAAATCACTTCTCCAAGTCAAGTCAGTTGGCGACTTGGAGAATGCATTTAAAGTTGTTTTCTTTTCACCTCTCCCTCTATCCTCCCATCTATTTGCCTTCCTTTCTGCCTGCCTTCATTTTTTCCTTCCGGCTCTCAAACCTCTATGTGACTCTTACATTTAGCAAGTTTGGCCACCCCTGGTCTAGTCTCTGACCACTGCAGAAGACACTCAGGATTTCTCTGTGTTCCCTCCCAGATCTTTGACCACCTTCGACCTTCTCGGCGACGATCACATGGTGCTCGGCCGGCTGGCACACACCTTGGCCATCTTGATGTACTTTGCCGTCAACACTGCGGTGAGAAATGAAGCTTTTGAAAGAGTTCTCTAAAACATAGCAGCATGCCAATCCAGTTAGGAAGGATGAGAATCCCGTAATGTTTCTTGCGCCAACATCCCTACGCATGAGGGCAGAGAAGCTCGTGCCTTTCCTTTGGTTTTGGGAATACATCTGGCTTTGGCAGATTGAGTGACTTCTTCAACCAGGGCCAGCCCTGCCACTAGGCAAACTAGGTGATTGCCTAGGGAGTCAGCCTTCTGGGGCGCCCCCATGTGACTTGGTGATGTCATCAGTGTGGAGGGGCAGTAGGAACAAAAGAGAGAGTAAAAATCAATGTTAGTGATGCCATGACATCACTTCCAGTTGTGGAACCAGAAGTGATGTCATAGCATCATGCATGACTCTAGGGATCTCTTAAATGTCCATGGTGAAAAAGTCTACCTTGCCTAGGGCCGGCCCCGATTCCAATGGACACCTAGCTTTCACCATTACAGGGGAAATCCTATCTGAATGGGGCTTCTTGCAACTGACATTGAACAGAACTGACACTTCATGCTTTTTTCAGCTACCGTCTTCTCACGCTAGACACCCTCTTCAGGTCCCTAAAGGCATGCCAACAGTCTCTAGAGATTAGGGTTCTTATTTTGAAACGTAATGTTAGTGAATCTCATTTCCAGAATTCTGCATGCCTGGCTTTTAAATGACATCCAAAATAAGCCAGATGTTCCCAGGAATGGCTGCCGCCTAATACTCAGGGCCAGATGTGCCCACCATCAGGTAGTGGGAAATGGCCAGTTAGGGTGGTGGAATTTTGGAGCTCCATGAAAACACCGCACATGGTCTGTTTTTTTTATTGTTTTTAGCTACCCTTTGGGGTAGGTTGCCTCTGGTACCAAAATATATTTACTTTTCTACATTGCTTTTTCCTTCATTGTGAAACCAAAGTCTCAACCTGGCTGTGTGCAAGGATGTCCATTTAACGTATCTCTCCCCATCGATCATTATTGGCAGGGGTGGAATTCTAGCAGGAGCTTCTTTGCATATTAGGCCACACATCCCTGATGTAGCCAATCCTCCAAGAGCTTACAAAAAAGAGCCTTGTAAGCTCTTGTGGATTGGCTACATCAGGGGGAGTGGCCTAATATGCAAAGGAGCTCCTGCTAGAATTCCATCCCTGATCATTGATATTTTCCCTCCCTCCTGTCCCCAGGTAGCAGCTGTGATGGGAAAGGCCTTGCTTGAATTCGTTTGGACCCTCCGCTTTCACACGGATGCGTGAGTTCTCATCCGGATTCGGGTTCAGATGGGCAGCCACGTTGGGCCATAGCTGCAAAACGACACCAGGAGTGGAGGGCCATCTTTACAGATTAAGCAGATTGATGCCAGGCCTAAGTTCCTCATGAGCCTGAACTCGCCACCTCAGATGCAGTGGAGCATCCATCCACTAGGAACTCGAGCCCCATCCTGAAGCAACCTGTCCTAAAAGATGCCTCTGGGGTAGGGCTGCCAAGCCCCCTGGTCTGGGCGGGGGTTCTCCAGCCCGGGAGATTCCCAACCCGCCAGCCCACCTCCCCCAATGTCACCAGCACAATGATGTCACCATCAGGGGCAATGATGTGACATCATCACTCCGGCACACACTGGCCGCTCTAGGCATTTTCAGGAAAACTCTATGGTACAATAAGTACCATAGAGGTTTTCCCTCCCAGAATGCTAGAGCGTCCAGGAAATCCATAGAGTTTTCCCGGAAACGCCTAGCGCTACCGGTGCCAGCGTGATGACATCGCTTGCGGGTGATGTCATCGCGCTATGCGCGAGAAACAAGTCCCTCGCCAGAGGCTGGGGAGGATTTGACAACCCTACTCTAGGGCCATTTTTGGGTGGTTTTGGGTTTCTTTGCTCCTTACAGCAGGATACAAATATCTTTGCATTGGGGCTCAGCTGCAGGGCAGCAATCCAATTAGATGCGAATCTCGTAATTAGGGAACCCAAGGAATATGTTTAGCAGGAACAACTTTGGTGATTCAAGGAGCAAAACCAAACAAGCAGAGCTGCTCATACATTCACAAGGCAGTAGAGTTAAGAAACGTCTGTCCTTTCTTTCTTCACAGACTCCAGGGCCAGGGGGCTACTGACTGGGAGGGAAAGGGCCTCCAAACTGGAGAAGCTTACTGACGCGTTTCTTTTCCCTACAGCTACGTGCGCCAGGGTCTCCTGTCCTCGGTCTCTTCCACGCTTCTCAGCGTCCCTGCTGAACGCCTTCTGGAAGACATGGCAGAGGAACTGCTGGAGACTCAGGCCTGGCTGGCAGGTGAGGAGGTGTTGCAGGAGCTGAGCAAGGTGGGGGGGGGGGAGGAAGTGTTGCTTCCTTGGGGAAACAATTGCCTGGAGTGGATGAATTCATCTGGGCTTCCCCCCATCTTGAGGCGGATGAGGAAACGGCCAGCCTTCGGAGCAAGGGGGCAGTGTGCACCCTGGAAGGCTCGAAGGATGAGGCCACGGTTCGCATCTCAGGGTGAAAAAGGCAAGCGGCTGGGAACTGGGAGATGGAAACAGCCCCGCATCCCTGCCCTTCTCCCGTGTCGGTTTCCCTCGTCATCCCGATAACTAGGACTGGCTTCCCACAGGGGGTGGAGAGGAAATGACAGCGAGGCAGCCGGCCTCTGATCCCTGCCCTGGTAGTCATGCCTCCGTGCCCTAAAAAGGGAAAAGCGCTGCCGTTTGGGTCATAGAGTCTCGCTTTCCCATGGCTCGGTACAACTGGCAATGGGGGCTTCCCTCCAGTGATTTACTCCCGTGCTGAAGTGCCGCTTACTCAGCAGCATTTTTGAACCAAGAGGCTGTTCTCCGAGGAGCGGGAGCTGAATGCCCTCTGAAGCAGTAACAGAAGGGGGAAGGGAAGGTTGCAGTGGCTGATGCAAAAATCCTTCTGAGCAGGGGGGCGGGGTTGGTAGAAAAAGCCCAGCGGGGAACTCATTTGCATATTAGGCCACACCCCCTCACGCCAGGCCAGCTGGAACTGCGTTCCTGCTCAAAAAAAGCCCTGCTTGTGGGCATGACTGGAAGGTGAAACGATGAAAGTTTCTATAGTTTTCTGTGGACAAAAATCTGTCCATTAGAAAGACTGCCCCCATTTGAAAACCAGTCCCGTCATTGCATATTTAAATATCTTTGCCACCATGAGGGCTAGAAACTTTGTGATGGCTGTAAGAAGAAGACGACTGCAGATTTATACTCCGCCCAAGTGTAGATAACTGGGGAAGGCAATGGCAAACTGCCATGTAAAAAGTCTGCCATGAAAACGTTGTGAAAGCAACGTCACCCCAGAGTCGGAAACGACTGGTGCTTGCATAGGGGACTTTTCCTTTTCCTTCTCTCTGAATCAGAGACTCAGAGCAGCTTACAATCTCCTTTATCTTCTTCCCCCACGACAGACACCTTGTGAGGTGGGTGGGGCTGAGAGAGGTATTCCAGCTGCTGCAAGTGGAGGAGTGGGGAATCAAACCCGGTTCTCCCAGATAAGAGTCCACACACTTAACTACTACACCAAACTGGGTGGGACTGAAAGAGCTCTGACAGAAGCTGCCCTTTCAAGGACAGCTCTGCAGGAGCTATGGCTGACCCAAGGCCATCTCAGCAGGTGCAAGTGGAGGAGTGGGGAATCAAACCCAGTTCTCCCAGATAAGAGTCCGCACACTTAACCACTACACCAAACTGGCTCTCAAAGCCCTTGCTTTGTCAAAGTAATTTTACAGATGTTGCAACATCCACCTTGGGCCGCAGTATTTCTAGACAAGAGGGAGGCCTGAGGACCTTCTCTAGACCTACAGAACATTTGCAGATTTGGCATTCCTCTTCTTTCTTCACAGTGATGACTCTGTCCCTTCAGGTTTCTGTAAGAAGGACGCTGCTGGCCACAGACTTGCGTCTGCCGGGAACCGGAGCCCGGTTCTGGAACTCTTCTCTCATTTTATAAATAGCTCTGCTCCCTCGGAGTGAGTCATGGACCTAGCCTGACCTGGTGCTGGGCTTTGAACGCTTTGCGTGTGTGCGCAGGATATCCTCCTGCAGACTCGCCAGTCTTTCGGACTCTTCCCCTCCGCTCCACCCCCACCTCTGACATCCTGGTTTCCACTTTGCAAGTCTGTCAGGAGGAGCCTCTTTCGTTCCTCTTAGTAATGGCAGCCTGATAAACTGCAATCCCGCGCTTGAGTCTTAGGCTCTCACTCCTGTGGCCTGCTAGGAAAATCTTCAGTTTGCAATATTTCTCCTTGCCGATAGGTGAACTTTACAAAAAATAAATAAATAGCAACCCGAATATGCCATGAATCTGCACAACCATGAATCTACCACATGAATCTACCACAACCAGTAGCGCTCTCTAAGAGAGATCAAGTAGTAATTCCACCCCAAAGGATGAGATATATGCTTTGTGATGTATATGAATCAACCCACTGGAGGTGTGCTTCCTATACATCTAATGAAGCGAGTGCTAACTCATGAAAGCGTATCTCTCTCTATAAAAGTAAAGGTAAAGCTAGTCCCCTGTGCAAGCACCAGTCGTTTTCGACTGTGGGGTGACATTGCTTTCACAACGTTTTCACGGCAGACTTTTTATGGGGTGGTTTTGCCATTGCCTTCCCCAGTCATTTACACTCCCCCCCAGCAAGCTGGGTACTCATTTTACTGACCTCGGGAGGATGGAAGGCTGAGTCAACCAGGAGCTGGCTACCTGAACCCAGCCTCTGCTGGGATTGAACTCAGGTCGTGAGCAGAGCTTAGGACTGCAGTACTGCAGCTTTACCACTCTGCATGGGACTCTTATTATCTCTTTATATAATAAAGCCCCTAATGTACTAGGGACGACTAAAGTACTTGCCTATTGACTCATCAACCACCACCCAAGTTCCTTTGCATTCCATTGGTTGAGTCCACTCCTCTCTCCTGCCCACTCTGTGTGTCATTTGGAAGAGAAAGTAAGTGGCAGTAGTGGGGAGACTGAAGAGACAGGGAACGAAGCTGGTAATGCGACTAGGTGGTGATAAGGCCTGGCCGTGCTGGGAGCGTTTCCTCAGAAGCCACAGCAGCCACCTCTTTCCTGTTTCTCCCTCCTCCCCTCAGCCTCACCCCAGGACAGATGAGGATTGGGTCACTGAGGAAGCTGCTAGGCAGCCAAGCTTGTTTCTGTCAGTAAAGGGAGAGGCCTCAGCTGAATATGCCATAGAGTGCACCCTCCAAAGCAATTTTCTCCAGTGGGAGAGAGCGCTGTTGTCTGGAGTTCAGTTGTGATACCAGGAGATCTTCAGGCTCTACCTGGAGGTTGGCTACCCTAGGCCTGGCTGCTTGTTTCTGTTCAGCAGCAGCCCCCCTATGATAGCCAGTGTGGCACAGCACTTAGTACTTCAGGGCAGTGTCTGCCAGACCCAGGAAGCTGACTGGGTGATTTTGGACTTTCAGCCTAACCTACCTCACAGGGTTGTTGTGCAGATCAAAAAGGGGGAAAGAAGGATGATGTAAGCTGCTTTGCTCCTCACTGCAGAGAAAGACTGTACTTTTCCTAGGTAGAGGCTGCAGGAAGAGGGGAGGAGATGGAAATCTGAAGTCAGACAAGCAGATAAAGGTAGGGTGAGGAGGTAACAGAAGGGGATAGGGTTGCCAACTCCAGGTTAGGAAATTCCTGGAAATCTGAGGGGTGAAGCCTGAGGAGGGATGTGACCTCAGACAGGTACAATGCTATAGACTCCCTCCAAACCAGCCATTTCCCCCTGGGGAACCATTGTTGCCAATATCTAGTTGAGGGCTGGAGATAACTCAGAATTACAGCTGCTCTCTACAGGGCAGAGATCAGCTCCCCTGGAGAAAATGGCTGCTTTGTAGGGTGGACTTGATGTCATTATACCCTGCTGAGGCTGCTTTCCTCCTGCTTTGGTCTCCACTGTGAAGAAAGACTGTTTTTCCTAGGTAGAGGCTGCAGGTACGGGGGAGGGGGGGAGAAAATGGAAAGCTGAAGTCAGATCAATTCCCCCACAAAAAACAGCCACCTTGAGGTACAGACTCTATGGTATACCATAATACAACCAGGCCAAGCAAAAAACAAAACAAAACCCAGAGCCACAAGTTCATGCTGATGCTAAATGCCGCAAGGCTTAATATGACAAGAAAAGGCTGCAACAATGCACTGCAAACAAAAGGAATGCTGAGCTTCAACATCTGTGTGACCATAATCATGCCTTCCCACGCCCCTCATAATTATTCTCCCTTTTCTCTATTCTGGGCCTCTTTCAGGGTTTTGAGCCACCACAGACACAGGGATACACACACACACACACGCCGGGGGGAGGGGGGCAGCATCTTTTCAGATGCAGGGTGGGTGGGAAAACAGCAAGGGTGGAGGGTTGAGTGAATGCCAAGTTTTGGGAGTGGGTGGGAAGATAGCAAGGGTGTGGGTGATAGTCACAGGTGGGGGAGTAGTGGGGTGCCAGAGGTGTGGAGGGTAGTTTGAGACGAAGAGGTGGTTGCGGGGGGCACATGCCCAGAGCCTCTTTCTAGGCCCATTGTATTTCACCCCACAACGGGCCTTATTCCTAGTGCTGGTTTCCGTTTTTATATCCAAAGAAGTTTGTCTCCCCAAGTTCCCTGAACTACAGTCTTCCGCTTGCCAGCTGTTTCTTGCTCCTCTGCTTAAGGTGGCTTTCCTGGCATCTAGCAGAGCTTTTCTTTTTCAGCAGTGACTCTCATGGGCTCTCGGGGGCGGGGGGGGGGGGGATGGCATCTTTAGGAGTTTTAGAGGTGGTGGAAAGGCTTTTAATGGGGTTTGAGCTGTGGGCATTTTCTTAGTAATGGGCTTCTGTTGTATGTTGTATATGTTCAGATATTGGGAACTGTAAGCTGCCTTGAGCCCCTGCCAAAAGACAGGCCATGATGAACATTTCTATAAATAAACCAATCAACCCTCTCACCAAATGGAGTTTTCTAAACCACAGTAACATCTTATCTGCTTCTAGGGTTCGTGTGCTTTAGTTATGCTATGTTGCTAAATAAAGGTTGATCTGAAGTCAAAGGGGGGGGGCGGGGGGGGCTTCCTTTTATTGTTCCTTTCCTAAAGCACACTGGACAGCAAAACTGATGCCCCCCCTCCCAGTATGACTCTTCCTATGTTTTGCAGATGTGGCCGAGAGGGATCCAGATGGTGACTGCCGGAGTCTGGCACTGCAGAATCTGCTCCTGATGGAAAATCTGAAAAAGAAACTGGAAATGGCTCCTTTGGAGTGAAGGCGGCCTGACCACAGAGGTGTTTTCCCACTCGGGGATGGGCTTGTGCAGTTTCCCTCTGGCCACTGCATCTGCCAGTTCAGCATGGGGACTTCCCGCAAGGCGTTTGCCTGCATTTTCCCTGCCCCAGAGCCCCCCGCAGTGGCCATTCTCCCCCTTTTGGCATTGACAGAGGATAAGAACAGTATAAAGACCCACCTGCTAGTTCCTCTGAATTTCAGCTTTGATTTTTTAAAAAAGTGTCTGTCCCCTTGTTGCAAAAGGGTAGGGGGGAAAGGCATATTTCTGCAATGAACAAGGCTTGCTCGTTTAAGGGAAAACTGGCAATTCGGATGATCTGATAAACTATTATAATGCTGTAATGCTATAACATGTTGGTGGATTGTGTGACCCGGGCAGGCGGGGGAGCTACTCTCCCAGCCTCCCCTCGCAAAGTGATGTAAGTTCCCTTGAATTACTGTAAGCGGACGCCATGGCTGTCTGTCTTGTGACGTACTGAAGGACTCAAGACACTGGCGCTTCTCAAAATAATACTTTTAATCTACATTCGGGCAGAAAATTAGACTTTTTTCTCTCTACAAAAACGGCGGTTTGAAGTGACCTCCTGCTCCTTAGGAAAACTCTGCTTCGTCGGCTACTTCGTCGTCCGCACCTTTCTCCTCCACGCTGTTGTGGCGAATCCTCTCTGGGGCAGGGTTCCGGCTCAGGGGGACGCCGAGGCCCCTGTGAACCGCCTCCACTGTCTGCTGGCTCACATAGTAATTCATGTTCACGCATGGGATTTTTTTCCGCATCTCTTCGAGGTAGCGGTAGGCCTGTGGAGAAAAGTGCGCGTCATGGCTGAGGGCCTGGCCCAGCTTTATTGGTTTGGAGCGCTTTGATACTGTTAACGTCACCACAATCTAGGCTTTCTGTGCTGCGGGAGCCATCCCCACAAATTTGTGACTTAGGAGCAATGTTCCCTCTAAGCTGCGGGGTCTTGAGCAAGAATTCTACTCTGAGCCTGGCATGAAAGCTGTGAGCTGCTGCATCAATGAGTGTGCTCTGGGGCCAGCCTTCCTGAGCTAAGACAAAAAGGTGTGAGCTGGAAGCTAAAAATCTGTGAGCTAGCTCACGCTTACTCAGCTTAGAGGGAACACTGCTTATGAGGGACTCGGGAGAAAAGTCTAATCTGGCTACGGGTTTTCCATATAGCTGCAGGTTTCCTTTTCCTTGAACTGGGGAGCACCTGGTGCTTCCAGAACAGCCAGTCTTTTTTTTTTCCTGCTCAGGCCCAGCAAAGCTCGGTCTTCTCTGTCTCACTCCAGGCTGCTTCCTGCTCTGAGCCAGTGAATCATCTCAACTCCAGATGGCTCCACAGAAATGGTTTCCCCTGCTTTGTTTTCCCAACCCCCACCTGCCACCGTGACCGCCAGGTGGCTGGCTGTGAAAGGGCTCAGGGACACTCCCGGTCAGCATTCCCTGACCCAACTTGGGAGCCTGGTCAGTAATCATCCTAAAGACCTGGCGATTGCAAATCCTGATGTCAACTTGCTGAGGGTAGATCTGCTGATGCTTTATGTTCACTTGTGCTTCTGTTTACAGTAGGGCTGGCCAAACTTGCTTAAGGTAAGAGCCACGTAGAATAAACGTCAGATGCTTGAGAGCCACAAGACATGAGGAAGGGAGAAGATGACTGCAGAGTTATATCCACCCTTCTCTTTGAGACTCAGAGCGGCTTATAATCTCCTATATCTTCTCCCACCACAGCAGCCACCCTATGAGGTGGGTGGGGCTGAGAGAGCTCTCACACCAGCTGCCCTGCCAAGGACAACTCCCACGATAGCTATGGTTGACCCAAGGCCATTCCAGCAGCTGTAAGTGGAGGAGTGGGGAATCAAACCTGGTTCTCCCAGATAAGAGTCCGTACACTTAACCACCAAACTGGGGTAGGTAGGAAGGAAGGAAAATAGATGGGGGAGGGAGATACAGGTGGAAAGAAAGTAACTTTAAATGCATTCTCCAAACTGCCAGCTGGCTCGGAGAAGTGATTGAGAGAGAGAGAAATGCCTTCTTCAAGCTGGCCAACAGGGCAGTGGGGGCTTCGGGAGCCATGAGATAGGTGCAAAAGAGCCACATGTGGCTCCCGAGTCACAATTTGGCCACCCCCTGATATACAGAAAAATGCACATTTTGGAAATACGTCATAATGCAGGTGGACAACTGAACATTCAATGCTTTGCCATCCGCCAGAAGTAGAAAATGACTATATTGGTAATGAAGCTTCCCCCGATGTACTAGGGTTTGTTGTTTTTTTAACGGCCAGGGATGTTCTGACCTGGGAGAACATTTGATTATGCAACTCCACCCCTGCTGCCAACATTCAGGGTAGCACAAGCTCAGGAAGGGCTATTCCGTGTCCTCTCCTGAATCTTGAGATTCAAATGCATTGTGTATAAATTTGTTTTTATGGTTGGCTGGGTGCTGTTCAAATAAAATACGATATATGATATGATTCAAGGACATCATTTGCAGTCAGGAGGTTCATCTCTGAGCCCTGACCTGGATAGCCCAGGCAAACTCTTATCTCGGCAGATCTCTGGCAAGCCGCCTTGGTGGGGAGGGCGGGATATAAATTCAATACAATGAAAGTACTTGGGTGGGAGACCTCCAAGGAATACCAAGGTTGGGAGGCAGAGGGAGGCAACAGAGCTACCTCTCTCAATACTCAAGCCCCAGCAGAGGTCATGTTTGACTTCTGGCAACTCCCCCCCCACCCCAACACAAAGGTACAAAAAAAAAGAAGTTAATCTCTTAGTGAATCTGTCTTGACTCACCATCTGGAATTCCTGGGCTTGCACGTGATGCTCCACGAGGAAGCCCAGGACATCCCCAGAGCGGACAGCTCCATCGAGGTCTGGCTCCCCCAGGAGCAGCTCACACTGCCTGGCTGCCTCCTTGGCATCTTCTGAGTAAAGCCTATGAAGGGGAACATATCAGAGAGCAACGGGAAGGGCCAAGACAGCATTGTTTCCAGTTCGTTTCACGCACCCTTTGTGTTGTATCTGTCTTCCGAGTGTTTGCATATCACAGGGCTTAGTCACAACCTGAAGGTCTCGGCTGGGGGGTGGGGGAGAGGGTGCAACATGGGATGTGGCAGAAAGCAACTGTCGCATGGAATGGTTTTCAGGGCTTGGCCCCTCTGCCCTTTTCAGGCAAACTTGATCTTGGGGGGGACTCTCCATATTTGTTTGGTAGGAATCCCAATATACCAAACGGGCTGGGGCTATTTTCTAGAACCCCTTCTCAGTTCATACAAAGGACAGCCAGGTTTCACTGTATAAACACCCCCCCCCCCCCGAAACCCGCCCCCTGCAGTGATCCTTTTAGGTAATTTTGGCACCATCACCAGCTGCTTCACCCAAGGTTCCTAGTATACCATTTGAAAGCCAGCGTGCTGCAGGAGTGCAGCCAATCGCCTGTAAGGGGTACAAAGTCTAGCAACGTGGAACCATTTTGTCCTTAATCTAGAGTGCTCCCCCAATGTAGGGGAGACTTAAGGGCAGATGCTGGAGGTTTCAGCATTGTGGGTGGTGATAAATGAAAGGGCAGCACAAGACGGGCTGGCGGAGGGAAGCCTCTTTCCTCCCTCGCCCTTAACTTGCCCCTCTGGGTCATAAAAAGTTGTGCTGAGTGCTCTTTCTGAATCCTGAATGGCGGAACACGACCCTGAGCTACAGAGGACAGGCATCATACTAGCCCTGCTCAATAAGGCCTTTCCCAAACAATCAGCAAACACCTGCTAGACGTCTTTCTACTTTACGGCCTATGATGACAGGAACTTCTGAGAAAAGATTCGGGAAGCAAAGCACCTGCAAAGAACTGGCCGCAGAATGCAGACAGGGTAGTTTGCGAAGCCTCGGTTATGCTGACTCTGACATGCGGACTGTTTCTCTTCACAAGAGGAACTTTTGTTGCTGCTAATGAAGCAGATGGATTCCCACCCCCCACCCCCCGTGGCTTCTTCCTCTCACCTCCGGGCTTGAATGAATCTCTTCACCAGCGCCATCTTGCTCTGCAAAAGGGTCAGCTTGTTCTCTTGCTCGACTGGGTTCTGTGTCTTTGCTTTCGACAAGCACTTGTAGGCTTCAGTGAGGGCCCCCAGTGCCTTCTCATAATTCTGGTACTCGTCCACCTCCACCTGGAGGGAGGAGAACCAGCCTGAGTTTCTAATCTCACGTGTGTTTTGCAGAAAAACATTAAACTTGGTCCCCTTATGAAACAACCTCATATTCCCATTCATCTCTTTCTCTATGTTGTACATTTGGGTCAACATATGACTTCTTGCAGCATATCAAAGACCTTATACCAGGGGTGGCCAAACTTGCTTAACATTAGAGCCACAAAGAATAAACAGCAGGTGTTTGGGAGCTGCAAGACATGAACATCAGAGGAAGGAAGGAAGGAAGGAAGGAAGGAAGGAAGGAAGGAAGGAAGGAAGGAAGGAAGGAAGGAAGGAAGGAAGGAAGGAAGGAAGGAAGGAAGGAAGATCAATGGGGGAGGGAGAGGTAGGAAAGCAACTTTAGCTTTAAATGCATTTTCCAAGCTGATTGATGGGGCAGTGGGGGCTTGAAGAGCCACACAATGTGTGAAAGAGCCACATGTGGCTCCCGAGCCACAGCTGGGCCACCCCTGCCTTATACATACAAGAATACAACTTATACAGCAACAACATAAGGCACAGATCAGGATTATACACAGTACAATCATTACAATCTTAATTGCAATTTTCCACCATCCTGTTAGATTGCAGGTGCGCAAACCCAAAACTCCCCACTCCACAGAGAACCCACACACCTGAGCACAGGCATCGTAAAAACCAGCCAAGAGGTCCAGAGCCCTTCCCTTGGTATAGAAGCTGATGATGTTCTTCATAATCTCGGGGTCCTTGCGCCAGTCCAGGGACTGTAGGTAGTTGGCAGCCATGATGTATATTTCTCTCTGCCTGGAGACTCCGGCAAAGAACACAATCTTCTCCGTGTCTCCTGATTTCAGAAGTGCTCTCATTGCCTGGAACGAAAGGGACAGGCCTAATGCTATTAATACCGGGAAATGCAAGCAACCATCTTTCCTTTATTTGTTAGCTTCTATGACCAATGGTCTTAAACGTAGCATAATAAAACAGGACACTGAATAAAATTGCAAACAAGGACAAATTTACAGAAACAAAATTCCACAACAGTTTAAAAATCAAGTTAAAATCAAAATTACATAGCATTATTATTAAATTCATAAAAAACCCTTGGCATGCAAGCAACAATCTGTGCAGAGGAAGGCAAGAGAGATTTGCTTTTAAATTAACAATGGATTACGGTTACAGAGCAGCAAAATAAGTTATTCTTATTATCACTCCAGTATTGCAAATATATAAAGATCTGCAGAATTCTGTGCACTGCAGAGACATCTTCACACAAAATATTCTCTGGGTCCAAACTCTACAGTCTGGAGACCATCAGAATGCAGGGCGCCCAGGCTTGAAAAAGTGGTAACTGGACAACTTTTGTTGTATGTGGAAACAGTTTATTTGGGTGGCAAAACTGTAACACTTATGCCCATAGGTTCTTTGGAACATACAGTTTGCCATCCTTGTACCAGTACCCATCACTGGGACAAAGAATAACGACCCCGCTATTCTCACCCTGAGAGGTGCTGGTGATTCCACGACCTGCTAGTTGGCACCATTTAGAACAGGTTGTTCTTGTTTCCTGCCGGCTCGTCGTCCCAAGACATCTCACTCAGCTCGTCAATGATGATGGTGTCTTCCTCCAGGACTGAACTCGCCGCCGCGCTGCTCTTCGCCGCATCCTTAGGGCAGCCGGTCAGTTTCTTCAGTGTCGGGGTGCTCGCCTTCGAGATGGTCAACGCTGGTCTTGGGGGGTTGGGGCAGTTGACCGCCAGGTGGTTTAGGTCCCCACAACGGAAGCACTTGTGGGCCAGCGGGGGTTTCCCCACTCCTCTTCCCACCTGGGTCTTCTTCACTTCTGTCTTCACCCCGGTTTTCTGATCCCGACTTCCCTTGCCACTCTGTTGCTGGCGCTGGAGGGCCACTGTCTTCATGTTGGTCTCCCCCGCTAACTGTATCCACCCTATCAGGGTAGCCGGTCTCGCCTGCTGTAGGGCCCAATCCAGTATGCTCGCGTTCAGACCTCGAGTGAAGTGCTCGATCTTCATCCCCTCGCTCCATCCCCTCACTTTAGCTGCGTTGGAATGGAACTCGGCCGCATACTCACAGATTGACTTGGACCCTTGCTGAATGTTTCTCAGAGTGGCCAACATGCGGGTCTCTTGCAGAGTGTCTTCATACTGGGTCAGCAGTGCCTGGAGAAAAGTGGCCACATCGTCCAACTCCGGACTCATTGCTTCATATAGGCTCACGTACCAGCGCTTAGCCGCTTCCTTCAGCTTTGACCCGAGGTAGTTGACCCGGCTGAATTCCCCAGTATTGCACGGTGTTTCCCCAGTATTGCACGTAGCTGTTGGCTTAAATGGTGAAGTACTCCACCTCCTCTGGATCCCCATTGAAGGTTGCGTCCAGCTCTCTCCCTTGGGGCCCCTCTCGAGGAAGGGGTGCCCTTGCTGGTTGCGTCCTGGGTGGGATTGCCGAGGATCTAGCTGCGGGTGGCTCCGGGATTCCCTTTGGGACTGCAGGCCTCAGGATGTGATCAACCTGCTTCTTGAACTCTCTGGCCATAAGAGAGGCCGTTGCTTGCATCTCGTCCCGCAGCCCCTTGGCGACCTCTTCGACCTCCTTTCTCACCATCAGGCGAAACTCCTGGGCCCCTTTGTCTTCCTCTTCACCGGGGCCCGACAGCTCTTGGGACCCTTCTCCCTCCATCTCTAGCAATGGTGCTTCCCCTTCCTCTAGGGTGGTAGCGGTGGCTCCGCATTCCTCCCCCGGTTCGCACTCCTCGTCCGCTCCCATCACCATTCTTGTCTTCCGCATATGCCTGGTCAGAATAGCCTCTCGGCGCGGTTGCGCCTCGTCCATCGTGGTTGTGGACGTGCACGGCTGCCACTGACGAGGGGTGACCAAGAGTTGTTGGATGTGTAGAGGGGAGCCTCTCCCCGCGACTCTCCGGGCGTCGAGCACACGACACGGCGGTGTTGGTGCTCTTGTCCCTTCTTCAGGTTCTAGAAGTTCACTGCTCTCTGGAATCTTTTCAGCCATCTGGTTACAAAGTTGCCAGGGCTGTTAAACTTCTTCTAGGATCACTCTCAAAATGTCAAGCATGCGATTTCCAAAAGAATCAAGTGGATACAAACTACGTTTATTGCTAAATCGGTATGCTCTCTTGGTGCAGGACCTTGAGAGTGATGCCAGGAATACATCAAAGGGTTCTCACAGGAAGGGGTGAGGAATGCCAGCTGGCGCATAAACTATCATAAAAGTCTACATTCTTACTACGTTATCAGTATCTCGTCCTTGCTTTCCCTAGATGGTCTACACTCCCATGCTGGAATGTATGGAAAGGTGTCACTCCTTCTCTTCTCTACTAGTTCCCTTTCCTAATTTACTACAAAAGCCATAAAGCAGGAGGGGGGGGGAGAAAGAATGACACAGCCATGTTACTTCGGCTCTCCATGATGTTTCACAGACCAGCTTTATGGAGGGCCTTAAAAACATAGATCAGCATTTGCATTTTACCATGCTTGACAGTTCTGGCCAGCACATTTAAAGGGACCATGCACCATTTTAATACCTTCCCTCCACTGGAGGATGGGGGCACCTTCATTTGGGGCTCATAGAATTGGACCCCCTGGTTCAATCTTTTGAAGGTTTCTTGAGGAGAGGCACCAGATGATATGCTGAAACTCTGGTGCCCCTAACTCAAGAAACAGCTCCCCCCACGAGCCATAGATAGCCACAGATTGATTCCCCATTATACACTATGGGAAATGGTCTCCACGGGGTATAATGGAGAGTTCATCACACATTTCTTCTACGCCCCCTTCTGCTAACCCTGAAGTGGAGGGAGGGACTCCAGGGAATCCCCTGCCCCTAACTGGGGAATGTATAATATACAAACGAGAGAAGTCACCACAGAAGAAAACAATAACACAACCCAGCACAACAATAACACAACAAATAACTAATGATTTATACCAACGCCCAGACAATAAAGAGATATATAAGTCCCTAATAAAGTCCCAGAGAAAAACAGTTCATGTGATGAAAAGGTTCCACACTGAGACTGCTCTGAGCCATCTTTGAGCATTAGCTTGCAAATGAGAGATTACCATATCTTTCGGACCATAAGACGCACTTCCCCCCCAAAAAAAGTGGGGGGGAAAGTGCGTGTGTCTTATGGTCCGAATACTAAAAGATGAGGGGGGGAGGGGCCTGCAGCCCCCGGGAGACAAGCGGCGAGATCGCTCTCTCCGCCCCCATCGCCAACCCAGCACTTTGCAGGCAGCAATCTCGCCGCTTGTCTCCCAGCCTGGCGTGCTTGCCCCGCGCTTGCGTGCCTGGCTGGGAGACAAGCGGCGAGATCGCCCTCACCGCAAATCCTGCACTTCACAGGCGCTGGCATGCTTCTCCCGCGCCTGCGTGCGGCCCCCGGCCCAGGCAGCCCGAAGGCTGCAATGGCGCCCGCATCACCGAAGATGGCCATTTGCACACGTAGACAAAGGTGCGTCTTATGGTCCGGTGCATCTAATCGTCCGAAAAATACGGTACATTGGAGACTATGGGTCCCTATGAGTGTTGCTTAAGAATTTCAATATTATTTCTAATGTCTATGGAATATCCCTTGTTGGAAACAAGCGTGGCAGAAGTTGACGACCTGTCCAGGGAATACATCACTTCTATTGAAGGAAGCATTCTTTATTGAAGGAAGCATTCACATTGCTGAGACACCCTCAGTGTGGAACCTTTTAAGCATGTGAACTGTTTTTAGTTGGGACTTTATTAAAAAGCTAAAGGAAGTCCCCTGTGCAAGCACCAGTCGTTTCGACTCTGGGGTAATGTTTCTTTCACAATGGTTTCACGGCAGACTTTTTACAGGGTGGTTTGCTGTTGCCTTCCCCAGTCATCTACACTTTCCCCCCAGCAAGCTGGGTACTTATTTTACCGACCTTGGAAGGATGGAAGGCTGAGTCAACCTCGAGCCGGCTACCTGAACCAGCTTCCACCAGGATTGAACTCAGGTCGTGAGCAGAGAGCTCAGACTTCAGTACTGCAGCTTTACCACTCTGGCACAGGACACTTATTAGGGACTTATATATCTCTTTATTGTCTAGGTGTTGGTATAAATCAGGGGCGGCCAACGGTAGCTCTCCAGATGTTTTTTGCCTACAACTCCCATCAGCCCCAGCCATTGGCCATGCTGGCTTGGGCTGATGGGAGTTGTAGGCAAAAAAACATCTGGAGAGCTACCGTTGGCCACCCCTGGTATAAATCATTAGTTATTTGTCGTTGTAATCCTTGAGTTGTGTTATTTTTTCCTAACGGGGGATTGGCAACCCTATCCTTAGGAGGTCCACCAAGAATGGAGAGCCAGTTTGGTGTAGTGATTAAGTGCACGGACTCTTATCTGGGAGAACCGGGTTTGATTCCCCACTCCTCCACTTGCACCTGAGTGGCCTTGAGTCAGCCATAGCTCTGTCAGAGTTGTCCTTGAAAAGGCAGCTGCTGTGAGAGCCCTCTCCAGCCCCACCCACCTCACAGGGTGTCTGTTGTGGGGGAGGAAGGGAAAGGAGATTGTGAGCCGCTCTGAGACTCTTCGGAGTGGAGGGCAGGATATAAATCCAATATCATCATCTTCTTCCAGGCATTTCATCTCATCCTATTGAGCGCCACTGCAAGGCAGGGAACCCCCCCTCGAGCACACTCACCTTCAGCTTGTTCCCTGCTTGCGTGTACTTCTTGGTGGCCATGTGGTAATTGCCCTGCCGCATGCAGCAGTCCGCTATCTGCTCCAGGAGCTCCCGCCGGGACTCCTCCGAAAGCTCCACGGAGTCCTTTGAGATGGTCATTTTCTCAGCTATCTCCTCGGTGATGGTCAAATTCTGAGTCAGGCAAAGCTGCAGGGCATCCCAGTACTGCAGCAGAGAGAGAGAGAGAGGAGAAGAGAAGCAAAACAGGCTCCCTGCCTGCCAAAAGGGAGGGGAAATAACCAGAAGCCGAGCACGCACCACCTGCTGAGTCCAAGCCCCAAAAGGAGAGTGCTTTAAGGATGAGCTCTTTTCCATCCTGAAAAGCTGAAGGGTGATATGCAGACAGCCCGTAGCTAGCAGCCGCTGGGGAGGGGCCCGTGGGGGTGAGTGCAGACAGCTGTGGAGGCTGGGGGCCATATCCCTCAGCCTTTACAAGATTATGCATGGGATAGAGAAGGTAGGGAAAGAAGTCCTTTTCTCCCTTTCTCACAATATGAGAACTCGTGGACATTCAATGAAATTGCTGAGCAGTTGGGTTAGAACTGATAAAAGGAAGTACTTCCTCACCCAAAGGGTGATTAGCACGTGGAATTCTCTGCCACAGGAGGTGGTGGCAGCTGCAAGCATAGACAGCTTCAAGAGGGAACTGGATAAGCATATGGAGCAGAGGCTCATCAGGGGCTATTAGCTACAGCTTATCGTTGGAACTCTCTGTCTGGGGCAGTGGTGCTCTGTATTCTTGGTGCTTGGGGGGGGGCAGTGGGAGGGCTTCTAGTGTCCTGGCCCCACTGATGGACCTCCTGATGGCACCTGGGCTTTTTGGCCACTGTGTTACACAGAGTGTTGGACTGAATGGGCCATTGGTCTGATCTAGCATGCTTTCTCTTATGTTCTTACGTATGTCGGGGGCAGTGATGCTCTGTATTCTTGGTGCTTGGGGTGGGGGGCAACAGTGGAAGGGCTTCTGAGCCCATCAGGGAAGAGCAGGATATAAATCTGATAAAATAAATAGTGTCTTGGCCCCACTGATGGACCTCCTGATGGCACCTGGATTTTTTGGGCCACTGTGTGACACAGAGTGTTGGACTGGATGGGCCACTGACCTGATTCAACGTGGCTTCTCTTATGTTCTTATGTCTGGGGCAGTGATGCTCTGTATTCTTGGTGCTGGGGAGGACAACAGTAGGAGGGCTTCTAGTGGTGGACTTCCTGATGGCACTTGGGGGTTTTTTGGCCACTGTGTGACACAGAGTGTTGGACTGGATGGGCCATTGGCCTGATCCAACATGGCTTCTCTTATGTTCTTATCTCTCTCCCTCCTGCATGATTTAGAGAGCCTGCTGGTCAGCTGATCGGTGAGCCTTTTAAATGGCACAGGAGGGGCAGTGGTGCAGTTTAAATCCCACAGGAGGGGGGTGGCCCTGGGATGGGGCGAGGCCCAATAACCTGTCAGGGGGCCTGGCCTCATGGGTCTCTGGTTAGCTACGGGCCTGCCTGCAGAATGCCCAGACCATTTCCTAAGTTCAGCTATGGAACCAGAAAGGTACAGAATGAGGGACTTAAGCTACACCAGCCAGAGGTTTCCTGCTTGAGAAAACACAGGTCTGCGGATTGGGTGTAGATCCCCTCCTCCACTGGATACTGAGGAGTGCCATCCAACTGCACCTACCGCTGCAAGGACGGCAGATGTGGAAGAATGCAAAAAGTGTGGGTGGGACAGATTCATGGGATCACTGAGTGGAACGCGCTTGCCATTTGGCATGCCGCAAACACTTCTTGCTCCTCTAAACATTGTGGAGTTTGAACCAAGGTCTTGCTCAAAGCACCTTGACCCCATGAAGTTTGAGACAGAAATCCTGTAAATAAGGAATACAATTTGGTGACTGAGAAGACCAGAACAGGGGGACGAGATTCTTTCCCAACGAGGGTCTTACGAGTTACCTTTTTGGCAGCAAGCAACAGCTCGACGGCCTTCTCGTACTGGGCGTGCTCGATGAAGAAATCGGAGCAACGAGCCAGCAAGGCGGGGTCCGACTTCTCATCCAGATCCTCAGCGATAAGCTGCAGGGCGGCGAACTGTTGGGTGGCAAAGGCCAATTCCAGGGCCTTGGACAAGTGCCCTGCCTATCAAAGCAGAAAGAGGGCTTCAGGCCATTACTACACAGACCCTGCTCCCTGGCCACGGGGGAGATACGACAATGCTTCCCATAACCGAGATTAGAGTCTTCACTGGGCCATCTCTGACCTGGGGCCCAACATGAAGCGACAGAGAAATCCATGTGCATTTATTCCAATATCACATGTGAAGTTGAGAGGAGGGGAGGGTCTTTGCTTTGAATAAAACTGCTGTACCAGCCAGGGAAGCTAAACTCTCCCCCTTCCCCCTGGCCTGACCTCACCAAATTTCATCTTCCTGGTTGAAAGCAAAAAATGCTTCAAATGCAGGAGCACAGTGGGGCAGGGTTGAGTTTTCATTTCCTTAGTAAAATAAATAAATAAATAAACCATCAGGTCTTTGCTTGTACAAATAACTTGAGGATTTCTCCATCATATGTAGTTTGGCTCTCACGGTGTGTTCAGAGACACATAAAACCAGGATTCCGTCTGGGGTGTTTTAGCTATTCGAATGAAAACAGGTCGGCCTTCAAGATCCATTTCCTCCTCCTCTTGATACTTTTGGTGGGCTGTTCAAAGCACTTCTTGCATAATTGCACCTGGAGAGCCAGTTTGGTGTAGTGGTTAAGTGTGCAGACTCTTATGTGGGAGAACTGGGTTTGATTCCCCACTCCTCCACTTGCAGCTGCTGGAATGGCCTTGGGTCAGCCATAGCTATCGCAGGAGTTGTCCTTGAAAGGACAGCTCCTGGGAGAGCCCTCTCAGCCCCACCCCCCTCACAGGGTGTATGTTGTGGGGGGAGAAGATAAAGGAGATTGTAAGCCGCTCTGAGTCTCTGATTCAGAGAGAAGGGCCGGGTATAGATCTGCAGTCTTCTTCTTCTTCCAAAAATCAAATTAGAAATCAGGAATGGCTGCCTTTTGGGGGTTGAGTTTTAAAGGCGAAAACTACCCACGGAGGAACATTTTGTGACGTCACGGCCAGCTGGCTTCCTTTACAGCCCCCTCCTGCTTCAGACCGCCAGACTGCCATGTTCAGTTCTAGAGAAAACTGTGCGTGTGGCAGGAGGGAAATAACACAAGGAGAGGCCCCTTTTGGAGTCGAGGGCAGCCAGTGTTTACGTGCTACCAGACTCTCCATTTGGGGCTGGCCCCTGGTGCCAGGCAGTGATGAGCGCTTACCTTGTGGTAGAGCATCACTGCCCTGTCCATCTGTTCCACGTGCTTTTCATAATAACGTGCTGCTTCAACCATGTCCTCTGGCGAGCTGAGGAGTGCCAGGTTCATCAACTGGTCATCCAAGTTGTTGTCCTGCAACCAAAACCAAGATGAACCTTCAGAGCAGGGGTGGCCAAACTTGCTTAACCTAAGAGCCACACAGGATAAATGTCCGATGTTCGAGAGCCGCAAGACAAGGGAAGGAAGGAGGGAGGGAACGGTGGAAAGAAAGCAACTTTAATTTTAAATGCATTCTCCAAGCCGCCAGCTGGCTTAGTTTGGAGGAGTGATTTAAAAAGAGAAATGCCTTTTCCAAGTCAGCCAACAAGGTGGTGGAAGCTTTGAGAGCCACACAGTATGTGTGAAAGAGCTACATGTGGCTCCCGAGCCACAGTCTGGCCATCCCTGCTCTGGAGAGACCTGAATGGTGGCTGTTCTCCAGAGCCCTTCCACTCACAATGCCCAAGGTTAAAAAGCCAGGAATGCCAGCCACTAGCTAAAGAACTGAAGGTATTGTGGATGAAGAAATATTTTGATGAACGCCTTCATTTCCAACTGTTCAGGGTTCTGAAGAGCGGCCTTTTGTTACAGATCACAGAATTGGAAGGGACTTCCCGTGTCATCTAATCCAACTAGGGGAGGGATGGTGGCTCAGTGGTAGAGCATCTGCTTGGTAAGCAGAAGGTCCCAGGTTCGATCCCCGGTATCTCCAACTAAAAAAGGTCCAGGCAAGTAGGCATGAAAAACCTCAGCTTGAGACCCTGGAGAGCCGCTGCCCGTCTGAGTAGACAATACTGACTTTGATGAACCCAGGGTCTGATTCAGTAGAAGGCAGCTTCATATGTTCAACTCCCTGCACAATGCAGGAGATTCATGAAGACCTCCCCGCCCCCATATATCTCCAGTGACCCCTGCTCCATGCCCAGAAGATGGCAAAACCCTCCAGGATCCCTGGTCAAACTGGCCTGAAGGAAAATTGCTTCCTGACCCCAAAGTGGCAAACAGCATTTCCCTGGAGATATGAGAAACAGCCACAAGAACCAAGCAACCCTTCCCGCCCTCCTTCTCATGATCTGCCTAATTCACAGAATCAGCATTGCTGTCAGATGGCCATCCAGCCTCTGCTTGAAAACCTCCAAAGGAGGAGAGCCTGCGATTGGTTTGGTTCAGTTTCTGTAAGGCTTTTCAAAAATGTTAAGACTTTTTAAACAAATAACAAACACCAATGGAAGTGGTTTTGTTGTTTAAAACATTTGTACAAAATTGTAACTGGGCTGGGTGCAGTACTAGACAGGACAAGCAAGTCCAGTTTGGGGGAGAGACCAAAGCGCACTTAGAATTCTTATCATTCTTGAGCTGTAGAATAGTCTATACTTCCCTTGAAAGAAAGCTGCCTTTTCCCCAATCCTTAACCCACAGATAATGGTTGCTGGTGCTACTGAGGTTCCATTGTAAAAAAGAAAACTATGCTTATACTGGAAAACACACACACACACCGAGGTTTGCCTTGTCTTTTTGCGATCACGTTCAGATTGCTTTCCTTTGAGACAAGTCAGCTTTAACTTGGGGATGGCTTTAAAAATGGAAACCAGGGCTTAGAAAAAGAAGTATGGACTTCCTCTTCTCCTTGGTGCATGGATTTGGCAAGTCCTGCATCATCTCTACATCCCATGTCTTTTCCTGCCTGATTAACAGCCAGGAGAGAAGATGATTTGCACTTTGAAGCCAGAGCCGCCAGTGCCCACAGGTGCATGCGCCCCCTCTTTGACGAGGAAAAAGTAAAGTGTCAAGCAGCCAATGGTCAAGAACAGCCATTTGGGTTTCTCCCATTGGGGCAATGCAGGATCCAACTCTTGCTTATTAGTCTCTGTTACTGGCACTCCCACCAAATGGTGATTCCAAGGCCCCACACTGACCATCACGAGTGCCTGCAAGGGTCATATTTTTAGTGACCAAAAGTTCTATACTGTGGACTTTAGGCTCATGAGCTAGTGCAGGGGTGTCAAACTCGTTTGTTATCAAAAATTGGAGACAATGTCTGTGCTGTAACCAGCTGCCGGAAGAGGTGAGGGCCCTGCGGGACCTTGGGCAGTTCCGCAGGGCCTGCAAGACAGCCCTCTTCCGGCTGGCCTATAACTAACTGACACTGGAAACTTTATGGAAGGTTGAAGTGTATCATTTTGGCAGATCGCTTGTTCTATATGTTTTATTATTCTACTGTTTTAAATTGTCTAAATTGATGTATTTTTAAAACCATTGTTGTAAACTGATGTATTTTAAAGCCAAACTTCACGTTAGATTTTATATGTTGTGAGCCGCCCTGAGCCGCTTTGGCGGGAAGGGTGGGATATAAATTGAAATAAACTGAAACTGTAGCAGACTCGAGTATGCTGTTCAGGTGTTGTTCAGGTGCGTATTTGTAAATTGCACCCCTACTGTTGATCTGCTTTATGGCCCCCCCAGCCCTTGGGCTGCAGGTTTGACACCCTTGAGCTAACTAACACCAAATGCTGCTGCTTAGATTTGTTTTAGCAGTTTTACGGTTTGGTTTCAACTTGCGCTGCATTTCCCACACTTGCATACCTTGCACAAGCGAATGGCATTGTTGAACGCTTGAGCCCGGGTGTAGAAATGAACGGCCTGCTTGATATCGTCCTGGCTCTCATACTGACGGGCGAGGTGATATGATGCTGCCCAGTTCCCTGTCTCATTTGCTATTTCTGCTGCCTAAAACAAGAGAAAAAAGTAAACACCGATGCTGTGCCACAGGCTGACCGTGTAGTGGCTGCTTCGGGAAAGGAAACTTGCGGGGAAAGCAGTTTTACCTTCTGAATGTTACCCTGGAAACAGTAAACCCGGACCAGGGAAAAGTAATCCTGAGCCAACTCGTAGTACTTTAAAGCTGCTTCCATGTCTGCCTGGCTCTCCAGGTACTGGGCCCACCACTTCCACAAGGTCCTGGAGAGGGACAACACAGAGATGCTGGTTTGTTTCAGGCTCCTTGTGTCAGCACTCCCTTCCTGTTTCTCACCCTTTCAGTTTCACGGGCCAGCATCCAGCTCCTCCAATCTGCGGATTCTAAAAGCAGCACCTCCAGTCCAGAGATTTCAGGGGGAACTATCACCCCATCAGGAGGTTCAAAAGTAGGTTCCAAACAAGAAAAGACAAAGGCACACTGGGATGCCGCTGCACTGATCTGCTGAGACATATCTGCCAATATATATCTATTTATGCCAGGGGGGTGGCCAAACTTGCCTGACCTAAGAGCCACATAGACTAAATGTCAGATATTTGAGAGCCGCAAGACATGAGTCACAGATGTTTGAGAGTAGGAAGGAAGGAAGGAAATTTATGGAGAGGCAGAAAGAAAGCAGCTTTAACTTTAAATGCCTTTTCCAAGCTGCTGGTTGGTTGGCCTTGGAGAAGTGATTTAAAGAGACAAATGCCTTCTCCAAGCCAGCCAGTGGGGTGGTGGGGGCTTTGAGAGCCACACAATATGTGTGAAAGAGCCCCATGTGGCTCCCGAGCCACAGTTTGGCCACTCCTGAGCTATGCCAATATCTTCAAACATCTGTGGGTTTTCTGCCTTATTAAAGCACTCGCCCTTAATGGCCAAAGAGTTTGCCATTTGCCAGTGCAATGAGCTTGGGAGCCAAGAAGCATCTGCAGTAAAAAGGGTGGGAAGTATCGGGAAAGAGGGTTCAGTCAGGAGACTCCAGTGGAACCATCTGAAAGCCTCCCTTGATGTTCTGCTACTCAGGGTTAAAATACAAGATCTGTTTATTCTGTAGAAGTCTCTGGGGTTTCCAAGCTCTTAATTATTTTGCCTGCAGTGACACATCAGCTGCAACAATATCACAATCAGTGAGTCTTTTTTTTTGTTTGTTTAAAT
The DNA here is from genome assembly GCF_032191835.1 of Heteronotia binoei. Lineage (NCBI taxonomy): Eukaryota > Metazoa > Chordata > Lepidosauria > Squamata > Gekkonidae > Heteronotia > Heteronotia binoei. The sequence goes on along the minus strand of NC_083242.1, from coordinate 16,454,365 downwards.
GCTTGGTGGGGAGTGGGGCTTGTTTTGTAGCAGGAACTCCTTTGGATATTAGACCACACACACCCTGATGTAGCCAATCCTCCTGGAGCTTACAGTAGGCCCTGTACTAACAGCCCTGTAAACTCTTGGAGGATTGGCTATATAAGAGGCCTGTGACCTAATATGCAAAGGAGCTCCTGCTACAAAAAAAGCCCTGGACCGGGGAGGAAGGGCTTCTGCCTTCCCCCCCCGCACACACACCATTTTCAGACACTGCAACAGGCAAGGCGGCACAGACAGGGTGCATGAGCTAGGCAGACTCCACAGGAAACTTGAATCCTGGGGATCCTTTCCCTGAGTTGCAGCCACTCTAGCTCTCCAAAGTGATAACGGCCCCTCCAAGCCTTGGCCCAAAAATAGGATTGATGCTCACGGCCGCTGTGAGAGTCACAGGCTAGGCGATGGAGCTCTCCAAAAGCTTTCTGTTAGCTTTTTAGGTAAATAAATTATGTTCTAGGTAAGATGTTTTTAAGCTGATCAATTGTGTGGGGATCAGAGGAGGAAAGGCAGGTCGATAAACATTTTAGCGTCCCCCCAAATAAAACCATTTGTTAAAAAGGGCTCTTCCCTCTGCTCCATCCAGACCCAGCAACTCCCTCAGGAAAGCAGGAGTCAATGCTCACTTATCCTTCATCTTGTTGACATAACACTCCAAGGCGTGGAGGTCTTCCGAAAGCATCCGGGGTACCTCAAACCTGTGCGTGTCTGATTTCTCGTAGCTGTGCAGAAAAAAAAAACATATTAGAAAGAGGAGCTGTGGGGGGGGGGGGGAAAGAAACCTTGAGAGTTTCATTCAGCTTTTTCTCTCCAAGAACTACAACAACAGCACTAACACGTTCCCACTTTCACAGCAATTTTCATGAGAAATATCCCCCCCACAATACAAGCAGGTACTCCTTTGCATATTAGGCCACACACCCCTGATGTAGCCAATCCTCCTGGAGCTTACAGTAGGCCCTGTAAACTCTTGGGGGATTGGCTACATCAGAAGAAGAAGACGACTGCAGATTTATACCCCCCTTCTCTCCGAATCAGAGACTCAAAGCGGCTTACAATCTCCTATATTTTCCTCCCCCACATAAGGGGTGTGTGGCCTAATATGCAAAGGAGTTCCTTGATTGTTCATTTTATCATAATCTCCATAAATATTTATTTTGCAAGCTTTCTTTCTCCCCAGATTTGTCTATTCTGCCACCCTGTTATTATTTATTTAACGATACAGAGGGGGAGGTTAGCGAGGCTGTGGCAAAATTTTTGGCTGACATCCTTAAATTTAAATCTGACCATGTATGAATGCATCTGTAAACTTGGTTTCATTTTGATTTTATCTCCAACGTTTAAATTTTTATATTCTGTGTATTTTTACTTGCAACCGTTATGCCATTAAAGGTTTGGTATGGAGTTCCTGCTACAAAAAAAGGCCTGTACAAGCCTATTTCAACAGTCAAAAATCAAGAGAGTTGCAATGAGAAGCCAAATTTATGAGATGGCATTTGAAGGAATTCTTTTGCGCTAAAGGGGTTTCATCTTCTAGAAATACAGGGCTTCCCTTGGAACACAATTTGGCTGGTGAAAAATGCCACTGAGAGACTTTTGTCCAGGATTAGTGGAGTGAGATCATTTTACACAAAGAACACCACAACTGCCCAGGGTGGCTGTATGTGTCTGGGCCCAATTTGAAATGTAGACTTCACTGCATTACAAAAAAAAAAAGTCATAAATAGGAGGCTGTGTTTGTGCCACCACTCCCTCCTGACTGAAGCCTCTCCACACACCTCAGAATAAGCAAAAATGACTAGGTTTCTAGCTGCAGAGATCAGTTCAATGACATACGGAGCAAAGCCAAAGGAATTCCAAAGACTTCCAACAGTCAAAGGTTATTTTCCTTTTAATACTGTGCTGAACTCCTAGTTTCCTGGGCTCACAGACCTCCTGCATTACCCGCTAAACACCTTTTCTTCTCTCAGTTACGTTTTCATGCATGAGCTTCAAGCCTAGGCACGGAGATCTGCCCTAATGATGAACGGGTGTCTCCAAAATAATTCTAACAAGACATTTGAACATTTTTATAAAAATTCCCACTCTGCTATCTTTTCCATAGCCATTCAAAAGAGCTGCTATCGTGCAACCAGATTGCAGGGATCAGGATCTGCAGTAGTTTTACTATTACCAGGGCTTTTTGGGTAGAAAAAGGTCAGCAGAAATCATTTGCATATTAGGCCACACCCCCGATGTCACCACTGTTTCACACAAGGCTTTTTTGTAGAGCAGCCCAGCAGGAACTCATTTGCATAATGGGTCACACCCTCTGATGCCACCATTGTTTCACACAGAGCTTTTTTGTAGAAAAAGTCCAGCAGGAAATTATTTGCATATTAGGCCACACCCCCTAATGCCAAGCCAGCTGGAACTGCGATCCTGCTCAAAAAAAGCCCTATTAGAACATGAATGAAAAGGCAAAGGCAACTTATTTGGCTCAAAATCAGCTCTAGGATCAGAGATCTCGAATCTGAACCCAATGCAAACTTAGCTATATAAGCCCCAGGCACATTTTTTTCACCTCTTCCTAAGCAGGAGTGAGATCTGGCAGTGCCAGCAACAGCACTCAATGGTATTTTTAAAAGGGTGCAAAAGGAGGAGCGCTCCCCCAGCTCTTTTACAAGAACAGCATCTAACTTCTCACTGTATGTACAGTTTGCTGGGACTGACCGCTGCATCTTTAACCAGCTAACGATACCATCTGACTCCACAGTTCAGTTTGGGTAATATTAAGGACATACTAACAGCACGTACTCTGTGTACATGCACAGGACATCTGGGTGCGAAAGTGTTTTCCTGGGTTGCCACAGTGTGGTTCTTAGCCTTTTTTGATTAAGATACACCATGGGTATCTACACTGCTGAAAGCAAAGGTTTCAAGGGGTCTTTCTGAAGTACACTTCTGGAACCTTGAGAGAATGGTTGTTCATTGCATCACCATCTTAACTTACCCTCTATCAAGGAATCTAGTTTATCCTGCTGGTGCAAAGAAGGGAACTCATTAGTTTTCACCTGCTTTGGGGTTGAGCGTTTTCTTAAAGGCCTCGTGTGGCAAAAGCAGGGCCTGCAGCCATTGTCAAACAGGGACAGGATCAGGCTGTAACAGGCTGCAGTGCAGGACAGGCTGCCCCAATGCAACTAAAAGGGCCAAGGGACTATCATAGCAAAACCCTGCATGGCAAAGTTGCACTCAGGGGTCTTGGTACAAGTTGGGGGGTGGGGCGGCAACATGACAGTGTGGCGAGTCATATCAAAAACAAGCAGTGCATAAGAGCATGAGATGCCATGTCGGATCAAGCCAATGGCCCATCCAGTCCAGCACTCTGTGTCACACAGTCAGGACTGGACTATCTGGAATCCTAGGCAAGGCTAACATCTGGTGCCCCCACTGCACACAGTGGCCACAACCCAGGTGCCATCAGGAGGTCCACCAGCGGGGCCAGAACTCCAGAAGCCCTCCCATTGGTGCCCCCCCACACACCAAGAACACAGAGCATCACTGCCCCAGACATAGTGTTCCCCCTATACATTATGGCTAATGGCCACTGATGGACCTCCGCTCCATATGTTTATCCAATCCCCTCTTGAAGCTGTATATGCTTGTAGCTGCCACCACTTCTGTTTGTAGAAGAAGAAGATGGTGATACTGGATTTATATCCTGCCCTAGCCTCTGAATCTCAGAGTCTCAGAGCAGTCACAATCTCCTTTAAGTCCCCCCCCACAACTGACCCCCCCGTGAGGTGGGTGGGGCTGAGAGAGCTTTTTACAGCAGCTGCCCTTTCAAGGACAACTCCTACGAGAGCTATGGCTGATCCAAGGCCATTCCAGCAGGTGCAAGTGGAGGAGTGGGGAATCAAACCTGGTTCTCCCAGATAAGAGTCCGCGCACTTAACCACTACACCAAACTGGCTGTAACCTGCCCTGAGCCTGCCTTGGTGGGACAGAAAGCCCATAAATAAAAGAAATAAACTCCTGCAGCAGTGGGAGTGGGAAGGCTGCTGAGCAGTCAAGGGCAAAGTCCCGGAGAAGCTGCAAGATACCAGTGAACTTGGCCCAGCACGAGAACAGTCATTTGCTGATGGTCACTGGACTGGGGCAGAAGCCGGACTTACTAGTTGAGTGCCAGAGTGTGCTTGCCTGTGGCTTCCAAGTGCTTCGCGTAATTGTAGTAGGTGGTGCGCAAGTGGACGCGGTCGTGCATTTCAGCCACTTCTATGGCTTTCTGCCACTGGTCGGAGGCCTGGTAGAACTTGTTCAGGAGGTCGTAGCGCTTGCACTGCCTGTACAGTTGCTCCGCTTCTTCCTAGAACGAACGTCAAGACGACTGAGTGAATGTGCGCTGTGTCCAATTGCATTTCTATTTTCTTGCTTAATATGCAGATTTTACATTAAAATTTTAGTTTGCCAGGAGGGGGAGGGAGAGAAAAAGAAAACCAACACTTAACAAGAAGTTTATTACGTAAGATCAGGATAAACATCCAGAAATTATTCACAATTCTGTAATTAAAACTCCAAACGACATAAAATTAACAATACCATAATTCTCAGGTTTTTCAAAAAACGAATCACTACAGCTTGTCTGGAAGAAAAAAACAGGGACGCACTTACCTGTAACCTGCTGTTCATCAATATGTCTTCTGTGCAGGCACACATTAGTACCACGCATGTGCATGTAGCTGCAGACAGAGGTTTCTAGTTCCCAGGGACGAAGGGGACATTCTTTCCCTCCAGAGCCAGCACAATGGCTTTTTATGCTCAAAGAAGCTAGAAATTTCTATCTGCCACCAGCCTGTGCATACAGAGTCCCAATGTGGGACTGTACAGAGGATGGAAGATAAAAGGATTCTTGGACATGATGTATTTAAGCAATAAAATGCAATAACAGCACTAATAATTCAATAGAATGAAATACCTTTAAATTGCATTCCTTTGGGATTCTGGGAGTTCAGGAAATAAAAAGGTAAAAGGTAGTCCCCTGTGCAAGCACCAGTCATTGCCAACTCTGGGGTGATGTCGCATCACAACATTTTCACTGCAGACTTTTTACAGGGTGGTTTGGCATTGCCTTCCCCAGTCATCTACACTTTCCCCCCAACAAACTAGGCACCAAAAATCGTTTCTCATTAAAAAGCACATATTGTGAAGCTCCAATTTGGACAGGGACTACACTGCATGAGAGAGGGTGGCAAAAAGCACTGTCCTCCCCACCCTGTGTTCTTTTCCTTACCTGAAGTGGGCCTAACAGAGGTGCTGTTCACCCTGTGTGGCCAACCACAGAGATCCGAGTCTCACTTGGGCAGACAACAGCTCTGCAGGGTTGTGCCAGGTCAGGAAAACGATGATATGTGGGCAGAGCCCTGATCTAAAATTGCAGCAATGCCTTCCTGCCTTTACAACAAAATGCACAAACGAGTGGGCTCCTTCTCAGGAACGACCGCAGTCGACACTATTTTAGCTCTAAAAATGGGAACCAGGGCTTAGGAAACAAGTATGGACTTCCTGTTCCCTTGGTGTGTGGATCTGGCAAGTCCTGCGTCGTCTCTACATCCCAGCCAGGGGATGTACATCTCTACATCAGTCAGGAGAGAAGCTGATTTCCACTTAAAAGCCAGAGCCACCAGTACACACACACACACGCACAACCCTCTCTACCTCTTTGTTGAAGAAAAGATAAAGCATCAAACAGCCAACGAACAGACATTTGGGGTTCTCTCAATGCAAGATCTGACTGCATGCCCCCGGTTCTCTTGCTTATTAGTCACAGTCACAGAACCTTTACTGGCATAACAACAGTATCAAATCAAGGAAGCAGGGGGGAAAGTGGTTAATTAAACATTCATTCCTATAAGCACAGTAAAGGAAGTTTGCCACCACTTCGATGGTGTCAGCCTTATTTGAGGCTAGTAAACTCACTATCTTGCTTTCATCAGATTTACCCTCCAGGGATTGCATATAGGATCCAGATAAGATGCACGTAAATCGCAGTGGAATCTACAGGATAAAAGTACATGGTCTGTTTCTTCAATTCCTTCAGCCCACAGGGACATAGCCTATCAAGGAATGGTATTTTTTTTAAACCTCCCACATAACACGGCAGAAGGAAGCACATTAAAATGGGCCAACATAAACGCCCTTTGAATATGGGGGTCAATCAAACAAGAAAAATATTCTGTAAGTGAAAAACAAGAAGACCCCCGCTCATATACACACTTGCAATCCCGTTGCAGTGTACAGGCAAGAAACTGTTCAAAGTACATCAGACTCATCAACACAATGTTACAAGTAAAATTGTATTAGAAAAATTGTATTAGAAAAATTTGTATTAGAATTATAGAACAAATCTGAAAAGGAAGCTCAGAAAAAAAGAAATCATTTCAACTCTACTTTCTATAGCAAAAACATAAATAGTGTATAAATGGTTGGACAAACAAATTCCCGCTTTTCAGAACTGGAATCCAAAAATCTGGGGACTATTTTACACTTTATGTAAAATAAGCATTTTCCTCTTTAAATGTACCACTATTTC